>NC_135447.1:11236883-11549383 GCF_051991255.1 Vanacampus margaritifer | reverse complement strand
ACCCTTTTTGTAAATCAACCCTTTTATTTGAGATTCTCCTGCTTATTGGTCTTGCATTGGGTCTACCTTTTGCCTCCAAACCAACACATGGAATACCTAGTAGTGACAAACGGAGTGTAAAAACTCAAATCTAGCCAATAGTAAATAATTCAAAAATTCAAAAATATCTGCCAAAAATGTTTCCGTTTAAAATATTGAAGTCTTTTATTTATTATTATTTTATTTTTATTTTATTTTATTTTTTTCTGGAGAAAAAGTCTTGTAAACTATTATTATTTTATTTAACTGCATGGTTATGAGTATATATTTTTTTACATTAAGTTGCCTAATGTGTTTGACTCCTTTTTTTCCCATCTTGTCTTTTTAAACCCTTTTTTTTTTTGCTTCGCAGTGTTGGATTTGAGAGTTTCCACCGCCTCGACACAAAACGATGAGATTGAATAGAAACGTCTGTTTAGCAGGAAAAAAAAAAAAGAGGCTAATGGGCGCGAGGTGTTTGATGCTGCTATCTTGTCGGTTGAGTTAATTAGTTTCCCCTTTCTTCTTCTGTGTCGGGCCGTTCGTCGTTCCAGCTTGTGTTCGTTTGTGACTTTCTCAGCATCTCATCAACCAAACAAACTCTTGAGTGTTCTTAGGCTGATGCTATGACACCATAAATCATTTTTTCTCCCCTGTGTTTTTACGCAGCGTACTGACAGCGTGCCATATGGCATCTCCCGTCCCCGTAATGTGATGTATGCTTACAGTATTTGATTACAGCCACGTTTTTTATCATACGGGAGCAGCTACTTATGAAAGATGCAGTGAGAGAAGTGAATATGTGTCTGCCTTAACAAAGCGCCGTGTAGTAAAAATGCAAAGGACACAACGAGAGTGTGTGTGGGGGGGAAACGTCTCTTCAGGATTATGTTACGGCCCTCAACGAGCCTCCAATCATTGTCGTCAAACCAGGCCCCAAAAAAGGCTACACACGCAAATGTGTTCCTAAATCCCCACAAAAAGTTGTCTTTTTTTCAAGACTCTCTGTAATTCTCAACGAAAGCCAAGCGGAGTGATAAGAGTGTTTGGAGAATACACCTGGCGGCTGGAACACGGAGGAAATCCATCTTTTAGAGAAGATTACACAGACGGCAGCAACCTTATGCTGACCCTTTTTTTAGAAGATTCCATCCCTAAGCTGGTTTAAAACATAGTTTGTGTAATGTCTTCACAATTTCAACATTGTGACTTATTTTCCTCTTTCTTGCTGAAAGGCTGTGTAAAAAGGACGCCAAGAGTAGCGGCGGCGAGTGTTGCGCGGCTATAAGACCATGACCGTGTGAATTAGATTGATTCTTATTGTTTTGTTTTAAAAACGTTTGGAGACTCAGTTTTGATTACTTTGCACTTCTGAAGGCGAGCGAGGCTGAAGCAGGACTGAACATTGCAAGATTTTCTCCATATGCATGATATTTTTCATATGCTTTTGTGGAAGTGTCATTTCTTATGAACACACAGAAAGTCTCATGGTTTGGTGTGACTCACAAGTAAATTTATTGATCTGATACCAAGTATATGCAGGGCCAGTTTTGCCGATATTGATACTTTTTTGAAAATTATGGTATATATTTATCTTCTTAGTCTTTTACTGCCAAAGACGTTAAATGACGTTCTGCAAAAACCTATGGAGGAGCGCCAAAGACGTTAAAGACGTCCACCCATTTTTTAAATTTTTTTTTTGAAACGGGTGGAGTAAAGCCTTGCCCAGCTGTGGTGAAAGTTTCAAGCAGGTCTAGTGAGCCTAATGACTATTTTTGGCCCCTAGATGGCAGCAATGACTCTCTTTTGACAAGATTGGGTAGGCGTCAGTAGAAGACGTGAGGCGGAGCTAGAGGGGACAATGGCTGGGTAAGGGAAGAAAACATGGTGACCGGTTAAGCAGCTCACGGTCGAGCAGTTTTTTTCAAAGACGAAAGGCATCGACCAACGCTAAAGAGCACATTGATGACGACAATGATCATCATCGATGATGATGATGGTGACTCCGAGGTTGGAAGCGTTGACGCGGCAATAGAAGACGTGAGGCGGAGCTAGATGGCTGAAGAAGCGAACAATGGCGACCGCAAGCAGCTCACACTTGGGATTTTTTTTCAAAGACGAAAGGCATCGACCAACGCTAAAGAGCACATTGATGACGACGATGATCATCATCGATGATGATGATGGTGACTCCGAGGTTGGAAGCGTTGACGCGGCAATAGAAGACGTGAGGCGGTGCTAGATGGCTGAAGAAGCGAACAATGGCGACCGCAAGCAGCTCACACTTGGGATTTTTTTTCAAAGACGAAAGGCATCGACCAACGCTAAAGAGCACATTGATGACGACGATGATCAGCATCGATGATGATGATGGTTACTCCGAGGTTGACGCCGAAGTTGGAAGCGCTGACGCGGCGGCTATGACGACGTCATAAAGGTTCACCGGCTAGCGATGCTAACACCGGAAAACGCGGAGCACAACCGAGCACGCTCAGGCGGACATTCAATCGGACGACAAAGAGTGCCCCGAGTCCAATGCATATTCATCGGAGGAGTGGGTACAGTCTGCTACTTGCTATTCCCCGGAAAAAAAGGCCGTCAAGAAAGTGTAACGTCTGCACGCGAAAGGAGCCATCGCAAGTGAAACTAATCTGTTGTGCAAATCCTGCTGCGTCTCCTTGCACGCATGGGAGCATTACAAAAAGAAAAACTGTATTTGAAACATCCACATAATTGTAAATAGTACCACAGTTGCACACATTTGTAAATAGTTTGCGAAATTGTTTTGTCAAATTGTTACACTGTTGAATGGAAATAAACGTATTTTGCAACCAAAAAACACTTTTTCATTGTTGGTGATAGCGTTTTACAGAAGTAAAGCACTATTTAGGTGTTTGTGGCATCATTCATGGACAAAAAGAAGTGTAGAATTCACTAGAGTGCATGAAATAACATCATTTCACAAAAAGCTCTTTTTCTCCGCTTTTTGTTTCAAAACAGAGCATTTGGGTGAAACTAATCATTTTCTATTGTTGATTACTGAAGAACGGAATAAGGTAGAAACAAACTTTTTTTTCTGATGAAAGATGAGAGTTCAATCTTTCATTTGGTATTTATTTGTGTGTTTCCATAGTCCAAACACAACATTTTCTGTGGACCTTGAAAGATCAGTCAAAATGCTTAAATCGGCTGGCACTGGCGACATCCCGTTTCTGAAAACGTCTGGCAGTCAAAGAGTTAAAGTAGGTGTATCATCAAATTGCTTAATCAGTCAATTTTCAACTTTTAAGTTTTTTTTGTGTTGTTTCCTTTTTAAACAAAGGCCAAAATTAGGACAAAGTTTGTTGATAAATAGAAATTACTTTATCAATGTTTTTTTTCCCAGAAACATTACAACCATAACAGCAAGATACTGTATGATTTTTTTTTTTACTTTCTTAAACAAATTGCACAAGGTGATCATAGGAAAACAAATTCTTTATCACATACTGTTTAGAAACTACAAATACAAAAAATAATAATAATAAAAAATAATAATTGTGCCTTCATTAAATTTTTTGGTGGATTTTTTTCAACCTAAATTAGATGATAAAAACTATCATGCGGCAAATATGAAACATAAAATAACATCCAAAACAAATTATTTTTCAAGTACAATACTGTGCGTTCAGGCAATCTACTACAAAGACGATACCAGTCACGTGACGCACACGACTGAAACACAGGAGGGGGAGGAGGGAGCGCGAGAGCCTGCTATGACATACCTGTTTGTTCGACCAAACTGAAAATAAACTACTAGATCAATATTATACTGCCAGTATCTATCCAATATTAATACTGAGTTGGTATCGCTATTTGGATTATGTATATTTGATACAGTTTGCACGCTAACCGTCATGTTGGAGAGTAAACGCAAGTGGTTGTTTGTGGCCGTGTTTGCTTGAGCGCCTGACGCCAGCGCCCTTCGGGACACCCAACTCAACCCTCCCTTGACGTTGTCCCCCCCTCATTATTAAGCATATGTTGTTTTTTGACGCATGTTTCCCAATGTTTCAGGTCTTTCCTTACAGGCTCTAATCCCAAAGCCAATTGTGCTCCATGCTCAATGCATACAGCTGCCGGAGTGAGATAGACCCGCTCGCTAATCTTCCCCTCGCTAGGTAGCGTACGCTATTACCTCAGCCAGCTTTGGCTGCAATCAATAATAAGCACAATGATGAAGCGTGCGGCCCGCAGCTTCTGTCTCTATTACCCGCTCCTTTTTGTTTTAAATCCAGCGTATCCAAGGTAACGGCGCACAGTCGCACCTCCGCGGTGAAATAAACAATCTTTTAATTTGTCTTGAGTATTTCCCAGGTGATTTTTCCACCGATACGGAGAGCAACTGTATGTGGAAAAATTCTCCGCCATCCGTTCAGCTTGCAGGAGGTAATCAATGATAACTTGTTTCCCTATCAATAGTGCTCATTTGCACTTTGGACGCGTCGTTTCTACATTTGAAGCGATGCATATTTTCGCAACATGCACCTTGCAGCCCTTTGAATAAAATGCCTCACGTATGTGGAAAATAAAGTAGCCACCTTGGGAAGATGAGCATGTGACACAAAGGCAGAAAATGACTCGCGTCGCCATGGAGAATTATGCGCTGGGTTTGAAAATCCCATTGGGTGCCCGCGGAGAGTGGTCTCGGCAGATTATTTTTCCCCTAAGCGCAGTTGCCAAAATGGTAACAATCAGTGATTTAGAGCTCGGGCGGGAACTTCATAAAGCGTTGTCGGGCTCGGGCAGATAGCAGCAGGCGGCCAAATAAGATGATGGATGCATGGAATCAAAATGAACAACACGCACATGGGCAAGTTGAAGACATTTCTGTTGTGATGTGGACATTTCTAGTTGTAAACTACATGACGTTTTCATGTCTTGGCGTCTGTCAGTGTCAACATAGAATTAATTACTTCATATTTTATAATGGATGTGCATGAAAAAGCTAAAAGTGTCATGTAAAGAGGTCATAAATAGGGCTAGGTTAAGTCACCCATAAGACTTGATAGAAAAATGTCTGCCGCTGAACTATAATTAATAATAAATTAATGGATGCAAAATGGATGCTTGTTGCTAAAGGTACTCAATTTTGGCGTTTTTTAAGAAAATTTGCACAAAATTATCTTTCTATATGTCTGTCTCTCTGTCTATCTGTGTCTGTTATTGGTGTATAATTTTTTGATTTAAAAGATGCAAGTGCATCAAATTTAATTGAATCTTTTTTTTTTTTTCCTGGAGAGCTCAGTATTGTTCATTCGGTAATTTTACCGATTTGATGTCATCATCATTGCTCTCTTTTTTTTTTTTTTTTGAATGTGTGTGTGTGCGTGCGTGTGTGTGTATTCATTTGTTTACCTAGGAAAAAAATAAAAATAAATTGAATCTTTCCTTTTGAACTAAATCAATATGTATCGAATAACTTTTTATTGGAGAAATACTTTATATCTTAGTTAATTCAAATGCATTTAAAATTACGACAAAAAAATAATTGCATCGTACGCTCTGGAACCGAGCCACTACCATTTTGAACCCAATCGTAATCCCGCCAAGTCTAAACAAATCAAATCGTTCCACTTTGAAATTGTACCATCCTTAAATACTTTTGCATTCTACGTATTGAAAACCGTATTGAATTGTCTTTTGTGGACCAATGTATATATACCGTTTAATCCGATCGGTTAAATAGTTTTGGTACGGTCCTTTCACACAACTCTTTTTTTTGTATTTTTTTATTATTATTATTTTTTTTTTATTATTATTATTTTTTTCCCCTTATAAGCGCTAATCCATTATGGCGCCGTCCATGGTTACGGTGGCGCCTCATGTGCGTCATATCCTTCTAGTGACGCTGCAGCCAATTATATTGCAGCGGGGCGGGTAGAGAGAGTTCACGGGTTTCATTACACTACTGTAGGCTACGGTGCTAACAGCGTTTAGCGTCCCGAGCCACCGCTCATCGCTGCCAAATCTTTAATAATCTAACACAAGATTTGTGGTACCTGAAACGAACGTCGGAAATCGTTATGTTGATGACTCGACAATCGATAATAGCATAGCACACAGCTAACGGACGCTGGTAGGCTTCGAAGCCACATACAAGCGCATACGCTCGGACACTTTCTGACTTGTGACATCGGATTTGTGTATCAAGAACTGGCCTGGGAGGCAAATGATGACCTGTAAATCCCTTGAAAATAAAGGTGGAAATTTGCAATTAAAGCACATCTTGTTTGTTTCGTTTGTAATCCAGTGTGGTGGTGTTTATAAATAAAGAGATGTCTAAGGTGGCATACTTAAGGCACGCGCTGAGCTCATTCACACATCATGTAAGAATAGTAATAACGAGATTAATTATGACACATCTTCGTCTTATGTCCATCAAATAAGACTTATTTAATAGTTCAATATTATAATAGTATAATTGTCATTTGATCTGAGAGTTGTTTTTCCTACTTGTGGAGCCAAGATACTTATTTCGCATAAGAAAAACCTCACGGTATTAACCAGCAAACAAAAATAAAAAGTTTTCCTACTGAGATAATGATCTTAACTCAGTTGAGTCACAAATGTACTTTGAGTGAAGTCCGGGCTTGTATAATTGAACACAAAGCTGATATATTTGCAGGTAACCATGACTGCCATTCAACCAACAGACTAAGGTTGGTAATACACCTTTTGCATTTGTTATGCCTGCCACTATATGCCACTGGCAGAAATAGAAAAATAATAATTCAAATGACAATACAATAATAATAATTAGCTGTGAATAATATACACTTTCGCTATTTACTCCAAGACATGATACATTTTTCTGAAACTGCATACCGAACTGAACCGTGGAATTTGTGAACCGTTCTACCCCAAATAAATAAATAAATATATATATATATATATATATATATATATATATATTTATATATATATATATATTTATATATATATATATATATTTAAATAAATATATATATATATATATATATATATATATATATATATATATATATATATATATATATATATATTTAAATATTTATATATATATATTTAAATATATATATATATATATATATATATATATATATATATATATAAACCCAGTAATTGAATGTACTATAGCGTGAGCGCAGGGAATCTGTTATCAGCAGACCGTATAAAAGCGAGGAATTGAAGTGTCATGACAGAATCGGTAAACAGGTGAGAATTGGTGTGCAAATGCAGGCGAGCTTCCCCCCACCATGCTGATGGATAAAAAGGCCTGCAGAGGACACGAGTCCTGTGACATTGATGGACACTCTGATATTGCCTCACTAATCTTTCCTCCCACACACACACACACACACACACACACACACACACACACACACACACTCACACCTCCATCTTTCTTCCTCGCTCAGCTCTGACTCATCCTTTCTTTCTCGGCTCGATCTGGTTTGGCTGGCGTGGCCATCTCTCATTTCTTCAACTCGTCTGTGGTCTCACTCCTTTTGGATTCCATCTCTCGTGTGCGCCGCCGTGCAACTTTTTACTTTTTTTTTTTTTTTTTTACCCTCTCCCCCTTCAACGCCGCTGATGCTGCACTCTGTGTCCTTGTTTGCTCGCACCGAGCGAATCCCGAGCACACACACAGACCCCCTCTGGTCATCCCAAAGATAAATACATAACGGCAAGGTGTTAAATAAACCTGATTCACTAAAGTCTATTTGGACTTTATACCTTTATATCAAGTGAAATAAAAGTCAATTGTAGGTTCAAGCTGTTGCCATCATAAAAGCATTATTAATAAGAGTACGCACAAGCAAACTTCATGTTGACGTTCTTATTGACTCATTCACTGCCTGCCCTTTTCAAAGTGCAGTTCCCAATGTATGCGGGCGTTTTAGGGCATTTTAATGGTTCTTCAAAGAACTGTTCTCTGTCAATATACGCACCAAACCTACCAAAAGGAAAAGTCGCAAAAAGTTACTACCTCTTTTCCATCCATAGAAAATGGCGTGCTTTCACCAACGGCTTTCTAACAAAAACGCTGAGAGTGTGAAAGCAAACGCATCAAGCATAACCGTGAATTTGAAGCTTTTATATTTTTTAACAAAAACATGACTGAGAAAGCTTTTGATGGCAAAATAATTTATATACAGAGAGACTAAAAAAAGGCGACAATGTCAGTGGCTTTTTTTTTACAACATTGACACACACTCCCTACCGGTTATTGTAACACTTTTGGATTTTACATTATAGTTCGTTTTTTTTATTTCCTTTTGACTGAATTTTTTTAATTCACAATTAATTTATAGAGCAAGTTTGTATTTTTTCAAAAATGCTTCAATTTAGTTTAGTTTTTATTAGTTAGTGTTAGTTTTTTATGGAGTGTTAGTCAAGTGCAAAATAAAAAAGGTCACTAACGAATGTGCAATAAATTACAATTTTCAAACAACTGTTTAACCTTCTTTCTTTTACACAGATTTAAAGCAATACCAAAATGAATACATTTCAAATGAGCCCTGAAAGCTCACGTAGGATGTTAATTGGATAAGACGAAAATGGCGGACATTAACATTACAATTGTAGTTTTTTAAAAACGTTAGATGTAGTTTCAGCTAGTTTTCATGTTAAAGCATTTTTATTTTTATATTTAACAAAAATTCAGCTTCATTTTGTGGGTTTTCGTTAACTGCAACCTTACTTTCTACTACCGCAAATACAAAGTTTACAGAAATATATACATTCCGATTCTGTTGGGGTGTGAAATGCTTAAATTTGCCCAACGTTTTGCCATTTGCCTCCAAGCCCGACATTCAGCCCTAAATCTTCACCTTCTACTGAGAAGCTGCGCTGATTTCCACTCTCAAACGATGCAATGTCGCCACCTTCAGGGATCTGTTAGTCATGACGTGCTTTAAAAAGCTGACCGAGACCATCTTCCACACATAAATGTTGAAAAACAAACTTGACAAATATATCTGTAAGTGTAAAGTAGTAAGAGGCGGAATTTCACTTGCCGAATATAAAACATTGTGAGTATGAGAGAAACGACCACGGCGGTCTCCAAGGCACCCTCGTGATGTTCCTTTTTCATAAAAAGTTATTTCCAATTGTGTGAGTGAGATGCGAGTGCAGTGCCTGCTGCATGAGTGCGTGAAAGGGTCCCGCTTGAAATTACCTGAAGCCGATGGGGTGTTGCGAATAAAAACATGAAAGCCTCATATATAATTATGTTATTATAGTCATTTGCCAACTAGCGAGCAGAGCCACATTAAATACAGCAGCCGCAGTGACTCACCTAACAATATTTGGAGTCTATTTCGACTCCATGTTGGAGTACACGACCTCCTCCAAACCCAAACGTCATTTGAGGCCAAAACGGCTCAAATGCGGTGTCCAAAGATTGCATTTGTGCTATTATATGCCTCATTATCAATCCCTGCCTTCTTCTTTCTTTTCTTTTTTTTTTTTTTTTTAAACCACAACTCTCTTGGCAGACAGGCATGTCCAAATTTATAATTCATGACTTCTATGAATAATGAATGCACACTCCTCTCACGTTGCCAAAATCAGACCAGCATAATATTAGGAACACTTCTGGGTACGTTGCAGTGCATGACTCGGGAATTAGAATAGCGATATATGGAAAGTGCATCTCTGCTGATAGCACTCCAAATATTGTCATGATTTGCAATGTGAGTTAGAAACAGTAAGTGACAACTCAAAATTGCTTCCATTCATGTGAGCTTTAATACGACTGATTATTATGGGACTGCTGAGCGTAGCAAGCAGCACATATTACTATCCTACAAAAAGTGGTTTATTTTTATTTTTATTTTTTAATCTTCCACCGATTTTTCCGCAAGAATGCGGCCCGTACCGTAGATCGCACCGGGACAAATGAGGTATCAAACGATGAGGCTCGATCGGACTCGGTGCGGCACATTTTGTAGTCACGAGTGTCTTCTTTCAGACAAACTAACTTTTATTTGGCTAAGGTGTCATTTAGTACCTTTATTTTCACTTTTAGCTCGGACCAGTCGGACCAACTCGCCTGTCTCTTCCCTGTTAAATTCAGGCGCCTTTCGCTCTTCATTTCTGATAAATCATAAGTTTTCAACCTGCTCTCATTTGGTCATTTTTCATCCGATTAAAAAAATGAGAACATGCTCGTGTTCCCCAAACCCTTGCCGTTCTAACGAGCCATTTGTTGAATCTGCATCTTGAACCGTTAAGTCGTGGGAGGCTTTTCTTTGAGGTGTGCGTCTCTCATTCAATCTCAATGAAATGTGGGTGCGTGACGTCACTTCAACTCGTCACCATGGCCACAATCTTTGCTCACTAGACGTCAAATTCTCACATTTTGTAGTCACAAGTGTCTTCTTTCAGACAAACTAACTTTAATTTGGCTAAGGTGTCATTTAGTACCTTTATTTTCACCTTAAGCATCTTAAACCGTTAAGTCGTGAGAGGCTTGGTGCGTGACGTCTCTCTCCAACGTGTTAGTCCAATGCGTGTGCGTCAATGTGCATGTTTCTTAAAGGGACAGTAAGATACTTTTAGTTTATGTGGATTATGCCTAACTTCCACATTTCTTGACCGATTTCAATCGTTTAAATTTTAAACTGTTCAGCTCATTTCCATTTTTTTAAATACATTTTCAAAAATAACACATTATTATTATTTTTTTTAATTTTTATTTTTTCTATTAAATGTATTGGACTGCTATTTAAATACAGTTTTTTTACAAGTGCTACAAGTGCTACTACTATACCACTACTACTATTGCTACAAGTACTACATACAGTACAGTACATGCGTGTTTCCACCTTGCAAGAGTCAGCAGTCCCATTCAAAATTTCCGCGGGAATTTTTCTAGTTTCAATTACTCTTCAGTATAACAACAGTTTGTTGAGCTTTTTATGCATTGGTTGGGCTTCATATTCTGTTTCAACTCAAACAGGCCATAAAATGTGTCAATTTTGTTCTTTCTTATAAAGTGAGGAAAAACGAAAACAATTAGAATTAGAAGCCTTGCGGGTCTGCTTTAGTGTCCTGAATTTCTTGGATGAAAAAATAAGAAAGGGGGATGGAGAAAAACAAGCTCTGCTCTATTAAAGGAGGCACAGCATGAACCTGGAAAAACCTCAGCCCAAAAAGCCACATGATTAAAGAACTCTGACTTGCACATGTGGGCGGGGCTAGGAGAGGGGGGCGTGACAACCCAAGCACTCAAGCATACAAAAAATATATCTCAAGTCTAAACGACAAGTTTAGCTTCTCGATGTCAACACGCTTGCTATAACAATGCGTTATTGCCCTGAGCATCTGACACTTCCTGGCATCACCATTGTGGAGCAACGTCAATATCGTGGGATTTTTCCTCCACCAAGTTTGAGTTTGACATCAGTTGTGGAACTTTTGTGACACATCTGTAATAATGAGGAGGAAGTGAAGAAGCAGCTCCATTTTTTTTTCAAAACAAGCAGATAACAAAAGATTTACTTGGCTGTTTAATTTCACACTTGATTGGTGGGCAGGCAGTGCACCGAAGCAACCATGTGTTTACAAGCTATTAAAAAGACAATTTTCCGAACATGTACTCTCCAACGGCTTGGGCGTGTACATAAATGCAGGCTAGTGTACATCAGCATATTTACAGTTGATTGGGTTGAAATGGCGTTTGCAAATCATCAGCTGTACAAGACAAGTGGATGAGGGTGCAAAAAGAGAAAGAGCGTCTAATTGATATGAAATGAAGCTCATTGTGTAACTTCAGATTTTACCTCCTCGTGTGCATATTTCTTCCTGACTTGCAGTTAGCAGCATTTAGCCCAAAAACAACATCAGGCCGGAGTGTGACCTGCGGGTTGAATGGAGTTTTGTCACCGCCGTGAAAACGCGGCCTGCTCTCTGACTTCCTGTGGCCTGACCTGCGGCTCTTTGACAAGCCATTAACCCGCCACCGGTCTCTTTCCCTCGCTCGCTCCCTTCAAAAACTCTTTGGCTGGGATGGAAAAATGCAATGAAATGAACACTGCCGAGACAAATTCGTGGGCTGTAAAATTCCGGCAAAGTGTAGCGACGTGGAGTGAGTGCGTATTTGTGTGTCCGCGTGTGGCTCATTCAAAGCCAAACAATCACAAGCACCCTCCAACGCGCTCTCCACTCCAGTCGTGTGCTTTGCTGAAGATCTCGTAGGAAGAGAATGCTGATTATTTACAACAGATCTTGAGCCGACGTACGTACAGTATTCGACATTAGAAAAAGCGCAGTAGTGAAATAAGTTGCTCATCTGAAAAAGCTATTTTATGTTGATTTGTTGCTAACCAAAACAGCAGCAGAAGCACAGCTTACATTCAATCCAGTTGGCTTTTGTTCACTCCATAAAGTTGTGTGCGTTCACATTTTATGTGTCCATGTATTTTTTGACATATATAATCAAAACCAAACCACCACATCTGCATTGCAGTAAATAAACCTCTCTGTTCGCTTGGTGATGAAATATGTGGATTTTTTTTTTAATCACTTGGTTATTTTCAAAAGTTGTATAAAACGATATAACTCACCGACTCCCCTCTAGGTACATTCAAAATGAGCTTTCCTCATGCATTTAATTAAGCAAAAATAAAATATGTCCAAGGGCATACTGTCAATTTCTTACCAAACTTCCCTTTGTGCTTAACAATGAATATAATAATAATAATAAAAAAAGCACGTTAAAGAAGGCGCATCATCCTTTTGTCGTTTTCACTCACGCAAAAAGCTTATTTAGACCAAAAAGTAGTTGAAACGGACTCAAATGCGCCCCTGCTGGTCACTTCCAGGTAGTGCACTTCCTGACACGATTCATCAACAACA
This sequence comes from Vanacampus margaritifer, assembly GCF_051991255.1. Lineage (NCBI taxonomy): Eukaryota > Metazoa > Chordata > Actinopteri > Syngnathiformes > Syngnathidae > Vanacampus > Vanacampus margaritifer. Next base: position 11,536,480 of record NC_135447.1, on the reverse strand, counting down.
CAGCCCGTTTCCCAATATTTCCTCAACCTAAGAATGACCAAACTTTCTTAGCTCATCCAAGACAGACGAGTGATCATTCTTTCTGTGTTGATCCAAGTCTGAACAGTTCCGCCTTGGCGATTACCAATCTTAAAACCTCGAACATACTTTATAGAAGAATATTTGGCCACCAGAAAGAAGCAGATTTCCTTTCAATTTGTCAACAATTGCGTAGGTGTACCTAATGAATTGTCCAGAGAATGAACACCTCCCCCAGAAGCCAAAACGACATGACAAAAAGAAACACTAACCTAGAATGATCCCTCTCCATAAAATGTGTCCTGGTTCAACTAGCAGCCAGTATGTCAGCACTAATTGGCTCAAATAGACATCCCTTTAGTGACACTCCAGGTTTTGTGTGACTACTTAACAATTTTCCACACTCTCATTATGACCGTTTTGACTGCGGATCAACAGATGCGGCCTCAATCCAGCCGCGCTACCTTTGAACCCGCTAAATGCTCACAGGCATCCTCATTTGCATAAATGCTTTGCAAAAACACTCGTAAACTAAATAATTGATGGCCAAAGCGCTGCGGCTTTCAATGGAAGCAATTTGTTATATATTAAAATGAATAATATATGTGCCGTACTTTGGGTATTTTGTGGCAACCGAAAGTGAGAAATTCAACTCGCGTGCTGACTTTGCTTTTAAAAAGTGAACAAACAACCTCATAACCTTCACGCTTCCTTTCCGCCTCCTCCTCCGCCCCCGCCCCCGCCTATATTATTTCCAATTACTCCCATAAGCCGATGCATCATCTACCTCTCCGTACTCAACTTAATAAATCACATCAAACTGGCCTGCTTATGTTAGCCGCCGAAGGAGTGCGAATAATTTACGTTGGCGCTCCCTCAGGAACGTGGCGACAACTTTTGTGTGATGATGTCCTCCCTCCAAGAGGAGAAAACTCCAACGTGAAGAAGCATAAGGCCAAACATGAAAGTTTGATGGCTCGCTCGGCATCACAATGAAAAAAGTATAAGCGGCTATGCAAGCGTGCATGTAATATTAAGAGAAGGCAAAATGTGAACAGATCTGGTGGGATGTTCAACAGCGTCAAATGCTGCATTTTTAAAGGCGCTGTTGCTTTAAAGAGCAGCAAGACAGAACAGTATTTCCTGAAAATCGCAAGGAGAGGTGAAAATGGACTTTTTCCCAAATCTACACTCGCACTTTTTACATTTACACAACCAACACCATATACGGGTCCAATAAAACAAAATGTATTATCAGGGCGGTAGTATATAAAGAGATCAGTTGGCATAGTGTAAAATGTCAAATGTTAAAAGAAGTCTGGATTTGCTAACTGTGAAGTTGAATTTCACCGAAATGCAGGTTGGCTGTTAGATTAGGCCTCTTAATGAATAGATTGGCTTGGCACCAATTTTCCATCTCATTCACTGCCATTGACGGCTATAGACGTCAAAAAATCATTTTTAACTATTTCTATTAGTTTAACTTTTTTTTTCCACTTTTGTTAAGAGTATGAAAACCTAGACATTTTTTTGTAAATATATATATTCAATTTGTGATTAATTGTGAGTTAACTAGTGAAGTCATACGATTAATTACGCTAAAAAATATATATATCACCTGATGCACCAAATTTTTAATAATCTTTTCTTAAAAAAAAGAAGAAGTTTTTATTATTTATCTTTAATAATCTTTTTTAAAAGAAAAGATTATAAAAAATTAGGAGCGTCAGGTGATTAATTTTTTATCGTAATTAATCGCATGACTTCAGTAGTTAACTCACGATTAATCACAAATTTTATATCTGTTCTAATACAATAAAAAAAATATCTAGGTTTTCGGGAAAAAATGGGGAAAAATGTTTAACTAATAGAAATAGTTAAAATGAATTTTTGACGTCTATAGTCGTCAATGGCAGTGAATGAGCTATCTATCTGCAGTCTGGTACACTTATCTAGATGAAACCAATTAAGACCATTGGCTCGCACATTGTCACATGGGCTAAACTGAGCGGCCAATACAGTATAAGAATTGAAAATCGTTTTGGACAGATTAGACCTTCTTCCGCATAGTCAGAGAAAAAGTATGTGTACTTGATCTTTCTGGCATGTATACATTCTTCTGGTCATTACTGTTAGTATAATCCTGTCAGCATTAAAAATAAAAGGACCGGGGGTAGGTTCGTACGGAACTTCCAATTGGTGCCGTGACCCAGATTATAACCGGAGTTGCTGCTCTATATCGATTCTCGGACATACATAAGTTATCCCTAAAAATTTGAGAAAAGTAACCGAATACCGTAAATCGCAATTTGGCTTGTTCTCCAATTTATTCTCAGGTGTGACTTGAATATATTAAAATAAGATCTTAGACTGGCACCAAATATCTCCGTTCACTTTGCTTCATTCTATATTTGAAAGTTTTTCTTTTCCTTTTAATATGGCTGCCTAAAGTTGAATCTCGGCCGTGTCGCATTGTGGCCAAAAGTAAAATGCTGGTCTGTTATTGCACCTTTTGGTGTTGAAAATCCGTGTTGTGGCGAAAGGAAGCCAAATGACTTCTACTTCTTGTTCTTCTTCATCTGAGAATTAGACCAAAATTGTTCCATTTTCCTCAAAAAGAATCAATAATCACTTGCAACCAATTGCAGTGATAGTATTTTTTAAATGATCTGTTTGTAAAAAGAAAAAGAGAATCTCTCCATCCACACAAAATACCCAAGCAGATAAAAATTGTAGTGAAGAGATCTCATTCGGATGCAGAACAGCGTCAAATTGTTTAAGGCAGGAGCAGTCAGGATTTGCTGACTGAGGTATCAACATTTCTCTCATCAGTCAATACTGAAGAATGTTTTCATTTAAAATGGAGTGTAAATTTGCTTTAAAAGGAAATCTACAATGATTCTTTATCCAGATAAAAATGTAATTGTAGGCTTGTCGTAAGTCAAGAGCTCTGTTGGAATTTAGAATAGCATTTAAGGTTTTTTATTGGTTTGAGTCGCAAGGGAGAGCACTAGCACGAGAATCTTGTTTTGTAAAAATCGCTATTTTCTATATGTGGAATATTGCCAAATGTCAAATGAAAAGCAAGACTTGAGCTTGGTTGCAATATGCTGAAGGAAATCCTGAATTCTCTTCAGGTTTACTTACTTCATTTAAAAAAAAAAAAAAAAAAACTTGGAAACTCTAGGAAATGTTTATGCCAGAAGAGAAAAGTTGTAAATTAGCATAGCAAAGATGTCAATCAAGGATCCCCGTGACGGCGCAGCTCCAACTGACTGTTGTCATGCTCGCTGTGATTTTTCTTTTTTCTTTTTTTTTAGTCATGGCGACGGCAGCGTCTCCGTGACAACAGATAGCCTGTGGGAAGAGCTGCGGCTTTGAGGCCTTTTCTCATCACCTGAAATGGATGCGGAGAATATGGATGGAGGTTTGCGATGAGCAGCAAGTGAGCACGAGATTTCAAGCAGGGAGGGACAGGGAATTTCTTTTCCAAGCCAGACAAGATATATATATACATATATGTATGCTGCAGTCATGATCATTATTATTATTCTTTGACTCCAATCCACTTGGCTAATACTGCCGCCAGCCTCCACAAAGCCCCCAAAATAGCCTCCTGCTTCAATTACGCACGGGGGGGGGGGGGGTGGAAATAGATGGAATCGGGACAATTCTTACACTAGAGCTCAATCATTGGAGTTTTTATTTATTTATTTATTTTTTTACTTATTTTCAATTTGGGGTGCAATTAAGAATAAAAATGTGACACATAAATGAAACATTTCAGCATGGATCCATTGTAAAATACTAAAATGGAGTCACACTGCTGAGCTTTATGTTTTACAGATGGAGAAGTTTAAGGCTTAAAATTTCACTTATTTTTTTAATTTTTTTTAGAAATATCACACAATCAACATAAAACATATAAACCTAGTCCACAAATTCCACAAAGATGGTGACAGAATTTTGTGAAAATTTATTCATTTGTTCTTAAACAATTACAAATAACGAGCATATCACTAAAAAATGTATTTTTTATTTTTATTTTTTTTTATAATTGACTATTTTTTACACATTATGAGTGTCAAGACCAGGGGTCACCAACGTGGCGCTCGTGGTCACCAGGTCACCCCCAAGGCCGCAATGTAGTGGTCAACATTATTCAAATCACCTTCATTTAACAGCCAATCGGGCAGAACCGACTGCAACCCAGCAACAACATGGCTTGAGTCAGTCAATTGATGATGATGATGATGATGATGATGGGAGCAGGAGTTGCGACCTTGCGATGCTGATGTGAGCACACGTCACAGAGTCTTTAAGCGCGGGAGGATCCCGCGAAGACCGTAAACCGCACGTGGCTCAGCGTGGAGGAGATGATCGACCTTGGATGATATTTCCTCCGTTATCTCTCTCTCTCTCTCTCTTTCCTCCTCCTGATAATACTGCAGCTGAAAACAAACCTCATGACGACTGTGCCAAGTGTGTATATCCGATACGGTGGCTGGTGTGACGCACAGACAAAAACGATTTTAAAGCAGGTTTGAATAAAAAAAAAGGCTTTGGGTCACACAACCATGACACGTATAAACAAAATAATGATATTCTGATTCAGGGGTCAGGAGTTATAGGTTGCTCCCTTACTCACAATCTGATTAGAATGGCTAAGTAATGAAGTTTTTTTGTGGTTGAAACTTTGCTATTCCCTTGACATTTGACCTTAAGGTTAAAGACAAGTAAAAGTTGTCCACCCAACCAATATGTATGAAGCGTTTCTATACTTGAGTGAGGGTGAAAAAAAAAATCCTCCACTGCTAAGCATTTGACCTGAATTCAGAATCTGGATCAATTATGAGGATATTTGAGAAAGACAATGAGTCATTTCTTCACCAGTCATTGATTTTTGTGAAGCACTTGGTGTGCTGGTTCGGGTGTCGTCATAGATGACTTGGTGAGGGCCAATCGCTGTCTTCATAAAACGAAGTCAACCTGCATCTGTGATCTCGTCTCCCCCGAGTCACTTTTTTTTTTCCACCTGCTCCCTGCCCTCTTCACAGTCCTGGCCTGAATTCTCCAATCTCGAGTCTGGCACACCTGCGGTCCAACAGCTGGCACCGCATCCACCTTGGAAGAGGCGAAGGAAAGCGTTCCTGTTCCAGGATCTTCCAATGACTGCGCGGAGAAGGTTATTTTAAGAGGCACTCCTTGTTTACTAGGCTCGCTATTAGCGATGAAACCACAGCAGAGCTTAACTAGAGCCGCATTTGACAAGACAAAGCCAGATACATCCTTGTTCATGTAGTCTGAACGAAACTCCCACTTAATTGGCTAGCCGGGCTAATAAATAGGCAACTAAACTAAAAAAAAGGGACAAGAAAATAAAACTATTCATGGTGATTATCCTTTTCAAAAGGCCTCTTCTGCATGTGCGTGACTACGTAGCAATTAGTGTCAGAAGTCGGGTGGGCAATCAATTCCCTTACAATGCTTCAAAGAAATCGGAATCAATTATATTCAAGAGCTTATTTATAGTGGAAATACTGAAGGTTTGAGTGGATTGTACTTTGAGGCGATTTGATGACATCCCAAGTGCCAGCGTCAGCATTATACTGCAAAAAAAAAAAAAAAAAAGCAGTAAGTCAAACCTAAGCACAAACGTAGCCAACTTGGTCTTTTGCATTCGAAAACCCCAAGTAAACAACCACCTTTAGTAATTGATAGCAACAGCATCTGCACAATCATCGTTTATTATCATTGACCTGAGCTTTTATGTATAAGCGTAAACTAGAATGGCCTCCGCCCAGATCGAACCATAAACAAAAGCCACGTGTCAATTGTTATCTGTCAGCAGCAGAGCGGTTCCTGAATGGAGCTTGAGATCAAGACTGGAGCCATTTTTTTTTCTCTGAGAACAAGGCTGACGGTTCCATTGGAGCTCAAACTGCCAAAATATCAAATCAATTCCACTAAATATTTTTTTTATTTTTTCTGTTAACTAGCAGACGTTTTGTTTCTTGGAGAGTGACGGCTCTAATTGTCCAATTTGCATTTTGGGGAACAGTTGCATCATAATTGAACTATATGCAAAGTGAAAGTGAGTACTATACTCGTTTTTTTTTTAATTTTTGCATTTGCATGTCGATTCGCAGACCGCTTAGACAGATTTCTCTAGCTCATGGAAAAAGACGGAAGACATTCATGGTTCCATTTTGATGTCAATGACAAAATAAGCTCCTTATCAAAACTGAAAAATCAATCCTTGAGTCCCGTTTGCTAGTACGACCAAATTTCTAATTCACAAAGAATATCATAAGTAGTTTGAAATAGACAAGATTCTACCATTTTCAATTGTTTTTCAACATCAAAAAGACTAAATTAATTCTTGGAACAAAAGTCTTCATTTGTTTGTTAGTTGATGGATTATGTAAGACATTAGCTTTAAAGAAACAGTGCATTTTCTTCCCAGGATGCATCAAAATATCCTCCCTTGGCATATGTTCCACCCGCCCTTGAATTTTGGGGCAAATCACCTGTTGTTGTTTTTGTATCTTGTTGGGTCACAAATGGGCCAACCAACGAAAAGCAACAAACTGCTCATCCCTGCTCACCTCTTGAGGCGGCGGTTAAAGCACCAAATGTTCCCTTCACGCATGCGCAGTTCCAGTTATGCATACGAAAATAGTCTCCTTTGACCCGGTGTCACCAGAGCTTGATTTCCTGGTTTCTTGCACGACTTTTGCATGTAACTAGCCTGAAGGAAAAAGGAATTGCTGGGAGCTTTAATTGTGAGCGTCTTTGATCAGAGCACTGACATTCGTCTTCTAAAGGCTGCGACTTTTTAGAATACAAAAAAATTAAAATGCAGACAATCCTGCTCATTCTTTGTCATGAGACAATGTTAGGGAACTGCTTTGTGTCACTAATGACTAATCCATCGATTTTGTCTCACTAAATGATGTCCCCGCCTTTAAAATGCACCTCGACTGTAAGATGGCGCAACCCTAAATTGCTTACAAATTACAAACATGCTTTTCAAAAAAAAAAAAAGGACAAGTTGCGTTACAGACACCATCTCATGTGCTTGCCCAGTCCTTTATTTTATTTTATTTTATTTTATTTTATTTATTTTTCTGGAGAGCACAGTATTGTTTATTCAGTAATTTTACCGATTTGACATGTCATCATCATTGCGCTCTCTCTTTTCTTTTTTTTTCTTTTGTATGTGGGTGAGTATGTGTATGTGCGTGCGTGTGAGTGTGTATTCATTAGTTCACCTAAAACCTATTAAAAAATCCCATACCGTTCACCTAAACCGAACACTTCCAGCCAGAGTCGTGAGGCCGTCAGGAGACCCGAGGAAGGACCAAAGAAAAAAAAAAGGAAAGTGAAATCCAGCACCGACTAGACGCCACCCACCGGGCCACCAACCAGAGTCCTTCACCAATGCTTGCCCAGTCCTGTTGCAGACACAGTTCAATAACTGTGCTTCATCCCCTTTCAAATCGGCTGCCAGTGTATCGGCTATCAAAATGGTCACCTCCAACTTGTGCAGAGAAACATCCAGACCACACATCAATGACAAACCTTCTTATCGATGGCCTAAAGAGCATGCAGGGCACGTCAGAAACAAGTAGGGCAGGAGGTGCTGGCGGAAGGGACGGCCGGCGGGGGGGGGGACGCGGCGCCAGGAGGAAAGAAGCAAATGTGTGACTGTGAAGATATCGACCCTAACACCCGCAGAAAGAGCGACAGAGTGCCGAGTGTGTCTGACATTTGTGGAGTTTGAGTTTTGCTGGATGAGGAGAAGACATCTGTCTTGGGGAGGGCTCTCATTATTTAGACCAATAAAGGACAAGAGGGTACACCAACATGACACTTCTTGGAACTTGCCATCATTTTTTGTGTTCAGGGTCTCGGAAAAAAACGGAGCCCATCCCGGTGGACTTCGGGTGAAAAAACTCAATCAGCCGGCACATGTTGAAACGTTCACACTCGCATTCCCTGAGGACAAATTTAACCCACACAGAAGTCGGACGAGTAAACCACTAGACCATGAGTGACTTGAATTCGAAGATGCTCTGTACTAAATTCAAGGATTTCTTTGAGGTTTTCGAGCGTGTCTATTGCAGCCGTCGTCCGTTCATCCAGAAGAGCATTTGCGAGGTCGCTGACGGTAGACTGGCTCGCAATCTCCGTTGTTGTTTATTCCAAAGGTGTGCGTATGGGTGCACATGATTTGTTTTGGGCCAGGCTCTACAAAGGTGACGCTGGGGTTGTTGTTTGCGCACGATCCCGCAGAATGAACAAATACGAATAACTTCCAACAATCAATACAGCTAAACAATTGCTCTCTAAAGTTGCTTAGGATGCAACTTTCTAATGGAATGAATTCTCTTCAAGTACTGAAAACTAAAAGGCTCTTAGAACACTACAAAGCATTTTAAAAGGAAATAAATTAGTTTTCCTTACAAATGAAAACCGTTCCAGGTGTGTAAATAGGATTTCTGTGACATGCTTAAGTCAGAAAATTCCAGAGATCAAGAATTACATATACATTCTTTGGTCCTTCCTCGGGTCTCCTGACGGCCTCACGACTCTGGCTGGAAGTGTTCGGTTTGGGATTTTTTAATATGTTTTAGGTGAACTAATGAAGACACACACACTCGCACACACGCACATACTCACCCACATTCAAAAAATAAATAAAAAATTGGAAAAAAAAAAAGAGCAATGATGATGACATGTCAAATCGGTAAAATTACCGAATGAACAATACTGAGGTCTCCAGAAAAAATAAAAGAATTACATATACAGAAAGTCCTCGACCTCGTCCCGTGCACCTTCTTTTCCCTCATTTATCACGCCATTTTAAAGTTATTTGAAGTTGTGTTGTTGTTACCACCAGCAACGGACGTCCATCAGCCGGTCGGCTCGCCATCAGGCGAGTCATATTTCCGTGTTTAAGCTTGAATCATCTCCGCTCTGCCGTCCATCAGCAATGAATGTTGTTAGAAGACTATCTTTGTCTTCCGCGTGTTCGTTGTTGTTCGGGTAGAGAGAATGTTGATTTTCTGAATACAGACTGGAAATCGGTGAACAGGTCCTTCGAAGGATTTATTTTACAGAATATTCCGGACACAAGCAAGTTTACAGACAAATGGCTGCAGTCCTCTCGCAAGTGTGTCGTTACAGCGGACTCACAACATTCTTATACTATTTTGAAGGCAGTATCCCATAAAACCCACAATATTTTATGCAAGTAAGCCACTGTTCACTTCTTAGCTAGTCAGTTTCCCATACAACCCCGCCACAAACTAAATCTGTCCCATGTGTATCCTTTCGGCTCCCTGTCTAGGTCTGGTTGGTCGTGTTGTAGTCAAGACCACACCAACCGAGACCGAGACATCATCAAGTAAAGACCAAGACTTGGAGGTCGAGACACAGACAAGGCCAAGACTATCAAAGAAAAATCACCAAAAATTACATTACAGAACAAAATGACCAGTATTAAATATCAAATATCGTGAGTGCGCCCTGTCCGAGACCGAGACAAGACTAAGCAAAAATGCTTTCAAATCCAAGACGAGACCGGGACCCTTTAAAAGTGGTATTAACACCAGTCTCGAGATCAAGACTGATCTCAAGAACTACAACATTACTCTTCGGGGTTCACCAATTCCGGTCCTCGAGGTCCGGAGTCCTGCAGGTTTTAGATGTTTCCGCCTACCAACACACCTGATACTAAAGATCAGGAGTGTTATCAGGTATGCTGATGAACTGATCATATGAATCAGGTGTGCTAGTGGGCGGACACATCTAAAACCTGCAGGACTCCGGACCTCGAGGACCGGAATTGATTAACCCTGAATACAAAAATAACTAAATCACAACTTGTTCCCCCGGTGACCAGTTTTTTTTAATGCTCCAGAGTTGAGCGGCAGAATAATTTCCACAAGCCATTTCGCTCATGGCATTTAAAATACATGCAAATAAGCTTATTCGACCAAGTTTCTCAAAGGTTTCCTGCTTCCATTAAAAGTCAACGTACAGCGTCATTACCTTGAGGCATTTCTGATGCATCAGGCTCGCCTCCCTTGTACTTAATGCTGTTGTCTTTGTATCATCATTATTCAAACAATGTGCTAACAGTGAGGAATAGCCACGGCGTGAAATTGCCCCTGCCGTTGAAGTTGATTTCATTTTTTTTTTTAATTTCAACCCGCCTCCGTCCTCCCTTGTTGTGTGTTGCCTCAGCAGAGTTAAATAAGCTGCCGGAGACCCCGAGTTGAAAGGTCACCTACGAACTATGCAGAAATGCGGTTGATGATGAAAGCGAAGTGCTTTGGGTGCTAGTTGGTAAATGCCATGCGCTATAGCCGCACGCCGTTGCCATGCATAGCCAGAGGCGAGGTCACGGGCTGTGATGAAAGTCAATCCATCACTTCACCGGCCTGCTAAAAGGCCAAAATGCCGTTGGGCTGCTTGGACGAGCGAGAAAGATGGACGTGAATGAGAGGAGATGGGGGATGTGATTGTGTTTTTATGCTGGAGGAGTGCTGGTGAAACATGTCGGAGATGATTGGGGGAGGCAGCACGTTGAGGGATGCAGGTGATCACAGCCTCTACTGTCTGGGATCAAAGCTCTCTATCAACCCGACTCCGGGAAAAAGCTCACTCACAATATTCCCAAAGAAATATTGATTTTCTTGGAAGCCTGTGAATAGCTATCATCGGTGGTGGGCATTCTGTCAGTACTGACGGAAGGTCCGTCAATGGCAGACGCCCGTTTTTCTTGATGATTAACGAATGACAGGAAACGGATTTTTGTCTATCATTGTAATCCATAATAACTGGGTCAGGACCAATGGACCTTCTCAGTCCGGACGTCCACTTGACTGACACACCGCAGAGTACTTCCACTTCTTTCCTGGGACTTGACTTGACAGTAAACAAGTAAATATATACTTAGCAAACATGCTAACTTTCAATTGCTACGTTTGTGCAAGCATTAGTTTAGTGCTTAGGTTGTTTATTTTACATCAGGCACATTGTTAGACAGGGGTCCTTCAGTGTGTCATTTTAAGTCAGGCCAGTTATTGAACAGCTAAGGCTGGATAGTGGTGACAAAATCAAATTTAGCATGACTGATGTGTGGTTAAAATAGCGTTGACGGACTGCGGCCATGAAATTTACTGTCGGTCCATTTTTTAGCGATTTAGCGTTGATGGATTGACGATTACAGTTTAGTTCTGCTTGAAATATTGACGGATTGATGATGACGGAAGGATGTCCCGATTGCTGATTGCTGAATGATGGGCGCTCAAAATTCATTGACAAGCCCACCTCTGGTTGTCATTAACCCTACACAGGCCAGTGTTAACAATTTCTTTAAATATTACAGACATGTTCTATTGAATTGTCACGATCTAGACTCTAATCTAATAGCCGTCACATTACTATTGTCTAGCGCATTAACTAGCGTTAACTTTTACAGCACGCAGTTAAAAGAATATGTTGGGTGTCATCACAATGAGCAAGAGGAAAATATTTTTTTTTCTTTTTCCCTGGAGAGCTCAGTATAGTTCATTCGGTAATTTTACCGATTTGACATGTCATCATCATTGCTCTCTCTCTTCTTTTTTTTTAACATATTTTTTTATTTTATTTTGTATGTGCAAGAGGAAAATCGATTTAATTAGCCTGTCCCTCACCTGTATGATCATGTTAACTGTCTATTTTTTACTCAACTTAACGGTTGAAATCCAATTTACGGTCAACGTTCTGTTTGATTAGCGCTTCACCTCACGTAGCCTCTTTTTCACTGACACTTCACACGGTCAAACTACTCATTATTCGAGCCATTTATCGTGTTTTCTCAATTACTCTGACATGTTACTCTCCCTTCTACAGCCATCTACGATGTCCAAAAAAATCCACGTTTCATAGCGTTGCATCATAGCATGACCGCATGTGCGGGGTAAAGACTGGAGAATGAAATGAACTCAACCCCTAATAGAATGCAATCGAGACAAGAGTGCAAAGAATCCAAAATAGAATTTGAAAGGGTAAAAACAAAGTGGATTGTCATATATTGTTGTAGTAGCGTGAGGAACGGGGAAGGAAAGTCTGAGAGACAGAAAGCCGAGGCGTAATTATAAAGCTGGAAAAGCCAGTGAGGCAGATAGAGAGCGTGGCGATGAAAGGAGCAAAGATAGGCTGCTGCGGGACGAGCGCAACCGCCAAAGCACTAAGAGGCTGAGCAGGAAAAGCAATTTGAAGCCCTGATCAGATTGCTATTGAATGTGCACGAATTAGACCTTGGACCCTCAAGTCGTCTGGGCTACGGACTCAGCATCTGACACCAGTGATCGCGCAGATCCGTTTTGCTCGGCCCACACGGGAGAATGCGCCAAAACCTGGGATGTGTGGGGGGGGGAAGTTGAGTATTTTTGGTCATTTATGACTGCGTGCATGTCTGTAGCATACTTTGTATTTTTGTGTGGTCTATTCCCTTTTTTTTTTTTTCCCTGGAGAGCTCAGTATTGTTCATTCGGTAATTTTACCGATTTGACATGTCATCATCATTGCGCTCTCTTTTTTTTTATTTTTTTTTGTATGTGGGTGACTATGTGTATGTGCATGCGTGCGTGCGAGTGTGTGTGTGTATTCATTAATTCACCTAAAACCTATTAAAAAAATCCCATACCGTTCACCTAAACCGAACACTTCCAGCCAGAGTCGTGAGGCCGTCAGGAGACCCGAGGAAGGACCAAAGAAAAGAAAGGAAAGTGAAATCCAGTGTGGTCTATTCCCTTTACAGCAGTGAACTTTCAGTTTCAGTTTTTTTTCCCTCCTGGATCAGCGTCATTTGTTGGGAGTTCTTGTGCAGTTACTCTTCTGGAAACGGGAAGAAATTAGTGTGCTCGTGTGCGCGCCTCAGACGAAAAAAAAACACTGCTGCCGTTGCTGGGGGAGATTATTGGGGATTATATTAATGAGGTTTGCCTATTTGTAATGCTTGTGTCTAAGAGCAGATAAGATGCTTGTTGTGGAGTATGACGTTCATTGTTATCAATATTAGAAAGGGAGACAAATGCAATGTGGCATTCAAAAGGCAACAAATGTAAAGCATTGTTGTTACTTATCACAAAGCGCATTGTACATGATTGACACTGAACCAGCGCGCTTGAGCTGAACCAGAGCATCATGGGACGTGGTGGTGGGGAGACACAGCGGGGGTAAACAAACGAAGACAAAGAAAAGCCTCACTCCCGTCGGGGACGCATGAAAGATGGGAAATGTGCCGTATGGAGGGCTGCGTGCCAGAAGACCCACTTTCAAGACAATCTGAGCGTGCACAGAGATATTTTTGGCAACAGGAGGTGCGCATGAACCTCTTAGGGGTGGGACATTCATGAAATACCAGAGGTTCAGTCAAGATCTCACCTTCTGGAGCTGAGTTATCATAATTATGCGTTTTATGGCAAGTCATCAAACTTCACTGCCCACACACAATGCGGAAAACACATTTTTCTCAATTTAATGTCACCCATCTGTCTTGTATATCCGCACATTTTCTATCGCGCTTATCCTGTTGTGGTTTGCAGGAAGTTGGAGCCGAGCCCCCTGGGCTGGAGACGAAAGGCTTCAGGGTATCAAATATTTTCACATTTGAATTTGAATTTGAATTTCCTACCGGTTAAAAGAAGAATTATGAATACACGAGAATTTTTTTTTTTTCTGAACGATCAACTGCTATTCATTTCTTAAACGGTGCAAAAAATATTTTCTTCTCTAGTAAATGAGATTTTGGCCTTTGGTATCAAGTCATTTTTGCTTACTAAACTGCCTTTAAAAAGAAGTCCAACAAATCAATCTCGTTCAGTGGCTAGCTACTAGCGGCTAGCTACTAGCGGCTAACGGTGGCAAGGTAGACCGTATAAAATGATGTCAGCAAAATTAATTAGAGGTTTTTAGCTTCCTTATGTAGCGATTTAAAATGATTTCACAACATTGTGTTGATGTTGTTAGCAACAGTTTATGACGACAATATAAAATGGACTCTGACAATCGAGCAAAATTGATGTTGCTACAGAAAGCTGGCTTCAAGTACTAAATGTTTACTTTGTCTGAAGGGGGTCAAAGGCTCCTAGTACCTACTTTGACTCCTAGCTATCCAATGTCCTTTTTTAAAACTATTTATTTTTGTGCCGCCCAAGCATAATACTGAAGGAAAATTTCAAAAGTACAGGAACTCCGTATTATATTGCCTGTTCAACAAATTAAAGCAAAAATGGACCCCCCAAAAAATTATTCTATTAATGGGCCAATAATATTTTTGAAATACAAAGGAAGACTTTTTGAAAGGCAGTGCCCTTTGAATATTGTAGATTGTGAAAAGACAAATATTTTCCATTCGTTTGCCTTAAAAATACATCAGTTGAAATGTCTTTCCTGCTTGTGAAGCGCTCAAAATGACTTTTACAGGTAGGGGGCGACGGCTCGAGCTTTCAAATGCATTTGACAGTTTGCAAATGTGTTTTCATGTGGGTAAGTGATTTGGAAACAATTTGAATGGAAGTGTGGCAAAGCTGTTTAAAAAAAAAAAACCTATATGAGTGAACCTAGCTTAAAAGAGACGTTTTAAATATTTCAGCTCCAGTGAGGCGGAGATGTGTGAGTGGTTGAGGAAGCTTGTAAACGGCGGCGGTGGCTGTCATAACTGTCACACAAAAACCCAGTGGTGCTAACTTTCCAGTTTAATGCCAAAGCGCTTATGTCAAAGTGCATTACACCTCAGTTTGCTTGCAAAGGTGCTTGTCCTTTAAGGGGAATTACACCAAGTCACCTTGCGTCTGTTGGGGGACAGCTTTGCTATATGCGTCGTCCTGTCCCGTTTAATGCGCATCCTGACAACATCAAGAAGGCCTGTCAGGGGGGGAGGGTGGGGGGGGCATAATGTGCACCCCTGTCAATCCCTGCTAGGCTCCGGGCACTTGTAAATCACAAATCAACTCGGCACTAACTTTCCAGCTCATTCCAGCATAAAGTGTCAAACGGGCCCGCCCTTACAAACCCGTTTTCATGGCAAATCCTCAAAATAGTCATCAAATTAGATGTCATAAGCAAAAAAAAAAAAAAAGCTTCAGAATTTTTGTTGTCCATCTGTCTCAGGTACCTGCTTCCTAATATTCTGGGGGGTTTGCGGTAAGGGTTGGGCGGGGGATGATTACGTAAATTCCGAATTAGGGCCTATATGTTCCAATAAAAAAACGTAATCAAAGATGTAGGAAAAAAACGCAAAAAGTTTTTAACGTGGATTTCAAAGCATTCACACTTGGGGCTGACTTCACTTCCGTTGGCAGCTTATTCCCTTGTATATGCAGCATAACAGCCAAATGCCATGTTTGTTTTGAATTTTGGACTCCAGCATTCCTTTTTTTGAGACTTTTTCTTACGCTATTCCCTGTTCTGACATGTCCACCCAATTTGTTATTAATGGTTCAAAACATGTTGAGGGCTCCTTTGAGCAATTTTTTTCCACAGGATTTGGGGCAAATACGTACCAGACTCGTAAAACGCATATTTTCCGCCATTTTACAGAAGCGTGCGAAAAACATTTTTCAGGCATTTGGGGCCTCCAAAAAGGGCACTTAATAATAAACAGTGATTTCAAGATGGCCACTTTTGGAATTCTAATCAGTAACTCTGAAAATTAAAAGCTAGTATAAAGGTTGGACATCAGTCTTCCTGATTGGTTCAACAGTGTAATTACCACCTCACCTCCAGTCATTTTTTTTTTTTTATAGAACTTTGATTAAGAAAGTGTGTTTACGATCTCCTCATCATAACAATGTGATGACATCCATTACAAGAGCGCTGTAAATTCATATAATTGTTCTCAGTTATAATTGTAACTGTCCAAAGGAATATCATCAACACTGTGTTCTAATTGTTTTGGGAGTAGAGTGGCAAACACGTGAACATGACGGTATAGACTATCGAAAACCCAATTTTTGCTCTACAAAATTCTAAGGCCTGGAAGGTATCACCTACAATGAAGGGTATCGGAAGTCTGGATTTAAAGTTATGATTAGATGAGTGCACGTGGTCATAAATAAAGTTGACAATTTTGGTCATTTCACTTTCATTTGACCGCGCGATGTATTCCATTTGTAATGTTGCGATAAAGCAGTCAAATTATAAGAAAACAACAGAGTGGCGTTCACAAAAGCAAAGAATAACTAAAGCGAGTTGCTAAAGGGATTTATTTCCATGGCTTGTGTGCGCCGGCGTTTGCATTCATGGCGTGTGAGCCGGCGGCGCAGCCTGAAGGTGAGCAGCGGGGCTGCGTGCGCTCTCCACGTGCCCTTGAGCAAACAACAGCCTATAATTACGCCGATGATGCGGCCCGCTTGACGCGACGGTGCCGGAGAAGTCCCCCGAGGTGACTGGAGGACTCCAAACAGGAGCAACATTGGAATTCATTTCCTGGATAAATGACGGGATAACAGCCTCGCCGATCCTTTCGCCTCAACTAAGAACAAGATGATAGAATGAAAATAGATAAACAAGTCTCTGTAACAGCCGCATGGCACTTATGCTTATCTCTGGCGGCATTTGAATTGGCGTCCCTGAGCCCGGAGATGAAGCCCGCACAGCACCGTACGTCTTTTATACGCTGCGACAGAACGTTTGCGCACGTGCACACGCAAATTGAATCCAATGAAGAATTCCATCTGGGAGCAGACGATTCCTGTCCTATCCTATCAAAGCTGCTCTGGTCGTGTACAAAAGACACGTAGCAACCCCAACAGCCGTGACTTCAAAGGAAACCGCAAAGAATACATTTTCAGGCAAACTTTTAGCTCTAGGGAAAAGTTTCTAGAATGTTCTTTTTTTTTGTTTTTTTTTGTTTTGTTTTTGTTTGTTTTTTACTGGAGAGCTCAGTATTGTTCATTCGGCAATTTTACCGATTTGACATGTCATCATCATTGCTCTCCTTTTTTCTTTCTTTTTTTTGTGTATGTGCGTGCGTGCGTGCGAGTGGGTGTGTACTCATTAATTCACCTAAAACCTATTAAAAAATCCCATACCGTTCACCTAAACCGCAACACTTCCAGCCAGAGTCGTGAGGCCGTCAGGAGACCCGAGGAAGGACCAAAGAAAAGAAAGGAAAGTGAAGTCTAGAATGTTCTTTGTCACCTCATCAAGTGAAACTTCTCAAAATCTCATCTAACCTGCTAGAGGTTCTTTTGAAGGATGCTTCACCGGTTCTCAATTAGGGATGCTCCGATTACGATACGTGGATCAGGTATCGGCCCAGATATTGGGGGGGGGGGGGACGGCCGTATGCAAATTCAATCTCGATGCGGCTAGTGACGCACATGATTGGTTACAGTTCATTGACAACATCACTCCAAGCCAATGGATGCATTTTTTATATCTACCGGTGGCAGCAAGCTGATGCTAGCTAGCATTAGCAAGCAAGCTGTTCTGTTCCGGCTGATGAAAGATGAAAAAGTGAAACCTAACGAGATTGTTCCCGAGTCGCCCCCTGATCCCCCTCACAAGTTGGAAGTGCAGGATAATGCGGCAGTCGGATTATTTTAACCAGGACACGAACCCTCGTCAAATCATAATGGCTTGGCAATGTCCCCCGACGAGGACTATTAGTGTAAAAGAAGGATAATCACGCTTTCGCGAGTGGGAGGTCAGCCAGGATCGCGGACGGCATCACAGGTAGGCTACGTGTTTCCTAACCACTCATAACCGTTTAAGTCATTGTACCGCCATCTTAATACAATAGTATAGTGGGGCTAAATGTTCTTAAAATCAAGGTACATGTTTTATTATGGGACTGCTGAAAGCAGCACATATTACTCTCCACCCTAGAAAATCCCCAGATTTTTCCGCAAAAATGCGACCCGTACCGTAGATCGCACCGGGACAAATGAGGTATCAAACGATGTGGCTCGATCTGACTCGGTGCGGCATTACTTTTCTAGGAATTCCAAGTTACCATGGCGACGCAATTCCCAAAAAAGTTCCCATAGGAAATGAATGGAGAAAGGGGGAACAAATTACAGATAAAGCACCTTTTTCCAAGACACGCTGCGCACGCATACGTTAACCGACCGATATGAATTTTATTTTGTAGCAATTTTTCCATCTTTAGCTCAGTGTCGAAATTTGTTTTAAGGAATGAAAGCTCTTCCCCCTGTGCGGGTTCAAAGACAGTGAGTGGAACAGCCTTCTATTACACTCTGTGGAGCAATTAGGCTTTGAGTGGCGGGAACCAAAAAAATCTATTTCCAAAAGTCAAAAGTTTCACTTCAACTCGTCACCATGGCCACTATCTTTGCTCACTAGACATCAAATTCTCACATTTTGTAGTGACAAGTCTCTTCTTTCAGACAAACTAACTTTTATTTGGCTAAGGTGTCATTTAGTACCTTTATTTTCACTTTAAGCGAGGAGAAGTCGGACTCGCCTATCTTTTCCATGTTAAATTCGCCTCCTTTTTCCTCTTCATTTTGGATAAATCATAAGTTTTCAACCTGCTCTCATTTGGTCATTTTTCATCCGATTAAAAAAGTGAGAACATGCTCGCGTTCCCCAAACTCTTGCCCTTCTAACGAGCCATTTCTTGAATCTGCATCTTGAACCGTTAAGTCGTGAGAGGCTTTTGTTCGAGGTGTGCGTCTCTCATACAATATCAATGGAATGTGGGTGCGTGACGTCTCCAAGTCAAATGTGTGTGAGTGAAAGTGCATTTTTCTCAAAGGGACAGTAAGATACTTTTAGTTGATGTTGATTATGGTTAACTTCCACATTTCTTGACCGATTCCAGTCGTTTGAATTTTAAACTGTTCAGCTCATTTACATTTTTTTAAATACATTTTCAGGGACAGTGAGATACTTTTAGTTTATGTTGATCATGGTTAACTTCCACATTTCTTGACCGATTCCAGTCGTTTGAATTTTAAACTGTTCAGCTCATTTACAAGAGTCAGCAGTCCCATTCAAAATTTCGGCGGGAATTTTTCTAGTTCTTAAAATACACTTGTATTTATTATTTTAGGCCACTTGAATATTATCCACAGTTGAAACATTAACAATGTGCTTGAATGTAAGAAAATAGAAGTGTACCGGTACTTAAGTAATTATTACATTCAATCAATACATGTATCAAAAATATTGAATGAAAATCATACTCCAATAAATGTTTAAAAAAAAAAACATTTCCAAGACATCTAAAAAAAACATTTGAGCTTTTTTTTTTGTAAATACATTGAATATTTTGCACCAAAAAAACAAGTGCAAAGACAATTTAGTATAGTATCAGATCGGTATCGGCAGATACTGAACCCCAAGGTATCGGTATCGAATCGATAATGAAAAAAGTGGATGGGAGCATCACTATTCTCAATAGGAGAATGGCGGCCACACCATGAGCTTTTCCTACTTTTGCACCTCAGAGGTATATCAGCACCCTTTGGTGGTTAGTTTATTAGAGCAGTTTAATTTTAATGAGACATGTTTTTGCCACCTACGTTTAAGACCCATGCAAATTATATATATATATAATTATTTTTCAACAAAATATAAAATATTTGACACATTAAGAAATGTCTCTCATGTTAAATATAAATAAATACAATAGTATCCTCTTGTGTAAGCAGTTTTAAGAGTGTATTTGCCCCGATAATAGGGTCCAAAACCAGTGGGGGCCGACAATCTTAAATGGTGGCGTCCATTAACTATTAACAACTTCACCCATTACATCTACAAATGTCAGTTTTATAGTAATAGTCAAATGACACAAAAGTCTTGTATTTGCAATTACTAAATAGTCAAGCACTGACATTTATATCTAAATGAATTTCCTATCGAATTTTGGAGACGACAAGGCGTACAAAAGGCTCGATTCCCATTTTGTCCTAAATACAATTTTTTTTAAAAGGCCCAGTGAGGTGAAAAGCAGTGAGCGAGCTTGTACACTCTCAGTATTTAATGGAGCCGACAGTGGAGCTCAGTCAGGTCGAGGCGATTGTCCACTTTATGGCCCGTGCGCCGCATCCTTGCTCTTTGCTGAGCCGGCATTTCCATCAGCTAGTTTGCTGCTCGGAAGGAAAAAAAAAAAAAAGCCAAACTTTCTATTTAACAGGCAAATGAACAGTCAAGGTCGGTGACGTTTCGGGGACTGAAGAAAAGAGAGACACAAAGTCGCCACTGCGCAATCTGCACAAGTGCTTCAAGTTAAAGATGCTGACGCGACAACTTTGATGGGGGAATTTGTGTCGTTGGCCCACGTGAGATTTCATCGTCAAAGCAACCAACAGCCACCAATCTTTTAATAAGATCTTCTTTTTTTCTAAATCCACCCACCTGGGTAATGATGTTGCCATTAGGGATGACTTGATTACATGATTAAGAATTCATTGGACTGTGCAGAACGTATTGTTGATTCATCGTCTCTTGAAACAATCCAGGCAAAATGGAGAACACTATCCACTTGCAATCAAAACTCCAGATGTTCATTTGGTTGATTTTTGCATATGTTCATTGAGCAACTTTCAAGGTTTGTAAAATATAGTTTTGTTTTTAATTTAATAAATAGATAGCTTTGTATAAAATTCTCTCAAAAAGTTCCCAGGGTCATTAGCATGTCCTAAAAAGTTAAATACAAATCTAAGTATCTCCCTATTTTTTACAGTAAAGTTTTCCAAAATGTCAATCAATTTCAAATTTTCCAAAAATCGATTTTTAAATTGCTCTATTATCGGACGTATGATTCTTCAAATGGGCCGATTATGAACTGATTATTGGAGGCGATAACTGGCCCAGCTGATAATCGGTCTATCCCTAATAAACAATCTAAAATTTGAATAGAAAAAGTAGGGATGGGCGAGTACCAATACCAGGTGTCAGTATCGGGCCTTATTTCAATATCGGGACTTGCGATGACGGCCGATTTTCAATCAGAAAAATAGAAGAAGAAAAATATAGTTTTGTTTTTAATTTAGTAAATAGTTAGCTTTGTATAGAATTCTCTCAAAAAGTTCCTAGGGTCATTAGCATGTCCTAAAAAGTTAAATACAAATCTAAGTATCTTCCTATTTTTTACAGTAAAGTTTTCCAAAATGTCAATCAATTTCAAATTTTCCAAAATCAATTTTGACGTATGATTCTTCAAATGGGCCGATGTCGATAATCGTCAAAAGCTGATTATCGGAGGCGATAACTGGCCCAGCTGATAATCGGTCTATCCCTATTAAAGAATCAAAAAATTGAATAGAAAAAGTAGGGATGGGCGAGTAACAATACCAGGTATCAGTATCGGGCCGATACCTGGCCTTATTTCAATATCGGGACTTGCGATGACGGCCGATTTTCAATCAGAAAAATAGAAAATTGCCATTAATTTCATGCAATTTGAAGGAGAAATGCGACATTGAGATTTATAGGTTGTCAGTGATTATGTACCAGTAGTATCGGTACTTGGTATCAGTGACTACTCATGAGTTGAGTACTCGTACTGGTATTGAGCTGAAAAATGTGGTATCAAACATCTCTAGTAAAAAAGGGACCATAAAAATTCTCAATCACACGCTAAAAGCTTCTCTCTTTTTTTTGGGTGAGTGCTATAGTAAAGCTAAGCTCCACGTCTATCCCATTGCAATCATGTGACGTGGACGTCCGCGCTGAACATATTCTGGGTGCATCCAACTGATTTCCAACCCTGCGGAAGGGATTACAAATCCCATGGTGGCAAATGTTTACCCCCCCCCCCCCACCCCCAAGAACGGGGGTCCGCAGGGACAATTTGCTGCTGCCTCCGTTTACGCAACCACAATTATATATGTGTGTGCGTGAGGGAGAATTCTCCCAGCATGCACGGCTTCTGCCATGTCAAAGGTGAAGTGACTGAGCAAGTTCAAGGGTCACGCGAGGGGGGCTTGTTTTGATTCTGAACTGGACAACGCAGTCTGATTGTGTCTTCCGGGACAATTTCTACTCAGAAAGGATTTGATGTTTTTGCTGAGTCGTTTGCCTTCAAGGACGCAATGAGAGACCTTGAGGAGCAACACCGCTCGTCAGATGGAGACGAAACATCAGCGCAATGCAAAGACAGACAAAATATCATTGTTTAGTTTTCATTTCTTAGTGAATCCTTATATACTTGTCTCTGAAGGTCCATTTGGAGTTGATCCAAAAGTGCTTTGGCAAAGGTTGGCACGAGGGGTGGGCCAAAAATTCGATTCTCATTTAGTACGATTCAGAATCGATTTTAAATGTCCCAAAATCGATTTTATTTAAATTATTTCATGCTGTCTTGCCCTTGTTTGTGTGTGCTTTTATTGGGAGCGCTGTTCACGTTGTACACAATTTGGCCACTTAGGGGCAGTGTGGTTCAGTGCGTTCTAATACACTGTTAAGTTGTAGCCACATTAGAGAGTAAAAGAAGAATGTCGCGACCAAGTTATTCCACAAAAGTTGTTTTTTGCAGCGTAAAGAGAATGTGCCGGTGAGTAATGTTAACATGCTTCTCTGTAAACATTCCTGAAACGTTTTGTACGAGTAGCTGTTCTTTTGAGTGATAAAATTGTCACGAGTAGCGCGCTAGTTAGCATTAGCGAGTCAGACTGGAGTAGATCGTGACGCTTCTTTGCATATGTCTAAATTGAAGCAGAAATCATTGTCAATCACATGGTTCTGAATCGAAAATCGACCCTCAATCGAATGGCAGACCCAAAAATCGGAATCCAATCGTGAGACAGTCAAAGATACTCACCCCTAGTTTGCACTAAATGTAAAATAACATGACTGGACTGAAATAACTATGACACTTAGGGCATCCCATTTCCCTTTTCACAGCTAAATAGTAGTATTTTTTTATTATACTATTATGTTGGGCAATGGCGCCCAACATGGCCGGAAGATCTTCATATTTTGGCTGAGCCGTACGTACACTCGCTTAGGCTGCATATTTAGCTTATGGATGTTTAACAGAGCAAAGGAAAAGCCAAGAGGGTTTTTCATTCCTCAGACCGAGCGGAGATTTCGATTTCAGCGAACGTGGCAACGGCGTACAGTAAGAAAAAGACATTGTTCGCACGCCGGTCATCAGAAAGGAAAAAGAAGAAGACAAAGGCGGAACATTGAAAGCAAATAATAAGAGAGGGCAGCAGCTCTTGCCGCAGGAGGGGGAAAAAAAGGCAAATGGGTAGATAGACGCGATGGACGGAAATAGATGGAGGCCTGCAGCGCTGGAAATTTCACCGTCCAATCCGGCTTTTGTTGAAAGGGAGACAAAGACAAGTGGAGAGTTCATAAGAGACCAGGCTGAAGGCAAGATGACGAGCGGGAGGATAGAAAGCAAAAAAACAACGCTAGTAGTCATTGGCCACCTTCATATGTAAAAGTTTGACTCACGCGAAATATCAGCAAATCTCCCTTGACTACCAAAACGCTAACGCTGAGGATTAAGGTTATTTTAGTTAATGAAAGAAACTGAAATTGAAAAAAAAAAATACAAAATTTGTTGACAAAATAAACCTTTGGGAATTTATATTACATTTTGCTATTACAGCAGAGCCGTTAGCCAGAAAAAGGAAGGTGAGCTGATTTTTTCAAATTTAATTCTCATCCTTTTTCAAAAAGAAGACATCAAATCAAGCATCATTCATTGTTCTCTAAAGTGAAAGCAATTGCTTTATAATCAGACCGCTTTCAAAATCGGAGAATGTTTACTGTCAGTAGAAGCTGAAATTCTGAGCATTTGAACAAATTTCAAAAAAAAAAAAAAGATCAATTAATTTGATAATTGGTTAGTTGTCGATTAATCCATCAATCATTTGCACTGCACTTATTGTACTTTCCAGTCTTTGGGCTGTTTTACAGTACCTGCATTTGAATTGTGGATGCTTGTTTTTAAAATGTTTTTGAAAATGTTTGTGTCTTTTTACTACACAATACTTGATATAAAACTTGACGATAGGAGAAAACTTGTCATGCCGACGTTACCTTAAAACTGCCAACAATAGAATAGAAATTTATTGCTGCTACAATGTTTTGCTTTTGTTTACATTGTATATTTATTACATTACAAATATTTTAACTCATTCACTCGCAGCCATTTTCACTGAAGCAACCCCCTTCGCTCCCGGCTATTTTACTGGATTTTGACCGATTTTGCCGGGCCCACAGATTATTGTGTTCTATTGCTATAAAAACATGGAAGCTATCAAAAGAAAGATTAGAGTCTCTTCTTTCATCTGTTTCCGTTTTGCAGCAATTAGCGTTAGAATATAGCTAAGTTTCATCATTATTCGCAAATCTGTTTAAAACACTGGGGGGAAAGAGCTTGTTTTCAACATGACCATGGTTGATCTCTTATACTCTGCTGCCACCTGCTGGCCGTTTTAGTAATAACTACCGTTGCTTCAACCATTCTCTTTAGTACAGAGGCTGCATCAAAGCATTCTGTATGCTCTAGCAAAAAAAAAGAAGAAAAAAAACATTTAAAAAACATATAAATACGTCTTTGGGAACATGCTAATGTTTAAAATAGAACATATTTATACGTTTTGGGGAGCAAATTAGTTAATAGCCGTTTGAAATATTATAACAGGACTGCCTCGGCTTTTCCAAGGCCATTAATGTCCGTGGATGTTTCCAAGCACTTGAAATCAAAAGCAATCGCAGATGGTGCCACTAAAACCACAACGGCGTACTTTTTGCCCCCATGAGAGCATTTGAAGGAGGCGTGAAAGTTTCTGACATCTTCCACTTGACGTGCGTGGAGATGCAAGCGAGCGCCAAGCTCTGATTTATGACTGATTGGTCCAAACTTTCGAGTGGTCGTAAATCAGCGACTATCTGTCTGACAGCAGCTCCGGCAAATGAGACGTGATCTGTTGAGAAGAACACCTCCATGCTTCAAGAAAACAAAAGAAAAATTCTAAGGATTTGGCACAGGCAAATATGGAACGGGAAGGTGAGACCTGCAAAGCAAAGCAAGAAATAACATTTTTGTGGAAAAACTCCCACTCGTAGGTTGTTATCCAAAACACATTATCACGGTGCCGCAGTGCCAACATTCTCCCGCTCGTCTCACATGTGTGTCTATGCGTGTGGATCTTGTGTGTGCATCATGGTTGCAGCTCATCTTTGAAATGTTAGCTCCTCTCAGATCACAGTGTGCCATTTAAATGTGTCGCGTGAAGTTCGGCGCATACTTAATGAATGCATGGCAGCCCATGCAGGCAAAGAGATGTCAACATCGTTGCACACATTTGAATGGGAGGAGCAGAGAAATCTGCTTCTATATTTGATTGGGAATCTTTGACAAAATTGTTATGCATCCACAATATGTATGTCAGTTTTAAAAACCTTTAATTGTGGGGGGTTTAGGAAGAAGTGTTAAATTACAACAGTGTGCAAAGCCAGTGTGATATTGATTTGTGTTGCTCATTTTCCTGCCACTAGATGGCATAATTGCATTTGTAAGACATTGTTGACAGCATACCTATCTAATCTTTAACGTGAAGTATCTTGTGAAATTCTGCACATTTTTAAAATTGTGAAACACAATTTGACCCCAGTCGCCACAAATATATGCATTATTAATACATTTATTATTAATAAACTTATAAATTTTGACGTGGCTGTGTCTGCGGTGACTGGAATTACCCCAGTACAGGCTTTCAAAGTAAGGGGCGATCATTAACTTATTTGCTCCCAGAAACATATAAATACATTCTATTTTAAGTGTTTTAAGTGTCCCAAAGGCGTATTTATACGTTTTTTTAGGGTGTGTGTGTGTGTGTATGTGGGGGGGTTATGCAGCTTCTCAACTGCAAAGATTGGTTGAGGAAATGGTCGCTATTACACTACACAGACGGCCAGCAGGTGGAAGCGGAGCAAAAGAGATCAACCAGGGGCCATGTTGAAAAAAAAAGCTAATTTACTCACAGTTCTAAATAGATTTGTGAATAATGATGAAACTTGAAGCTATATTCTAATGCTAATTGCTGCAAAAGGAAAACAGATAGAAATATACTTTTTTTCCTGATGAAAGAAGAGACTCTAATCTTTCTTTTTGTAGGTCCATGTTTTTATAGCAATAGAACACAATATTCTGTGGGCCTTGCAAAATCTGTCAAATTCCAGTAAAACAGCCGGGAGTGAAGGGGATTGCTTCAGTGAAAATGGCTGCGAGTGAATGAGTTAATCGTGTGTTAAAAAAAAAATAGTGGCATTAAAGGATCTTTAAATTACCTCAAAATTAACACACTAATTTTGACACCCCTAGTCTCATTGTTTTATATCACGAAAAAGTGGCTTTTGAACGGGGTGTGTAGACTTTCCTTCTAATGTAATTGCTCCTGCATTGTCCGTCCGTCTTCTTCCGCTTATCCGGGGTCAGGTCGCGGGGGCAGCAGCTTTAGCAGGGAAGCCCAGACTTCCCTCTCCCCAGCCACTTCAGCCAGCTCCTCCGACGGGATCCCAAGGTGTTCCCAGGCCAGCCGAGAGACGTAGTCTCTCCAGCGTGTCCTGGGTCGTCCCCGGGGCCTCCCGCCGGTAGAACATCCCCAGGGAGGCGTCCAGGGGGCATCTGAACCAGATGCCCGAGCCACCTCAACTGGTTCCTCTCAACGTGGAGGATGCTCACTCAATGCTCCTGCATTGTATTATCCTAATTTTGCAGACTACACTCTAAAAACAGTTGGGTCAAAAATAACCCAACAATGGGTCAAAAATGTACCGAACCTCTACTTGGGTCAACAAATGGGTCTTTTAGTGTAAAACGACTCGTAAATATTAGTCAGATCTTTTACTTGGGTCAAAAAAATTGGTCATTTTGTATAAAACAAATTAACCCATGAAGTGGATCGGGACATTTTTGATCCATAATTGGGTTACTTTTGACTCAACTGAGTGTAGTTTTGAAAAATAGTGAAATGCCACAAAAAATGACAATGTTTGACACCTGCGTGCTACGTACAGCAACAATAAAGAACACGGCTAAATCAATACCTGGCTGGCGGGTCCAATCAAAACTGAGCGTTCAAATCTTACAATACAGCCCTTGCATTCAATTGTGGAGGTGTACCTAATGTTTTGTCCAGGATGAGGGGGAATGCAAGTGCAGAAGAGCTGGCAAGCGGAAAGGTGACAGACGCTTGCCGTTATTGACCGAAATGACAACGTGTGACCTGAACAAGGCTTGTGTCCTTTCTATGCACCGCACTCACGCTCCAAATCATGCGCGCACACACACACACGCACACACACAGGGCCTTAATCAAAATGAATGACACTTGCTCTTCAAGGTCACTAATATTAAAAGCCGCGTCCATTATTAGACGGTGACGCGCCGACGAGAAAAGCTTGCTAATTAACGGCGACTGTTGCGTCCGAATGGCAGCCTGCAAGCGTTTTAATTGGCTAAACGACGTCCTGAGTTGATGGATGCTGATAATCACCGCGCTCCATTTGCCTCCCGGCACACAACGAGGCAGCAAGCGCACGCAGAAATGCATCTACAAAACTGCACACATGAAGTTGAGCAAACCCGTCAGAGACTTGGCAAGGGTTGGTTGTCATGTCTCTGAGGCGATCTGCAACCGCGCCATCTTATCTGAATGCGTTTACGCCATTGGCTCCCAATTTGCCCGCACGCCTCCCATCAGTCAGGTTGCAAATTTATAGAAACATGGTCTACGTATATAGAATTTTTTAACCTAATTCTGGTTACTTAATTCTGCCTGTTAGCGAGAGCCACTATATCGTGATAACTTACATTGATGTTTCTGCATTTGGCAATTTATTATTATATTATATTATTAGTATGGGATTTTTTTAATGGGCTTTAGGTGAACTGATGAATACACACACGCACGCACGCACGCACACACACACACGCACATACACATACTCACCCACATACAATATATATATATATATATATGTGTGTGTATATATATATATATATATATGTGTGTGTATATATATATATATATATATATATATATATATATATATATATATATATATATATATGTATATATATTTTAAAAATAAAAAATAAAAAAGAAGAAAAAAAACTTTTTTTTTTCTTTTTTTTTAAAGGAGAGCAATGATGATGTCAAATCGAATGAACAATACTGAGCTCTCCTTAATAAAAAAAAAAAAAAAAAAAGGCAGGTTGCAAGTGGAGCTTGTCGGTCTGCGCCGCGCGAAAGCGGGCAACAGTTTGTAAAACGCCCTCCGCCAGTCAGGTCCGCTCAATAATTCATTAGGCGGGCCAATAACAAACAGCCGGCGAGAGGGGCCGATAGCGGAAAGTCGTCGGCGTCTCTGCGACAAATCTCGGTCCCCGGGCGACAGAAGGCAGTCGGCCCGCCCGCCGCAAAACGTTGGAATGATTCATCGTGACACCGAGGACGCATTCTCCTTTCAGACTCAAAATTGTTGCGAATTTGAGTGCGCATGGATGCTCGGTTGTCTTCATCTGCTACATTTAGCTGGCAACCGGTCCGGTCCGTTACCTGGATAGCTTCCAGCTTTCTCACCAATGAGGTGGACGGCAAACTCTCGCTGATTCATTCGTCGCTTTAAATCTACTCCGATCGCTAAAGGCTTCTCGAGTCAGGATTGCAGTTTAACAGATCAAGATGGAGAAGACCGACTTTTAGGTTTGAGTTGCAAGCTCCGCGCGCTCTGCGGGATTTATCACCGCCATCGCTTTTCGGCTGAATCCATATCTGCTCCGTCCAATTCATATTTAGCGTGTCAGTTTTTATCAGCAAGTTGTGAATTGGAGTCGGAGGGGTGACATCACATGCTTGTACCACAATCAGGGGTGGCCAAGTTCGGTCCTCGAGAGCCACTGCCACAGCCCAGCTGAATCTAATGATCAGCTCATCAAGACGCTTTGCAGAAGCATGATAACGATCCGATCATGAATCAGGTGTGGACACAAACATGGAAAACAGGCTGGATAGTGGCTCTCGAGGACCGAACTTGGCCACCCCTGTACCACATAGACTAAATCAAATGTCAGATTTGTATAACTCTTTGACTGCCAAAAACGTTAAATAACGTTTAGTAAAATCCTATACAGGAGTGCCAAAGACGTTAAAAGACGTTTGTTTCAAAATAGAGGTGAAACTAACCGTTTTCTATTGTTGATTACTGAAAAACGGAATAAGGTAGAAACAAACTTTTTTTTCTGATGAAAGATGAGAGTCCAATCTTTCATTTGGTATTATGTGTGTTTCCATAGTCCATACACAACATTTTCTGTGGACCTTGAAAGATCAGTCAAAATGCTTAAATCGGCTGGCACCCACGGCATCCTTTTTCTGAAAACGTCTGGCAGTCAAAGAGTTTTAAAATTCTCAGTCAACATAACAATTGTTTCGCTATATTTGCAGGACAAGTTGGGTATGCGGTGTGAGTATCTTTTATACACAGAAGCAAAAAAAGGCAGCAAAATGCCACCTTTTACAGGCAGAGTCAAATTGTGGCATTGGGTCTCTAAAACAATAGTGTGAATATTCAGAGATTTAAAAAAAAAAAATTGTATTTAAAGATATTCCTGTGTCATTGTAGTTCATCTCCCGCACAGTTGTGGAGTCTGGGTTCGAAAAATGCATGTTAGGCTCACTGATGACTAAATTGTCCATAAGTGTGAGTATGAGTGTGAAAGGGTAGGAGGAAAAAAAGTCGACCACAAAATAGGGCCACACAAAAATGTTGCCCTGAGGCTTTGCCGGCACAATTGTAACTTGTATACGGTAGCCTCACAGACTCTAAACACTAAACCAGTTATGAGTGACCTTTTCTTTTAAGCACCTAATGTACAGTAGGTGGAAAGTTCATCTTGCAGTCAATGAGATTTTCTCCGTTTGGCATAATTAAGGGGAGGTGCAATAATGGATTCAATTCTATAAAAGAAAATTGACAATGGCAACCCTAATAAATATGTGCCATTATTGCCATACATTTGGCTGGCGACCAGTTCAGAGTGTAGCCCACCTTTGGTCCAAAGTCTGCTGGGATAGGCTGCAGCTCACACGCAACCCCAAACAGGTGCCAAAGAACTGAATGGATGGATAATTGTATAAGAAGACATTTCTGTTCTGTCTTTATTGATTTATGTTGTGGATTGAAACCTCCCACCACTTGGGGGAGCTGTGGCACCCATTTACCAAAGGTCTACATAATCAATGGAATGATGGGACCTCGTAGTCGTGGAAAAACATTGGAAAATAGGGAATTTGAGGATGTTTTTCACATTTATTTTGAAAGCAGTGAGCAAAGCGACAACAATTTAGCAAATAAATCTTCATTATTACATAATAGCAGTGGAGTGGATATTTCCGTCATACAAGCCATCAGCAACCGTGGTGACTCGTTTTGATTGGCAAGAGGGTCAATTTAGAAAATGTGGAACCACCTGTAATGTAAAGTGGCTGTTCATAACTTCACGATCAAACAGCAGAAATATAAGAAAAAAAGCTCCAAAATGTCAGAAAAGTACCCCAAAAAAAAGACTTTGTTTTCCTATAGCCGTGTGTGATTTAAACTGAATTTCTGAAAGCACGTGTCCTATAAAGGATGTCCATGATGACAACATTCAAAGCCATTGCTGGCACTCCGAATAATAAAAAAGCCATTCTATATTTCATCAAGATGACTGGTTCCAGCCATTTCCTTTGGAGATAATTTCCCCTGGAGTTAATTTCCTCTGGAGTTGCCACATTAGTGCCCCTCGGTTTGTTAAGGGACATAAAGACTTGCAAATGAAACGGCGCTGATATGCTCACGCACCGCCAGGCTGTGGAACCAACGCACAACCATATGCCGCTTCAAGTTGGGGGGGGGGGGGGGGGTACTGCTGCGTGAGTGACAATGCGGGATTCCAATGAGGACTGCGGAGTGATTTGAGACGTGATGCAACCGAGTGTGTGTGTGTGTGTGGGGGGGGGGGGGTGTTCATCTTCAACTTGGAGTACTAATGGATTGAAGACTGACCAGCTGTTTCATCAGAAAAAACTTTGGCTCTTTAAAAGTTTGGAGCCACACTAAAAACACCCGTGGGACGGGATTCTATACCATGGTTTGATACTTAGCAAACAAGCTTAATGGTTATGTTCGAGTACCACATGTTTCTTCCTACTTCTCCGCGCTTGCTCATTTATGTGTCTTTGATGCAGCGGTGGCCCACGAGAGCATTTGAGACAAACCGCCGTGCAATCCTCAAAACAAATAAAACCTCTCCCAAGAACCGTTACAAAATTCCTACAAAACATTGAACCCATACATGCTCATAATATATCATAAAAGCATTTGTTCAATTGTCGTACAGATATTCTGAATGGCCCCCGAAGGACCACTGATAGGAAAAGTGTGTTTTTGTACTGGGATTATATAAAGCCTGGTACTCGTAAAACAAGTTTTAACATCATTTTTAAATGTGAGAGATATCATCCCGGATGAGGAAAGAAATTGACATGGGTGCTCTTAATGTTTTTTTGTTGTTGTTTTTTTTTTTTTTTTTCCTGGGCGGGGTTTGTGCTCTTAATGTTTTTATCCCGCGTGGTGTCGTCGAGATGACCAACAGATCCCACACAAAACTCATAACAACATCTCCACTTACAATTGCAACTCTGGCGTAGTACCAAAACTGACATGTGAGGGGCAGCACAGAGCTACAGGGCATACACACTACTGAAAATAGACCAGTAATAGTAGAAGAAGAAGAAGAAGAAGAAACAGGCTAACTGAAGCTAGCTAGGCTAACTGTACGCTTATATGTAGAGATGGGACGTTTGACACTGAGACTCCGGAGCATGTGTCAGCCGAGTGAGACAGACTGCTCGAAACAATGTATCAAAAGCCCCGATGAAACATCCGTGATCACGTGCTGATGACGTATGCGGCTTTATGCGCGCTAATGAGATACCGGAAATTACATAACTGATTCAAACCTTTTGGCGCGGTGTCAGCTGTGTGTTTATAAAAATCGAATGAGTAACAGTACATCACATTGAACCATAGTACTGGTACAGTGTCAAAATATTGCAACACTTCCATGTGTACCTAATGATCATTAGACAGACACAAATGTAAGACTGAATGTACTGGTGTTATGCTGGATTATAGCTGCTATGACTCCAGTTGACCACCAGATGTCACCGGTACATCTATTTTATGGGGCTTTGAAACTTCGACTCTTTTTCCAAATCAATCAGCCGAAAGCCTCAAAAGCTTCACAAGGCTTCATTGTCCCATCTCTACTTATATGGTAACTAGATTGCAATTACAAACTTGTCATTTTTACCGCGGTGATTGATTTTAGGGACACGTGATTATACAAACAGTGCACACAACCAATGATTTGTTTTTGGCATCACAGTCACGAAATCCATGGCTAAGCTGAACACGCATCAAAAGTTGCTATTGTAAAGTTGGAACAGGTTTAACATTTACGTCAGTTTGGCATTTGATGAATTTGTTCGAAAAAGGGCGGAACCCGGATGAAATTCGGCCCAGTTATCGGGACGTGTGTACCCCGCTTTAGTAACATAATTCCTAAACCTGCGCTATTGAAAAGAAAAAAGTGCCTTGAGAGAGATTGCCTTTTGCTGAGCGACTGCTAAAAATAGCCTAAAAATAAACAAATCCGCTGAGCGTACGGCACATGAACACTAAGCGAACCGCGCACCATATATAATATTGTGCTTCCATCCGGACCAGAGAATCAAATTAAAAAAGCCCATTATCATCATACCGTGTCTGGTTGATAAAACCTCGCTGCCACCTGGAGCACACATGTAAATAACAATGTGGGCTTTTTAATATGTGAATCTCCATAGTTGTCATATTACTTATTTTTTAATAGTAGTGCACTATGTGGCTTTAAACTTTGATGACCTGATCTTAAATAGTTAATGCAAGGTAACAAATCAACCACCTGACTACCAAAATGCAGAATGCAGTAAACTGTACTCTTACTGAACTTTGGAAGATCAAAATAGATAAAATGCTAAAAGACTATATGAGTCTTTTATTTGGTTTTCTTTTGGAAAAATAAAACGAACAACAATGAATGCCAAAAACATTCCCAAAACAAAAATTGTGTTAATAGAAAACGTTCCGTTCTTCAGCGTCACTGAACAATATTGCTAACTGCACAATCGTATCAGTTAACAAAGAAAATTGTCATGTGTAAAAAAAAAAATTTTAAAATTCGGTAGACGTAAATCGGATATTAAAGCTTCAAAGTTATTTTCCTCTTATCTGTGAATGTCTCCCTTTTCATCATTTGAAAAGTTTTTTTTCACCGTGGAGCATTTAGCGCAGCGTGGCTGAAGCGCGGACGTGTTCAGCTTGAAAGAAGAAGAGTCTGCTTCTCCACAAAGCCGACGTCATTACAGGAGCGCTCCACACTTGGACAGCCCCCCGCTCGTAACAGCCTCACTTTGGGACCCCGACGGAGGAAACGCGGCGACCACCTCAGAGAGAATAGACAGTCGAGAGTCAAAGGATTAGGAGAAAAGGGGCTGATGGATGGCGGGCGCAGGAGCGAGTCACCCGGGCTTAAGAGGGGGGAAGCTTGTTGTTGACTCATCCTACCTTCCAGTTCTCTGCGGCTGCACGTATCCTCCAGGGTGCGGGGATTAGGGGAATCTACACTACCTAGCTACACTAAGCTTCCAGGGGAGAAAGTCAAGAGGAGCCAAGACAAAAACAATCTTCTCTCCTTATGACCTAGTTGGCTTGGGACCATTTTTTTGTTATAGGCCAGGTTTGACTTTGCTGGAGCTGCACCTTCACGTGCCATTGCAGTGACCTTGCATGCGGAAATCAATGGAAAACATCCAAGGAAATACGGGCTAATATTCGACATGGAATAGAAGCCAATTGCAGTACCTGAAGAATCAAAAGTACTTTATTGAACTCCCTTCTTTCCTTCAGTCTTATTGCATTTATAGTTCTAGCCTGGCCTTTAATTGTCTAAACTTTCCTTTTTATTTGTATAACACTTGAATGTGAAATGCTTGGATATTACAACATGGGGTGTGAATCTTTGAATGTCTCATGATTCGATTCCGATTCCGATTTTTGGGTGTACGATTCGATTCAGAATCGATTTTTCGATTTGCACGCTTTTTTTTTTTTTCTTCAAAATGATTTGATTGGCAATAATTTTTGCTTCAATTTAAAGATGTTTAAGGAATCGTAATGATCTACTCCAGTCTGACTCGCTAATGCTAATTAGTGCTCTACTCGCGGCACTTTTATCACTCAAAAGAGCGGCTCCACGCTGAAAAAAAACACCTTTTATTGGAATAACTTGATCTTGACTTTTTTCTTCTACTCTCTAATGTGGCTACAACTTAACAGTGTATCAGACCGCGTGGAACCGCACTGCCCCCAAGTGGCCAAATCGGGTACGACATGAACAGCGCTCCTAATAAAGGCACACACAAACAAAGGGAAGACAGTACAAAATAATTTAAATAAAATCGATTTTGGGACATTTAAAATCGATTCTGAATCGTACTAAATGAGAATCGATTTTTTGGCACACCCCTAATTACAACCCTGGACGATTATCAGACATTACAAGACCTTCTTCTTGTTATCAGAACACAGGTCACACTTTCATATGGATCACATTCAAATTTTGTACACGTATAACCCGACTTGAGATCTCAACACGAGCCAAAAATGTTATCACTGTCTGCAATTTTGATTCACTTTTCCTCATACAGTACATCCACTCTTTTATTTGACCTTATAATATAAACGGAACCTGATTGTTGAACAAATCTTATGGTACAGTATCACAAATGATGCCCCGCTGGATTATACTGAGTTTTTTTTACAACCAACCATGAGTTAGTTTGGGCCTATCCCAGACTATCACTGAAATGGTTTCCTGTCAAACACACAAGACAACATCTTGCATTGTATTTCTAATTAGTATAAATCGCACAGTTCTACTGCTGAATAAGATCTATTTTGAACCCCCACAAAGGTTACCAAATATAGTTCCTTGCCCTATAAAGCATCACAGTGTTATGCTAGTAATGGTTCCGCAGCAGTAAAAGTTAGATTAATGGCACAAGTAGTCGCAGTGCTGTGAGGATAATTAGTTGCTCTCGTTGTAGCAGCAGCACAGAACCTGTAGCCGCCGCCGCCGCAACAGTAGCGTTAGCGGGAAGAGCGATGTACCGCAGCTCTGCCTCGTAGCGTGAATAATGCAGAGTTGCGGTGCGCGGCGTTAAACTCCCCCGCTGAGATGAGGCCAGGGTAGCAGCTGTACCTATCAAGACTCTCCTCAGAGCTGTCACGGCCTGTCTGCTCCTCGGCTAATCACTTGCTACAGGCCTGCAGCGTGGGACCGCCACTGCTAATGTCGTCAGCCACTTGGGCCGGGGAGAGATCACACCAATCCGCAGCTCATCGCTTAACAACATGAAAAGAATTTTCTTCATCAACCAAGGACGAAATGAACAATTCATTCATCCGGTTGAGGGTTCTCATGTTTTTTTGTTGGTATCCACTGGTTCAGCCCTGGAAGGCCCCGCGGTGAACCCGACTGTCAGCCAGGATGATAAATTATAAATCCGAGCGGCCGTGCAGCACATTGATGAATACGCCTGTCTGCCCTCTAGGGGTTGAGTGGCATTTTCAACAGTCACACACATCGTGAGAGCGGAAGCAGATAACTAACGCAAGGGGATTGACAACGATAATGGAGGTCTCGGATAAAGCTCGAAGGCATAAAACAAGGAATGATTAAGAAACAACAGTGACTCCAAAACGCCTTCCCTGACGTTTCCTTAAGCGGACTTCTTCAGATACCTGGTAACAATGGAAGGTCTCGCCCAACGGACAATTTGTCTCCTTTTGTGTAGCATCTTGTCCTTTCTCAACGCATTCGAGCATTCCAAGAGTTGAGCTCATTTGGAACAGGTTCTTACATTTCTTAGTTTCAAAACATCAACCTCTCAATTTTCTGGTCGCCAGTGGAGCTGGAGCTTGGAGCTCATCCCAGATGATTTGAGGTCCTGGACTGGCCGTCAGCCAATCGCGAGGGCACATACTGTATAAAAAGCAAACAATTCACGCTCATGGAAAATTGAGTCTACAATGAAGCTAATAGTAAGGATGGACCTGACTTTTGAACCTTGTACCCCGGAACCGTGAGGCAGATGCGTTAACCCTCTCAAAACATATTCATGCTAAAATGTTGCACTTGTACAAGAGTTTGAAAACCCATAAAAATAAAAGCCTTGATCGATTCTCATAAGAATCGCGATTCTCCTTTAGTACGATTCAGAATCGATTTTAAATGTCCCAAAATCGATTTTATTTAAATTATTTAACAATGTCTTCCCTTTGTTTGTGTGTGCCTTTATTAGGAGCGCTGTTCATGTTGTACCCGATTTTTACCACTTAGGGGCAGTGTGGTTCCACGCGGTCTGATACACTGTTAAGTTGTAGCCTTAGTTAGAGAGTAGAAGAAAAAAGTCCCGATCAAGTTATTCCAGTAAAAGGTGTTTTTTTTGCAGCGTGGAGCCGCTCTTTTGAGTGATAAAAGTGCCGTGAGTAGAGCGCTAATTAGCATTAGCGTGTCAGACTGGAGTAGATCATTACGATTCCTTAAACATCTTTAAATTGAAGCAAAAATCATTGTCAATCAAATCATTGTGGGGGGGAAATCGCTCTTAAATCGAAAATCGATTCTGAATTGAATTGTACACCCAAAAATCGGAATCGGAATCGAATCGTGAGACATTCAAAGATTCCCACCCCTAGTTGTAATATCCAAGTATTTCACAATCAAGTGTTACAATCAGATTGCTCTGATGTCATCCCTATGCTGGGGGGGGGGGGGGGGGGGGGGGGGTTGCATATTTGAATATGGTACCTGCAGATTGCCGCGATGTGAACTTCCATCAAAGTCCTCAATTGCTTTCTTGGGCAATTTTAATTTATGATTTAACAAGACCTATTCAGTCATCGTCTATTGTCTAGAAGATTCAAGGTTTTTATTAGGTCATCAATTGTCCAAGTAAAATGACTGTAATCAATTCTATTGACCATCAAGCAGGCACGCCATTTCTCACCCAAGGATTCTTGCTCTTTCTTTAAAAAGATTCATATCCTTTGTACTGTATTCCTAGTTTGTGTTATAGAGTGACAATTCATGGTGTAGTTTAGGAAGTATTGGTTGTGGGGAGAAAAAGTCACCTCAAAGTCCTAATTTGAGTTGAAAACATTTTGAGCATGAGGAAGATTGTCCAGAGTTATGAGGTGAGAAGTCAATGAATTACGCTCGATGCTCCGAAACCGCATTTCGAGCTACCCCCCATTCCCATCATGCCGTTCAGAAGCAAATTGCTCGACAAACTAGCTCAAATGTGACTGATGTCGAAATGAAGGTGAACGCAGATGAATGAAGACGTACGAGTGCACCGACAAAAACATGAATATGAAGCAGGCGGGTTGCAAAAGAGAGCAGCCGAGCATCGAAAAAAAGCAGCCAGCGCGCTCGCGCTGCATACTGAGATGTGGCTTGGGAGAAGCAGGGAGCTGCATTTTCCAACATACGACTGACACAAACCAAAGCACAACGCATGGGAACAAGACAAAAGACCACCTCATTCATGTATGGCTTCCACAAAACATTTGGGATTGAAATCAGAACATAAAATAGCCCGTTTGTGTGTCTGCCCGTACCTGTTTTGCTTGCCAGACATCTGCAGAAGCAGACACCGAAATAATGTCTTGCCTTTTTGATCTGCATGGAATAGAAGCCAATTGCAGTACCTGAAGAATCAAAAGTACTTTATTGAACTCCCTTCTTTCCTTCAGTCTTATTGCATTTATAGTTCTAGCCTGGCCTTTAATTGTCTAACATTTCCTTTTTATTTGTATAACACTTGAATGTGAAATGCTTGGATATTACAACTAGGGGTGTGAATCTTTGAATGTCTCACGATTCAATTCGATTCCGATGTTTGGGTGTGCGATTCGATTCAGAATCGATTTTCGATTTAAGAGCGATTTTTTATTTTATTTTTTTCAAAATGATTTGATTGACGATAATTTTTGCTTCAATTTAAAGATGTTTAAGGAATCGTAATGATCTACTCCAGTCTGACTCGCTAATGCTAATTAGCGCGCTACTCGCGGCACTTTTATCACTCAAAAGAACGGCTCCACGCTGCAAAAAAACAGCTTTTATTGGAATAACTTGATCGTGACTTTTTCCTTCTACTCTCTAATGTGGCTACAACTTAACAGTGTATCAGACCGTGTGAAACCACACTGCCCCTAAGTGGCCAAATTGGGTACAACATGAACAGCACTCCTAATAAAGGCACACACAAAGGGAAGACAGAATAAAATAATTTAAATAGCACCGGAATCTGACTTTTGGATTCAAGTTTGTGAAAACGCATTTAAAATGACAAAACACACAAATTTACAACTTATCCAATATAAAATTATTCACAGAACATACATTACTCAATATATGATTAAGAAAATGGGACTCTCAGACTCCGACATTTGTCTTCAATGTTTACAAAAGGTGGTGACCTAACAACAACTGACTTACCACATAAACAATTTCAATCTACACTTGTAGCCCTTACTATCGCTAAAAAAACAATTCTTGTTAACTGGAAAAATAAACAAACTCTGAATATCGACCAATGGTCTAACCTCCTCATAAATCACATTTTAATGTAAAAAATATCTGCCTCAAATAAAAACCAAATATCAAAATTTATATAGAATTTTTTAACCTAATTCTGGTTACTTAATTCTGTCTGTTAGCGAGAGCCACTACATCGTGATAACTTACATTGATGTTTCTGCATTTGGCAATTTATTATTATATTATATTATTAGTATGGGATTTTTTTTTAATAGGCTTTAGGTGAACTGATGAATACACACACGCACGCACACGCACGCACGCACACGCACGCACATGCTCACCCACATACAAAAAATATATATATATATATATATATTTAAATTTAAATATATTAAATTAATTTTTATTTTTATTTTTTTAAAAAGGAGAGCAATGATGATGTCAAATCGAATGAACAATACTGAGCTCTCCTGGAAAAAAAATAAAAAATAAAAATAAAAAAAATAACAATAAAATAATTTAAATAAAATCGATTTTGGGACATTTAAAATCGATTCTGAATCGTACTAAATGAGAATCGCGATTCTTATGAGAATCGATTTTTTGGCACAGCCCTAATCACAACCCTGGACGATTATCAGACATTACAAGACCTTCTTCTTGTTATCAGAACACAGGTCTCAGTTTCATATGGATCACATTCAAATTTTGTACACGTATAACCCGACTTGAGATCTCAACACGAGCCAAAAATGTTATCACTGTCTGCAAAGCGTTCTTTTGCCATGAATATGAAAGAGGAGCACCACTTCATTGCGTTTGCTAAAAGTAGCAGAGACATCCAAGTGTTTTTCCTAACATGGCGTTTTGTCAGGTTTGGGGCCCACTTGTGGCTGTTGCTAACTATTCCACATCACGGATCATTAAGAAGCGAGCGGTGACGAACAGGCCCCTGCACACCATTTTGTCTGCAATGTTCAAAATGTATGATTCCATTCTCCAGCTATTTGCAATTTAGGGTTGCCCGTCTGTCAAGGATAGCTGCCAAATGGCTGACTTTCTGTTCAATTTCAGGAATGGCTCCTTGAGACTTTTTCGTGTGCCCTCTCATGATAGGCATGTCCACCAAATTTGGTGATGCCATCCGGAGATGATTTTTTTTTTTTTTTTTGTGAGGGGCGTGTTCTGAAATCGTAAAATTCATATCTATAGAGCAATTTGCAGAAAGTGCCGAATTTTCAGCCCTGTAGAGACCATCAGAAAGCGATTCAACAAAGAATAAACTGAAATTCCAAGTGGGCCTCCCCATTTGGTGAGATTTCATCGGGCCTATTCAAGAAGATAAGTGCACATGTGAATGAAGGGAACGGATAGCACGATAGTTGCCTTGACACATCGATTGCCATCATGCTGGCAACAATAGTCAGCACGCTCATTCACCGTTCGCAAATGCACCAAAACTATTTGTATTATTTCTGGCACCTTTTCTGTCACCATGAAAACGCTTTGAATAATAATATACTTAAATTCATTGCTTGAGCTCTTCCAACACAAGTTCCTGGAGGTTAAATATGTTATCTGAACTTCTGTAATGCCCTAAGATGACACAAGATGCCTCCAATGCCATGGCTAACAGGAAAGTAGTAATACTGTATATAGTTAATATATAAATATTTATATACTGTATGTATATTGTTATAGTTTGCGCTATAGTAATTTAGGTCACCTTAAACATTTCAGGTCAAATAGTGCAAGCTTACTCTACACTCATTTGACTACAATTTGGAATGTTATTTGTTTATTTATTTACTAATAACGTCAAAAACGGCATGCTAATAGTTTAGGGTATTGATCCCCTGATCAATAAATCCCCTGACTAATTGACAGGATGCTAAGAACTTGGGTACACATGCATCAGACTCCTCCTGACGTATTCATGATAGTTGGCACTACAGCGCATCATAAATTATCTCTCGGGGGGGGGGGGGGGGTAGTGGATGTGGATTATTGTGTCGCGCCATTAAGTCTCACGGGCCGGTTAAAGTTGCGGCGCTCTCTTCACGGTCAGTTGTCTTAGTCCTCTGCCAAAAAGTGGAAGGATGCCAACAGAAGAGCCGGAGCCAGAAAGAGTTGCTAGAAAGCCAAAAGATGCCCAACCGAACATATTAAATGAATGCAATGAATCAACTATTTAAAAATTATTCTAATTCTTATTTTTCTTTGCCCTTCAATCCTGTCCAACCCAAAAAGGCTGAACTTGTTCTAGGTTGTAGAAGGCCAGGTCTAGCTGAGCCTTTCAGAACCGTCCAACATGAAATAGCATAGAATATATAGAACCACAGGACCAAAGTTGGCATCGACGTGTAACAGTATAAAATCAGATCACACTTTTGTCAGGTAATAGAAAACCCAAAGGGACTAAATTTGTTACATGCAGATTCTGATCCTGTCCAAATGGACCAAACTTGTGCTAAAAATATACAGAACCAGGTCCAATTAAGAAAGTTGTTCAACCATGATTAAACCAGGCCCAATACAAAGGACCACATTTTGATTACAAATTCAAATTCAACCTATAACAACCATTCAAAATACTCAGAATTGGGTCCAACCCAATAGGACACTGCTTGTAGTGTACAGACCAAATCCATTCAAAGGAACCAGTTAGATCATAAAACCAGAGTCACGCTTGGGTTTGGCTATACAGAACCAGGTCCAACCTAATGACCCCATAAACTGTAATCCAGAATTAGGTCATGTTTAATAGGACCAAACCTCGGAACCATTCAATTTATGACTTGGGTTTGGAAATAAGGAACCAGTTCCAACCCAGATGACCACTGCGGAACCAGGTCCAAGCCAACAGGACGGACCGTGTAAGAAAGAAGCAGAAGCCACTGCGGATGGATGACTTACGGTAGAAGACGTATTCCGTGTAGCTGGACCAGAACTTGTCCTCGGTGTGCTGGCTGACGAACGAGGCTGCGACTGACGAGTTGCACGCCACCATGTGGAAGCCGCACTCAGACAGCATGTCGAAGGCCCTCTCCAGGTGCCGGAACTTGAGATAGAAACGGGACGTGTAGCGATCTGGGGTCCTGTTGGGGTCGCGGCTCTCGTTCAGGGTCTCCCCGAAGACCTCCTTGGCAAGGGCCACCCGGCCGCAAATGAGGATGCGGGGCACCCGGCGGAACCTGGCGTCCCCGTTCGGCGGCGCCTCGCGGGTCCCCGCGCACGAGCCCCGGTAGCCCACCGTGACGAAGCCGCTCTTCCGGTCCGCGGGCACGAGCGAGGGCGGCGGGCAGTGGCGC
This sequence comes from Vanacampus margaritifer, assembly GCF_051991255.1. NCBI lineage: Eukaryota > Metazoa > Chordata > Actinopteri > Syngnathiformes > Syngnathidae > Vanacampus > Vanacampus margaritifer. The sequence continues at coordinate 11,494,450 of NC_135447.1, read as the reverse complement.
GGCTCGCTCCCCTGCGAGCCGTCCTCGTAGTCGCTGTGCAGGAACGAGTCGTCCGGGCTTTGCTTGGTCACCTCCTCTGGGCTCAGAAGCTTCACCAAGTCGGGCAGCTGGAAGTACTCGGCTTCCTTCCGGAGCCGACCTTTCTCCGGGAAGTGGTCCGGCAGCACCACCTGCTTGTCCCGCAGGTAGTCCAGCACGTAGCGGAAGAGGAAGCCGTCGCGGTCGATGAAGTAGCGACCTTTCGGGTCTCGGGCTAAGTCGTTGGAGGCGCAGGCGGAGGCGTCCTTCTTGGAGAATAACTTGGCCAGGAGAGAACTCGGGCTGCTCACCAGCGTGCAATAGCGCGTGTAGTACACCTGGCCGCCCACGTTGAGCTCCAGGACGTCAGGGAGGCTGTTGTGGACCGACGCCTGCTCTTTGGGGTTAGTCCTGCAGTTCCCGCTCAGCGCCATCGCGTTCGCTTTTCGATGACACCCGATTCGAATATTAGAGTGAAAATGACACAAACCAGCGGCAAAAGTTCCCTAAAAATCCTCCCATCATCGATCCATAGTTGAATTGAAAGCAAAAACTCTTGCACGGACCATATTAAACGGTTCTCTGGGCGCCATCCCGAACAGAACGTCAAAAAGGGCAATCCAGTTTGCTTAAAAATGTTTAAAAAAAAAACGGTCCAGAAAGCTCCTCATAAAAACTTACGGTCCAAAAGGTTGTGCTCACTCGTTGTGCATGAGGATAAAGAGGAGGTCAAACTCATCAATCTGCATGGCCCCCTTGAAGAAAAATGTATTTTTGCACCAAAAATCCTCATCTCAGTTCCGTTTTGGAGAGCAACGCAAGCCGGCGTGCATCTACCAGGGAGCTGTCCACGGTTCTGACCCAGCCCCCCCCATCACATCCCACCCCACCTCCAACTCCCTCCCACCGCCCCTCTTGTTCAGAGCAGCTTGCTGTCTTATTTCACTTCCTTTTGCTTGTGTGCTTGCCTTTGTCACTCCCACTGTAATAAATAAATAAAAAAGAAGCTCCCCCACCCCTTTTTTTGTTAACTACTATCCCCATTATAGCTAAATAATGCTATATAAATGGCTCCAGAAAATGTCATTCGCTGGATTTCCTGCTTTTGTAAAGTGAGCAGCAGCGCCCCCTTCTGTGTACAAATGGAAAGTAGAATCCCCCATTGCGTGTGTGGTGCTCAAAGCTGTTAAGATGCATTAAGTTTAATGTTTAATTGCAGCTGTTTGTCAGAACACGCAATTAAATGATCGTTGAAGTCAATTGCTTACGGCAGGTCACAGAATTAGGTACTCCTGCACTGTGCACAGTAAAAAATAAAGATGATCATAATGCCCAGTGGACTATACAGTATTTATGGCTTGATCTCGAGAAATTACAATAATTGCGGATTTTTGTAGGTGTTTAATACCAATTATTTTTTGACCGATATACTCAACTATTGAGTATTCACTGATACCAATAGCAAGTACCGAGTCGACACCACTAGTATTTTTGATACATTAAAAAAAATCTTGTAAATAATTAGCAGTAAAGTGCAGCACTTAAAAAAATTGGACTGCACTTTTCTACTGGCACTTACGCACTTCCGACTGTTGATTAATTGTGGAATTGTGAATTACTGTCGATTTTTGTTTATTATGTCTTAGAAGTCACATAATGCAAACATTTGTAATTCTATCATCACCAAAATAGTTAATCCTGTTGTCTAGAAGTAAGTGTATGAGGGTTATGTAAAAACTTGATTTTAATGCATTTAATGTAACTGCCTTTTTATTTTTAATCACCATCAAACAAAACATTAAGATTGTGCAATACTTTTTTCTTTTTTTTTTATTCATTTATGCAAACAATCAAGTTTGACTTTTCTCGAAAGGGACAAAAAAAAAATGGAGCAGAAGTGAACAATAGACGAGAGGAGGAGGATGAGGAGGTGCTTTAGCAACCCGGGACCTGAGCAGTTACCCAGAAGTAGGCCACGTCAGGAGCTTCATCATAAATACATGGAGCCTCAGCGCTGCACTTGCTGCTATTTAAAGAGCACAGAACCGAGCAGCAGTTAAACCTGTTCGGGTCGACACCGTTGCTGCCAACTGGGCTCGCTCGCCCTTCGACAGCATCTGCTTTAGCAGAAAAGAGTGCATGCCTGCAAATTATTTATCAATGTGTTTATGAATATGGAGTAGTGGTGGAGAACTACGTTGCATCGTACTGGGAGCGCTTTCTGATATTTTGCATTCCTCATGTCGCTAAATGAGGCCACACAATCTTGTCCGGGATGGTGGACTGGTCCACTTTAAATTTGTCAGGATTTCAAAAACGTTTTCAGGTAAAAGTCAAACTGTCACTATTTCCACACAGGAGACGTTTGAGCCTCGGACCTCTCTAGGCCAGGCCCATGTGGAGCACCGTGAAAATTCCCTCTGGGCCGCTATTAATATATATATATAAGGGGTGTTAGAAAAATTTGATTCGGTAATCTATCGCGATATTACAGCACGCAATTCTCGAATCGATTCAATATGCGGCCCGAAACGATTTTTAAACATCAATTTTTTTATGGAAAGATTCAACAAAACGTCTTGCTTAGGGTTAGGATTCACACATTAAGCATGGAAGAATGTTATATTAATGGAACATTAAGCCTTAATATTTTATTTCGGTGCTGTTCAAACATGAAACAGACTGCAACCTGTTTGTTAAATGCAGTGGCTCAGTTATAAGCCTGAATTTTCAGATAAATAAATACATTTTCATACAAATCTTATAGTGTACATGTACAAGTTTACTGATTTGTATTTTCTAAATTAGAGTTTTCAAAAAATCGCAATCATCAATTTATAGATTTGTATCGGGATTAATCGGTATCAAATCTAATCGTGACCTATGAATCGTGATACGAATTAAATCGCCAGGTACGAGGCAATTTACACCCCTATATATATAAATATATATATATATATATAGACATACTGTATATATATTTATATATATATATTTTTTATATATATTTATATATATATTTTTTTATATATATTTATATATATATATATATATATTTATATATATATATATATATATATATATATATATATATATAAATTATATATATTATATATATTATATATTATATATTTTATTATTTTTTTTATATATATATATATATTTTTTTTTTATATATTATTATATATATATATATATATATATATATATATATATATATATATATATTTATATATATATATATATATATTTATATATATATATATATATATATATATATTTATTTATATATATAATTGTTGCTCATCCTTTATTTTACATACGTTGTGTAAAGGAGTCACTACAACACAATTAAGCAAAATTAAATGTGATAAAATTATATGTATTTGTGGAGACTAGTGCCTAGTTGTAATTTGCAATGAACAAAATGGCCTGGACTCCACCAGTTGCTTCACTTTCCAAACAACAATTGCTCTGAATTTGAAAAGAAAAATGTCGTGTTCCTGTCACCAACATCCAACATGAAACACTAATGCCACCTAGTGGTAGACAATTACCTCAACACAAATCTATTATCTACTCGATGTTTCACACTCCTTTGAACTTCAAGAACTACTTACTATGAAATGTAGCCTATGTATTAATGAACTAAAAGACAAAACCACATTTTATTTGGTAAGCATATTTGTCAACTTTTATGTCAATTAACAAAAGTATGAAAAACTCAAATATATTTTATTGTACATTTAGAATGAATATCATTTACGATTAAATCTGTTTTATGTTGTGTTAAAAAAAAATCTGTATTCTAGTAGAAATAACTGTCAGTATGATACAGTGCTTTTGGACCTCAAGACAATTATTTCACATCAGCGCAATGACAAAAACACACAGTGAAATATTTACTTGGCGAAGCGCCGCATGTATTATTCAGCCATTTTTGGGAGCAGGATGCAAAAGACATCATTTATTATTTTACTCCCCGCCAGAAAAGGAGTCACTTGCGTCGACGTGCCTGATGCGCATCATAGCTGCGCCGTCATTTGCTGCGGTGCAGATCAAAGCATCCGTCTTTTTCTCCTTTGTGGCCGTTGATTGAAATGAAGAGCAAACGTCCTCCAGCTTCATCTCCGCGCAGCCAGCCAGACTGACTGATGTGATGTCGGATCTCGGGGAGGAGAAATGGAGAAATTCAATAGACTGACTTGAGTGAGGATCTTTATTTACAAAACAACCTCAGCAAATCAACTTTGAGTGATGACATCCATCAGAAGTAAACAGCCAAACATTTGTGACGAGTTTACCCTCTTGAGTTTGTTTATGTGTCAGTCAAACATTCAGTATGCCTCACAGGTCGTGGGTTCGAATCTCGGAGTTCTTTTGCTTGCTCGGTGTCCTTCAGGTGCATCCGAACGAGTCGTTATTCAGAAGAGCCAGTCAGGGTTTTGATAGCCCACTTCGGCGTTTTTCATTTTAGTTCTTGTGAATTCAGTTCTAGTTTTCATTTGTTTTTTGAACGAGTTTGTTATTTGTAGTTTTTTTTTCTTTTAAAAATGTTTTTTTTTTTTTTTTTTTACTGAAGTTTGATTTCGTCTTAGTATTAGTTAGAACTTTTTTTCATATGGCATATTTGTGGCGTGCAAGATTAAAAGCAAAATTAAAAAAAAAAAAAGTTACAAAATCTTTTGTAATAAAGTACTCCAAAATGACGATTCTTTCTTCTTTGAACTTCTTTCTTCTGAACAAATGTAGACATAAATAAATAAAAAATAAACCTCAAAAGCTCATCTATGGAATTAATTGCCAAAGACTAAAACAAGCAACAATTTTGATGTAATTATTGTTAATTCAATAAATGTAAAATGTAGCTTTATATATATTTAGTTTACTTAGTTAACGGAAAGTTTTTTTTCTAGCGATAGGCAAGTACCGATACCAAGTATGGTATCGGGCAAATACCAGGCCTGATTTCAAGTTATTGGTACTTGTGATGGCGGCCGATACCAGTATTGTGGCTGTTTTACGATCAGGAATTAGAAATTAGGAGAATAAAAAAATTGTATTCATTTCATGCCATTTTAAGGGAAAAAATAGTTTTAGGGGTGGCTTTCATGTATCAAAAGTACTAGCGGTATAAAATTACTTTAGTTTGAATGATTTCATTAGTTTTTGTTGCGTATAATAACCTTGGTGTGAATGTGAGAGATTGTTTATCGCACAAAATCAGCTCACCCGTGACTCCATTGAGGACAAGCACGACAGACATGAAATGAATGGCTTAACAAACCGTATTGAATAAAGTCATAACAATAATAATATTCACGTTTGATCGACGCCATTAACAATATCACAATTGTTATTGTGGTTTGCAATGACGAGAGCTGTGATGCTACAGACGTCAAAAATCAATTGTTCTCACTCCTTCCATTGTTTTTTTTTTTGTGTGTTGTTTTTACGCCACTTTAACATGATTGAAAAGTGATGATGCTTTCTTATATTTCTTTCCCGAGAAAACGTCCATTTGCTCACTCGGTGGGTCGGTCAGTGGTTGCCGGCGCCTGATTCAATTTGCAGCATGTGGGCCCGATTTGGCCAGGATGAATTTGTGGGTGATTGCGATGGAGGAGGAGGAGGAGGAGGCGGCGGCGCGGGTGCAGAATTTACCACAAGTCTCAAGTGTTCATTTGATGAAGAAACAAAAAAATGGAAATGAGACATTACTTTTCCGTCTGGTGCATTTCAAATGATCCCTGCGTAAAATGGTATACAAGCGCCAATAAAAAATCCTTTAATGGCACATCCGGATGCTTTTACAAAAAACACATTAAGGGAGAAGTCACTTTTGTTTGCGCTGCGTTTAAATTTGATGGCTTTAATTGCATTGCGTTTGCAGAGGAAAGAATTTACAAGTCTGATGACTTTCTTTGTATCCGACTGACCGACCGCTGCCACGCCCACCTCTGCCAGTCGGCCATATTTAAAACTTCCCCCGATGACTCTCCAGCAGATGATACATCTTCCCTTACTTTCCTATTACACATCTTTTTTTCTACCACCGACAATAACTTCTACCTTAGCTTGTTTTCCTGTCCCCGTGGCTGCTTATTGTTGTGCAATAACAACAAAGAAAGCAGAAAGAAGCTGAATCTAATTTGAATATGAATCCAAATAAAGACGGTTGCTGCTTAGCATGCGTTTCAATTCAGTTGTGATTAAGTCAACGCATCAGGTGAAGTTATGAAGTTGAAGTTCTGGCCCATCTTCCATTTGGTAATGCCGGCCTGGCAGAGTAGTGGAAGAAGCCTAAGGGGACGCTGACCCTGATGATTTGGCAAAACCAGCAGATGGGATGTTGCTAAGCAGCCATTGAGCCGCAGGGGAAAGCAAAAAGCCACATGGGAACATGTGGAAAGCCAACTGGTTGTGTTGCTCAGCTCTGCATCGGACATGTGCGCGTGTGCGTTTTTGTGTAGCGAGCTACAGCTTCTTTCCCTCCCGGATATCACCAGAAAATACATACTGTACACTGTAAAAAACTGACTGTATAATTTACAAGGAGTAAGTTGCCAGCTAATTCTTGTAAAATCTCATTTAATTACTGTGAAAATCGATTACGTTATATTACTGTATTTTTACAAGCATTTACTGTATATAAATTACAGCTACTTATTGTATTCACTCCTTTTTTTATATAAAGAAAGCAACAATTCACTGCAATCTAGTTTACAACTGCTTCTTGTATTCTAATTTACAGGAATTTACTGGCAACTTTAATGCAGTATGTCGTTGTAAAATCCAGCCATTCGTTTTTTTTAACCGGTTATTCCTCAAAATGGTTTCTGGGGTGCTGGAGCCCATCCCAGCTGGCTTCGGGCAGTAGGCGAAGTACACCCTTAACTGGTTGCCAGCCAATCACAGGGTACACACAGAAAAGCAGCCATCACCGAGGGACAATTCAGAGCACTCAATGAACCTGCCACGCATGTCTTTGGAATGTGGGAGGAGGCCGGAGCACCCGGAGAAAAGCCACCCAGGCACGGGGAGAACATGCAACCTCTTTCTGCAGCCGAATGCATAAATGAATGTTAGCTGTAATGTTGCCTGTTTATCAGAGAAATGCGATGCGAAGACGATGCAGACTGCCCTTGCGCTCAAATATTACTCACCAAATCCCTGAATTCTTGTCCTTGCTCCAGTGACAACACAGGGTTCGATATTAGCTTCTTCTCCTATCGAGAAACCCACCAAAACCCGACAAGTATTTACCTGTTATCCACATAAATACATACCAAAACATAGTTGCTGTAAAATACAGTATTTGACCGCTACTTTTACTTACTTTTTTTCCCATAATGCAGTTTGTTTTGCCCATAATGCATTGCCGTATACAATTAAATACTGTGAAATAAAATAAAAAAACAAGATAAAGCTGTCATTTTTTTCTGTAGATTTTACAGAAAGTTTTTACATTGTATTTATATGTGTGTATATATATATATATATATATATATATATATATATATATATATATATATATATATATATATATATATATATATGTATATATATGTATATGTATATATATGTGTATATATCTTTCTGTGACTTTTTTCTCATAATGTTAAAATATAATGTATCAATTATTTTTGTAAAAAACATTGTTCTACTAGTAATCATTTTTTGTATTTTATTTTATTGCCTTAAATGAATACATCGTAATATTTTTTTTTCGAGTTAAAAATTTTTTTTGTAACATTACAACTTTTATTTCTTATACAGCTAAGATTTTAATATCTGTAAATTACAAGTGTTTGTCATAATATTGCAACTATTTTGACTTCCTCCTTGCATTACTTTAAAGCAACATTAAGGAACTTTCAGTTTATGTTGATTATGGCGGCGCCATATGGACAAAAGCTGTAATGTTATGTTTGAAGGAAGACCACGTTTCCCATGAGGACAAGCGCACTGCGTCGTTTTTGAGCTCACGCCAGTCAAATTGACTTCCGACTTTGTAACGAATGGGGAAGAGGGGAAGTGACGTATGACATAAAGCAGTCAGCACATTTATAGTTTTTTTGTGTGACATTGTTCTTACCAACTTCTTCAAAGTTGTTTAGTGCCAGTAAAAATGATACAGACCCCCTTAGGCCATGGCAAAGGTACCATTCAACTAGTTTTAAGACAATTTTTCATCAGAAGAGTTATGAAAATATTTAAAGTTGAAAAGTTCCTTAGTGCTACTTTAATAATACTTTTTTCTATTGCATTCCTGAAATTTTCATGGAATACTACCACTTATTCTCATCTGATTACGATTTCTTTTCTCACTCAATTTATTCTCATAATGTGACTTGTGCATTTACGACTCCTTTGTTCCTTTTGCGTCACTTTTATCTTTCATAATATTCCAAAATGAATGATTTATTCCAAGAATGAAGTCCTAAACGCGTGTGAGGGATCACGCAGAGCTTCTCACGGTTGAAAAGGGCTTGTTTCATTTCCTCTAGTGTATAAAAGTCAAGGAGCGCGATGGCGAGGGTGTGTGACATGATGCGTTATGAATGTACATAATTAAACGTGCTGTGGGTCGCCATTTACCTCTGTCATTAGTCATCTCATCACTATGAAGAGTTTTTGTCAGTTCGACATGCAAACTGTCCAATAGTGTTTGGATGATTCTCCCAAGAACATGCCTGGTAACATGGTAGAGATCCACGTTGTACTCTGTGATTGTATGCAAGCTCTTCCCTCAAGGACTTCTGTGCATACTCTTGTATGTTGTCGACACTGAAGTTAAATAAACCAACATTGCATGGGTGCCTGAAGATACTCGGGCGCGGAGTGAAAGAAAGATGCAGCGGTCGGCCGTGCCTTGTGAAAGGAAGGTAACGAGGTCATAGCTGTACTCTAAGGACCTGTCATGATTCATTCTTGTAAAGCCACCGTGAGCCGTGAGTAAATAGTGCAAGCCCACCAGGCAAACAGAAGAAAAGGAGACAAAAATGCGCAAACTAATGAAAGGAAAATCCTGCCTTACCAAGATGTTTTACACATTTTTTGTTTTGACGCAGTGAACCATGGTTCGAAAAGTTTCGATAAAGTTTGACCGCTCTTTTGTAGATAGATGAAATAACCAGAAAAAGAGAGCAAGTGTTCAGTTACCAGACGACCAAAACGCTTCCAGCACACCTGAAAATTTGACAAGTAGACAGAAAGTAGACCAGACTTTAGACCCGGTGAAACCACGTCTAAGTTGTGGTGCAGGTGGAGTAAGTTGATTTTGGTGGATTTGATCCAGGCACAGGCAGACTGATTCTGCGTTCCGTTGAGTTCATACAGTGGTACCTCGGCTCACGAACGCTTCAGCTCACGAACTTTTCGCTTCACGAACATTAAATTCGCGAGCATTTTGTCTCGGCTGACGAACTAGTTTTCGGCAGACGAACCAAATCTCGCGACACGAGAAATCACGAGAAGCTGACGCACGCTCACGGCGTCCCAGTTCGTCGCCCCCTTTGTTTGAGTGCGGACGTGGTTTGTGTTCGGTAGACATTTTGGATCATTTTGGAGTACTTTTGGAGTGTACTTTTGCTACCATGGGACCGAAAAAGACCCCACAAAAGGCTAGTGTTAAGCCTAAGAAGACATTGAAGAAAATTACGGTCGAGCAGAAGAAGGAGATCATCGACAAACACGAACGAGGTGCGCGTTTGTCAGCATCAAGTGAGAGCATCAAGACCATGTTAGCAAAGTGGAGTGATGTGCAGGATTTTGTCGAACAGTACCATTCAGAAAAGACTGTGGCTATGAGAATCATCAACATGATGAATGATAATGTGATATGATAATGTGTAAGAGAAGCCACACCGGAGGACTCTCCTTCCAAACAGTAACTCCCTCCCTCCCTCCTCCTCCCACTCCATTCCATCAAGCCTTCAACTACTGTACCATCACAAAGGCAAGTTGCAAGTTTTGCAAATAAAAACACTTTATTATACAGTACAGTGTATTTCTTTAATTACAATACAATAGCACATTTATTATACATGAAATAAGGTATATTTTGTGTAGTTTTAAGGCTTTTTTAGAAGAAAATTGTGTTTTATAGGGACCTGGGAACGGATTATTCTCATTTCAATGGTTTCCTATGGGAAATACTTGTTTGGAAGACGAACTTTTCGGCTCACATACTCTCTGTGGGAACCAATTAAGTTCGTGAGCCAAGGTACCACTGTATTATATTTTATATAATAAATAGGACATTGGCGTGCATCGATCCCTCTGAATCCTTGTAGAAATCAATTCATTGATGAATGCATTGTTTTTTGTTCTTATTATTATCATCTTTAATATATTTTTGAACATGCAGTCACACACAGACGCACGATTGTCCAAGTGCCCACTTTTGCAATCGCCATCTTGCAGTTGCATAAAAACAAACCTTGCTCGCGCCGATCTCCTCCACGGACTCCAGTGGGTCCGCGATACTTCCGCCATGATTTTAAAGGGGATGAGGGGAGCCACTTTGATTGGCTAGGAATGAAGTCGGTTGTGTTCAGCCCCACAACGGTGCAAATGGCCACTTTTAACTGGGCCTGTCTATGGAAATACCAAAAGAACGAAAAATGGGTCCTTAAAGGTTGGATGTAAATTTCAAATTCAATTAATTGAACTTCATTGTGCTGAGAGCTGTGTTGCTAAGATAATCCAACTCAATCATTATATGACTTTCTAATTGTCTGACGGTCAATCCCAAATTTTGATGAAGAATTATTTATCTTGTGGCTCTTGAATAGGTTCTGATTATATTATGTGTACCTCAGTGAGTACTTTTGCTTTGCATCACTGAGTATTGATCCGACACTATAGAAACGAGAAAAGGTCCGCATGTAACGTAAAACAGTTCGATTGGTCGCAACTTGATCGGGGGGAGGCGGAGAGAGAAATCTTAATTGAGGATCCGTACAGAAATGAGGGCTCGCTGCAATAAAAGAAATTCAATATTGAAATCCATTCATGCAGTCAGGCAGCGGCGGCAAGATTACAGCGGCGACGCCACAAAAGAAGGCAATTATGAGAGCGTGCGCCGCCCTAAATTCAATTACCCTCTGCAGCTCTTTTCAATTTTGTTTTCATTAAGTGTATTAAGAAGATGTAAGGCGGGCTCCTCAAGTAGAGAGATGATTAAAAAGTGGGAGAAAAGATGAAGAGCGCACTATTCTGCTAATGCCGCTGCTGCCATCTTGTCCTACTTTTTGTCCAAAAAAGAAAGAAAAAAGTTTATTTTGGGCTGAAGTTTGTTTCAATGCATTGAGTAAAATACAAATAATTTTGCAGTTAAAAACACAGCCCATTATAATTTTTCAGTCACTCCAATATTTGTACATTTTTTTAATTTGATACATGATTATTACAACTGCAAGAGAAAATCAGCTAAATTAACCACAAAAATGGGTTGAGACAAAAAAAAAATCTGCCTCGAAACAGGAACGGGGCAATTACCTGTCTAATCAATAGGGTGATCAATTATAAAAAGAATAGTTAGTAATGGCTCTAATTATTACTAATAAATAATGACATTTATTTGTATGAAGACACTGAACATGTTAATGATTGAACAGATCAATCTTCCATTGTTTGCATTTTCAAATGATCACGGAATCATGTAAAAAAAAATCTTGTTTTTCTTATTAGCAATTTTTTGAAAATATTATGTGTGTGTACACACACACAATATATATATATATATATATATATATATATATATATATATATATATATATATATATATATATATATATTAGGGGTGTGAATTGCCTAGTACCGCGATTCATAGGTCACGATTCGATTCGATACCGATTAATCCCGATACGGATCTATAAATTGATTATTGCGATTTTTTTTTTTTACTCAAATTTAGAAAATACTAATCAGTAAACTTCTACATGTACACTGTAGGATTTGTATGGAAATGTATTTGTTTATTGAAAATTCAGGCTTATAACTGAGCCACTGCATTTAACAAACAGGTTGCAGCCTGTTTCATGTTAGAACAGCACTGAAATAAAATATTAAGGCTTAATGTTCCATTAATATAACATTCTTCCATGCTTAATGTGTGAATCCTAACCCTAAGCAAGACGTTTTGTTGAATATTCCCATTAAAAATTAATGTTTAAAATCTATTCGGCCGCATATCGAATGGATTTGAGAATTGCGCGCTGTAATATCACGATATATTGCTGAATCGATTTTTTCTAACACCCCTAATATATATATATATATATATATATATATATATATATATATATATATATATATATATATATATATATATATATATATAATTTTAGTTTTTTTAAATTGTTACTATTTTTTGTTTTATTGATTTATTTTTCTGTTTTTAAGATTCCTTTCAGGTTGCTTTTGTTTGTTTTTTAACATATTATGTATTGTGAGAGGAAACAAAATCATTCCAAAAAGCAAACAAAAGGTACTCCAAAAAACAGGAAAAAGATTTCGAAAAAAAAATCCATAAAACAGTAAAAAGAAATATTGAAGAAAAAAAAAACAAGGTCGTTAAAAAATTACTCAGAAAAACAGGACTTTTTTTTTTCTTATATCACGTGAATGCAGTATGCTTTTGTACTTATACAACATTTCCAGGAAATCACAATGTGAGAGCTATTTTTGGAACAAGCCTGTGGGCTACTCATGTGGTGCTCAAGGTCTACCTTGTGCCCTCAGCATCACATTGGTGACCCCTGTGCTACGGTATAATAGTATAGTAAACATCATACATATTCACGCAGTTGTGCAAGAGATATAAAAAGTCTACACACCCCTGTTAAAATGTCAGGTTTTGTGATATAACAAAAATTAGACCAAGATAAATCATCCCAAAACTTCTTATAGTCCTATAATCTGATACTCGTTTTTTTTGTTTTTTTTTTATCTTTGCGAGAGGAGAATTAAAAATTAAGAATAAAACTGTGATGTGGCTGCACAAGTGTGCACACCTCCTTATAACTGGGTGTAGGGCCGTGTTCAGAATGAACCAATCAGATTCAAACTCATGTTGAATTGGAGTCAGCACAAACAAGTTTATCTGATTAACTACAAATTAACCCAAACGACCCCCAACTAAAGTTCAAATGTTCTAGTGGGCTTTTTTCGTAGCATTTAGGACAGATGTGCACTATGTCGCCCAGAGGATATCATAAAAAATGTATATATATTTAAATGCAGAATGTTATTGTTTCCACTAGAACTGAAAACATCCCACTGGTGTTTTTTGTGTGCGTGGCTTTTCTGTGCTTTATGTTGCATCTCTTCCATTCCTTCCCATCATATGTCATGCTGAATCAAGCACATCATCACGTGCCACCATCAAAGAGCTGTGATGGGCCCGCGGTGTTTGGTGGCAGTGCTGTTCTGAGCAAGAAGTGTGATTGATTATCTCCTCAACTTCCCGGTGGGTGGATGGGGGAAAGACTACCTTTGCTCTTGCCGTAAGCACAGCGTGTGTCCTGTAAATCATCTTCCTCCGCCTCCGCCTCTATGAATTACCAGTTACCATTTGATGCCACTATTGCTCCTGACTCAGAGGTTTCGTACTATATGCATCAGTCATATACAGTAAAATGATTATGAAAGTCATTGATTCATATCGTTATCAATCCCAGACTTAAGTCTGCACACTCCTCGCTCAGCGCATCTTGAGTAATGTCCATGTATAAGTTGCAGCTAGTACTAAACATTTGGAATTGGTTAATCGGTTCCCGGACGCCACCAACGGCAACCAAGCGAGCGCATGCTCGTTCACCAGCAGCGTCTTCGCTGACCTTGGATCAGCTTTCACACATGTTGTGGCTTCCAGAAGAGTAGATCGGCTTGCGTTCCGAAGAAAATTTTATATCCTCAGTCTCGTCAGCTCTTTTTCAGCCAGGCATATTGCAACAATGTAGTTAAAAATCCTAATGTCAACCAAATAGAAGTCACGAGCGAGTGTAGGAGTGAGTACAGATGCGTCCTTCCTCGACAGATGCGTCCTTGAGTCTTTGTCCGGGTGTATTTTGCTCTTCATTTTCTTATTTTTGCAAGCAGCTGTGAAACGTGTATTAAAATATTTTGGGGAGGTCAAATTAAGTTCACCTGTTAAGATTATATTGCATTTTAGGTTCATCCCAACAGTTATTTTTTTCTAATTAAATACCAAAATGCCTTTTTTTTTCATTTGACAGTGACATATACTGACAGGCAGAAATTCTTCCATTGGATTATCATTATTTTAGTATTGAGCTGTTTGTGATATTTTTGATTAGTGGTGTAGTATGTGGTTATACCAGAGGCTCCTCCTGAGGGATCTATAAATATGTATGTATTTATTTATTTATATTTATTACCTTGGAAATAATCGATTTTCTATTATTACACAGTTGTGACAGTAATGTGTAATATCATTTTTTTTCCTTTAGGTGTCGCTACAGTTTGTGTAAAAGATTAGGCTGTTTCCGGTGTGTGACGTCATGTTCCATCCCGGAAAATGTCCCTTCCCACTTGACACGTAGCAGCCGCTACCGAATTGGCGTTTTGCAGCTCTCCGGGCGGATTGTCCATCTCCGAGGGTAGGCGCTCATTCGTGGACTCTCCGATGAACAACGTTGGTACCAATTCGTTCGACTGAAATGTAAAGTCGCCGTCGTTGTGTAGCGCCGAAAAAGTCTGCTCGTCTGACTACAGCGCGCGCGTCAAGACAAACAACTGCTAGCTAAGTTAACGGTACGAAGTATTTCCAACATAAACATGTCCATTTGATAACGGGTGATAATTGAGGGGTGATGACTGTTGTATTGTACAATATCATCATCATCATCATCATCATCATTTGATTAGTTATGAATTAGGCTGAGTAGGAAAAAAATGGTAGCCTTACCGTTAGCATTAGTGGCTAACAGCTGGCTGCAAGTTACAGTCAATAACTCAACTTTATTTATCAAGCACTTAAAAACACAACAACCATAGTTGCTTACAAAATGCTGTTCATAAAATAAAAAGAGTAATGTTTATGTAAATACAGCTCTTGTATGAGGGGCATTCTTTTTTTTCCACTTGTCTTAAGTTTATGTGGAACTTTTGCTTGAACTATCAGTTTGAACACACCGTGTTTAAATATAATCTACTCTGGACAGGATGAATTATATTTACTTGGAAACTTGGCGGGGTACATGCACACTCGTCCATCAAAATCTATGCCGCTTATCTTCACGAGGATCACTGTACAATTCGAGCATCTCCTCAGATACAGAAAATGTCATTTGTTGTGATGACAGAAGCAAAACGAGAAATTCCTACCTGCACTGAAAATGTTTTGTTTGTTTTGGCAGTGAGAGATGTCTGGGTTTGACAACTTCAACACGGACTTCTACCAGTCGAGCTACAGTGTAGATGACCAGAACCAGGCTGGCTATGGCTACAACCATGAAGATCAATATAACAAGTGTGTGACCCTACCAACGCCGCTCCTCTGTTACCCCTCCCACTGATCATATAATATCAATGGTGTTGGAAAGGAAACTAAAAACTAAAAACACCATGTGTTTTGAGCAATTAACATAGCATTTTCAACACTTTAGATTGGTCAGTAATTTGTCCTCACAGGTGACTATCAATAATATTGATTTGTGGAAAAAATGAAATTGACAAGATGTGGGAGATTTCTGCTTGACAGTGACAATATTTTTCTTAATTTGAAGCTTTTGTTGTCGTTGTTGAGTGCTTGTTTTGTTTGTTCCACAGGCAATCCGGTCAATATGACTACTCCCAGCAAATGGGTTACCCCGCCCCAGGAGTGATGCAGTCCCAGCAGCCATACACGGGACAAATCTTCCAGCCCACGCAGACCTACACCCCGTCCTCGTCGCAGTCCATGTACAGCAGCAGTTTTGATGACGAGCCGCCGCTTCTGGAAGGTAGCAACACGCCGGGAAGCTGTCACCGTCCGTTGAAGCTTTCTTAGATGATTTATTTATTGTCTCTGTTGTAGAATTAGGCATCAACTTTGATCACATCTGGCAGAAGACTCTAACAGTCCTCCATCCTCTGAAGGCGGCAGACGGCAGTATTATGAACGAGACGGACCTGGCTGGCCCCATGGTCTTCTGCTTGGCATTCGGCGCAACACTTCTTTTGGTAAATTGCTACTTGAGCATAGTATCAAAACGACTCAAAATTTGCCTCAAGGAGCGTATGTTGCTACCTTGACTATTTCAATTCCATGCTTTTTGCATGACCTTTTAATTGTTGGCAATGGATAACCTTATTAAAGTAGCTCTACCAACATTTTGTTTTAGCAGCATTTTAGTTGCAAGTACATTGTAAATATATATTTTTAACATGTCACACTGTGAATTTACTCAAAAACAAAGCAATCCATCTTGCTTTTAACTGAAGTACTTTCAGTGGTAGATCTAAAAAAAAAAGTCCAACATTTAAATAAACTGTAGATGAACCAATGATAAACAAGTCATATGTTAAACTTACTGTGTTGTGAAGTCTTTATTATTGCCAATATTAATAGTTAAAAACATAATACAATCAACTGACTAAAAAACTGTCTTAAACACTTAAAAAAAATGGCTTACAGGTGATTTGCTTGTGAAAAAATGAACATAAACATGCAGTGCAGACTCGCACATTGGATCCGTGCCATCTTCTGTGTCAGACCGATTTGCATGTGTGGAACACGTAAGTCCCAAGTGGTATGTGGATGCGCAATGTGAAAAATTTGGAAGAGCCTTAAATGAATTTATCATCAAAAAATGAGAGCGGTTTTATTCCGAAGAATTATATTTATTATTGAAAGACACAAAAATTCGACACAGTTTGAACATTAAAACTGCACTTAAAATATAGGAAAATGAAAAAAAAATTGTGATGTTCGTTACCACTTTTATTGTTTTTTTTTTTTCCACAGACCAATACCATTCATTACAAAAAAAATAAAAATTTGTTTGTTCATGTGCAGGCCGGGAAGATCCAGTTTGGCTACGTGTACGGCATCAGTGCAATCGGCTGCCTGGGCGTGTACTGCCTGCTCAACCTCATGAGCATGACCGGCGTGTCGTTCGGCTGCGTGGCCAGCGTGTTGGGTTACTGCCTCCTCCCCATGATCGTCCTGTCCAGCTTCGGAGTCCTCTTCTCATTACAGTGAGTCAGTCCGCTCGCTTTCCGATGTCTTTGATTGAGCTTTGTGGCTTGAGCTCCGTCTCGTTGTGGCCGCCCCCGTCCAGGGGCCTGATGGGAATCGTCCTCACGGCAGCCATCATCGGCTGGTGCAGCCTGTCGGCGTCCAAAATCTTCATCTCGGCGCTGGCCATGGACGGCCAGCAGCTGCTGGTCGCCTACCCGTGCGCACTCCTCTACGGCGTCTTTGCCCTCATCTCCGTCTTCTAGTGAGCACTTTTCATTTCAGGTTTGAAACAACGGCCCGCCACTGTCTCTAATTAATTATTACCTAATGCTCCAGTTATGGTCACGAACCGAGAATTTATTTTTGTCTTTTTCCTTTTACCATCCATTAACTGTCACCGCATTCCAACGGGACCATCTGCAGGATAGAGTGTAGTGTTTTTTTTCTTCCTACTTTCTTCCTGCTCATCTTCTTTCTTCTTTGATGGAGCCATGAGAACACACAACAGAAGGGTGAGAATCCATTTGGGATCCGCCTATATCAGCAGAAGCAGAAGGCTGCAATTGGAGCCAGCAGGAGGCGCCAGATGTCACCGTGTCGTTGTCATGCGCATTCACGGACACGTCAACATCTTCGGCTTCTTCGCACAAAGTGGAAGAGGCTCTTTTGGGATTCTTTTCTGTCGGGATGCTTTTCGCCGAGGCCAAAATGGTTAACTTCCTTACAACTCAATTCACGGACATGCGTCTCAAAAGATCTGATTGCATGCCTCGGTTCCTCCATGTTAAATTTAGGTTGCACGGTTTTGTATGCTTGGTTGCGTCGCGTGTCATTCATGTCAAAGCGCTTTTGAAAGGTGTACATTCATGCACAAGTGGTGCAAAAGTGTCAATAAACAAAAGACTGATAAAAGTGATGCAGCTGCTTTGGTTTGTGGGGTACCAGAGAGTTTATATTCAGTGTTGGGCAAGTTACTCAAGATCAGCATTATATATTTTATTACTAACTACTTGTTTGAAAAAGCAATTACTTTGCTTATTTTTCCTTAACCAAAGTAATTGGTTACTTACTACTTTGAGTTACTTTTTTCTTCTCTCCCTAATTTCATCCTTTCACCCCAAAAGTCTTACTTTGCATTTCTCTCTACTGTGCTGTATTATTTTTTTTTGAGGTGTTTCAAGAGGTTTGAGGTGCGGCTTTTCGCCGTGGAATGTTCGGTCAACAACGTTTTTCGAATTTTTGGGCCCCCACAAAATCAAAAAATAATGGTTGTGTTACCAAGCAGTAAATGTAGTGCCTCCTCAACTCGTCCTCCATGTTTGCAGGCTTTTATAGTTTACTGTTCGCAGTTCCAGAAATCCACAAGCGCTGGGCCGCCCATCTTCTAGTACATGGCAAATTAATTTACACCAAATCAAATGACCGTTTTTTTGTTTTTTTTTTGTCCGGTCAGAATGCAAATAGTAACGATTACTTTTGAGGGGAGGAAAAAAGTAAATGTAATGTTACTTAAAATTTGAAAGTCATTCGTTATACTACTTGTTACTGCGAAAAAGTAAAATCATTTTTAGTTAGTTACTTCCCCAATACTGTTTAAATTTATGTCGTAGATGTTTTGTCATGTAAATGCTTACTGTAATTATGACTTAACTACTGCATTTGCACACAAAAAAAATCTAAAGGTATGAAGTTAAGTGTCAGTGGACAGTTGTCTGTATTGTTTCCTGTGAGTGGCTTGCAACAGATCCCCACCTCTTGCCAGCTGGGAATGGTTCCATCTCACCCGCAACCCAAATGAGGCCAAGCGCAATAGAAGATGTTTATATTGTAGTAAGCCGCCAGACGCTTGACTTTATTGCAGTCATTTGCATCTCTGGGTCTTTGCATGGTTTTCATCAAATTTGACCTCTAGCCATCTGTGGTGGCATCACACAAAAAAAAGAAAGGAAAAACATTTAAATGAAGAAAAAGTACCCGCTTAAGTTGCTACGTGGTTTCCTTAAAAAAAAAACATTGCTGTTGCACATAGCTCACAAATATGTCATAGCCCACTTTGGAGTTATGAATACAGTAATTCCAAAATAAACATCTCTCTCCCGCTCCCACAAGTACATCACGGGGATATTTTGCATTTAGACAAACCAACAGAAACAGCTCAATAGCACCAAACTTCTTCTACACTACACATGAAATGTTAGGGATATTCATTTTGGGGGTTTGGCGGCGGGTTTGATTCATGAGTCGCCCACAGTAATCAACCCCGTACCTCACCATTTGCAAGGCTTCAAACAGAATGTTCTGACAGTGAGTCATGTCAGTCATCCAAGATCATTTCATTGTCACTGGCATTGAATGGACCGCGACTGCATGGAAGGCTTGGGTTGGAACTGAGATTTTATGTTCATCCTTAAATTTGTCATGGCGGCTCAGTATCCCTATAACTTCTTTGCTATTTGTATGCAATGGAATTTATTATGGTTTATGGCCTTTTAACTGTTTGTCTCTCGAGTTGTAGTCTCGTTTTTGTTGGAGACCCGCACATCCACCAGTGGTAAGTTTGCAATATTTGATGGTCTTAAAAATAAAAATAGGTTGAAAATGTATGGATTAAAAGGATGATGTCTTTCCATGACTAGAAGCTGCAACTACTCATGAGAGGAGCGTTGCTCCTCTGGCATGCCACAAGATGGCAGAGTCGAGTCACGGGTAAGTGTCTTTTCCTCTCACCGACTTGACATGTCGCCCGGCCTGGGGCAGTCTTATCTAGGAAAAGTGCTCAGTCATTATCTTGGCTATGTTACATAATCGTTGGCCATGCTTCAAATTGCAAATGCAGAACTTGTTTGGATTACAGTCAGAATTCTAAACATGACATGATCGGCCGATTCAGCATTGCGATCAACAAGTTTCAGTGAATCATTCTTGTCAGATTTATGTGGGAAATGAAGGGTCTAATGCCGAGCGGGGATAATCCCACCTCCATCTGGCAGACCCCGAGCCAGGCCTGTGTGTCCTGGACAAAAAGCACCAGTCAAGTTGGCTGATGTCGCCTCCTTCCTCTGCCATGTGGAGACGGACATGCGTGCTTCAAAGTGGATCTTCCCCAAAAGCAACTTTGGAAGTGAGACAATGTCCTGATTGTTGCATTTGAGGCTGCACAGAGCTCCATTTTATGTCATAGTCGGATTAGCACCGTTGAAAATGTGTCTCATGCTGAAGTCATGAGTTTATGATTGACGACGTTGAATTAATCGGGAATACATTCAGATCAATTGTATCATCCTGAAATGTGCAGGTAATAAAATTGATTTGTGGGGTGGCCAGAGAGTGACAATGTGCCTTAACCACCCACCCCTGGCCACCATGTAGCCCCGCCCCTGGTTTGAAGGCATTTTCACATTTTTTCAATGGCATTCACAATTCTTTTTTCTGTGATTTCCAGATGGCCTCTCTTGTCAGTGATTCGTGCCCATTTGCTACTTAGCACCCAATGCGTATAGGGATGTAACGATATCTAAACATAATATTGTGTGGAGGTTGGTGATATAAAAAAAAACTCACGATACTGTGTAAAAACTTGCAATATTGTGTTTTTGTGCAAAGTAACTGCAGTAACGAACTTGGCCATGTCATTGTCATGTGCTCGAGTATCATGGTCTATGTCACAATGATGTGTTCGGCTGATGTAGTTTTTGTTTTTTTATGGGGATGTTGAAAAATATTTGCTAATGACTGATTCATAACCGCTGCAGTGGCCAAAACATTCCTAATTAAAATTAAACTGCAATAATTAATAAACTAACCACCAGAGGGTGCTGGAACTGCACAAATTGAATACAACCTCTTTTCTTTTTTGCGGATGTGCCACTTAATATCGTGACATGAAAACAACGATATTGTGGCAATTTTTATATTGCAATATCACGATATTTCAATTATCGTTGAGTGAGTCTTTACTCATTCACTGCCATTGACAGCTATAGAGGTCAAAAATTCATTTGAACTATTTCTATTAGTTTAACATTTTTTCCACTTTTGTTAACAAGAGTATGAAAACCTAGGGAAAAAATTGGGCTACATTTAGAACAGATATAAAATTTGTGATTAATCATGAGTTAGCTAGTAAAGTCATGCGATTAATTACGATTAGAAATTTTAATCGCCTGACACACCTAATTTTTAATAATCTTTTCTTCTTTTTTATTTTAAAAGAAGAAAAGATTATTCAAAATTAGGGCCGTCAGGCAATTCAATGTTTTAATTGTAATTAATCGCATGACTTCACTAGTTATTTTTTAAAAATAAGAAATAGAATAATAAGAAAATATTAAAAAAGAAAAGATTATTAAAAGTGAGGGACGTCGGGCAAATACAATTTTTAATCGTAATTATTCGCATGACTTTACAAGTTAACTCATGATTAATCACAAATTTTATATCTGTTCTAAATGTACAATTTAAAAAATTCTAGGTTTTCATACTCTTGATAACAAAAGTGGAAAAAAAAGTTAAACTAATAGAAACAGTTCAAATGAATTTTTGACGTCTATAGCCGTCAATGGTAGTTAATGGGAGAATCTAGTCCTTGTTGTTTTTTGACTTAAAAAAAAAAAAACTCTAGCGAGGATAAGCAGTACAGAGCTGGATGGACACATTTGTATTTGACAGCGACAATATGCTCATTTTAACAAATATCTTATCATCCTAAACTATTATTTACAGGCAGAGGTCTGAAGCAAGGAAAAAGTACTGTTGATGTGCAGTAGTAATATTTTATTTTATTTTTTAAGTCAAGCAAGTGTGTGGTCGTCTGCAAAAGTCGGAACACAATGAGAACACTCATGCAGGCGCTGCTGTCTGCCACAGCCCACACCCAGACACTCACGCAGACTCGCCGACGTCACCCCATCGGGACGCGGCAGCTGGCCGAGGATGGAAGGGAACAGATGTGTACACAACGCGACAGATTATCGCCTTGTGGTGGCGGACAAGTGCAAATGTGCCGATTGCTATTCAGCACAAGGCAGCGCCGGCTTTTTAATGCAGCCGCAAAGTCAACGGCACATGAATATTCACAGCGGCGCCGGCACAGCACTGAGTGTGATTTGGCTGTGCACTTCATTAGGCTAATTGCCAGCAGCGCCTCGCCACGCCACGCTACACTACACTGTGGACTCTTCGAACGTTTTATCCAGGACTCGATGGACAAAAGCAAACAGACCCAGGGACCATCAGGTGTGTGTGAACTACAAGCATTCACTCATTGGCTCTTAACCTCGCGTATTCCTCACTGCGCTGGACTCTAATTGCTCAACTTGGCATTGCAAATCACGCAGTCACTCAACTCGACTCTCTGATTATTTGAAGAGCACTTTAAACAACCTCAGCTGTTTTCTTAAGATGGACCCCAATAAAAAAAGAGCAGAGGCCGCAGAATTGAACCCTGCGGAACACCGTCCGTTCTGTTATATATGTGAATTCCATACGCATCCAATAAAAATGTGGCATTGCCAAAACGAATGATGCCAACTTTGATAGTGAGCTTTAGTGATTCTTATTTATTAGTGCGATATCCCTCAAAAGAACATCTAATAAAGTCACAAGCCTTTTAGAAAACCACACAATTATTAAATTCCCACTCATCTACGTCCCTTAGAATACGCAAAAGTAATGCATTTACACACAGAAAAATGACACATTTATCCCTTATGACAATTGCAATTTTTGGTCCCATCTTTACATAAACTGAATCATATTAAAATTTAAATTTGGACAACTAGCTATCAGGCTTTTTTTCTTCTTCTTTTTTTTTTTTTTTTTTCAGCTGAATACTAAAAGTCATTCTAAGAATTCTCTGCTCAGACTGATTGCTGGAGGTGGTGTGGAAATTCTGTGGCAAATCAATTTCATGTTTCTTGGGAATGTCCCTATGTGACACAATTTTGGCATGATATTCATGAGGTATTTAAGTGTAAAATTCAATTTGACTTTAAAACTATATCTTAATGACTTGGGACAGTGTGGAGGTGGGGGGGGGGGGAATGTTTATTGAGAATTCTGTTGTTAGCGTGTAAGAAGGCATTGACTAAGAAATGGTTGAAAGAGTTTCTGATAGATTAAGATGTCAAATTGATATCTTCAATGAAATTTGTCTCTAATGTAAAACCTGACTTTGTCTCAACTGTGTGCTCTCATAGATTATTTTATTCAATTATAAGCGAATGTATGGGTTTTTATGTACATACTTAGAAACTCTGAACTTAATCTAGATTCAATAATCATGTTCTCTGCTTTTTTTTTTTCTTTTTTTTTTTTGCGCCATTGTAATACAGAGAAGAAACGCCAAAGGAAAAAAAGTGTGAACGCAGTGCTGTAGGGATGAGTTGCATCAAATGTTGACAGCACATAATGTACCACATCGTCTTGTATGAGTCACATTTACTTTTCTGTTATTTATGTCAATGCTGTCCTCTTTACTGTGAGACGCATTGACATGGTCGAGCTGCATTTCTTTCAAAATGGGACAATGCTTGCTTCAAAGTTTCAGTGGTTGAGATACTGACTGTTTGGATCGATCTTGTCTTTTTTTTCTTTTCTTTTTTTATCTCCATGAGTCCTTATGGCATTTTCTACACCTGTGGTGCAAATTGCCTGCTCCTATTCAGGTGTGAAAAGGAGCCAGCAACTGTGAACCCCCTAAAACATTGAGTAAGATCAAATGTTACAGTGAAGTGTGCTGAACTGTATATCGGAGGCACAACGATTAATCGATGATGAAATGATCAGTTATTTTTGATCATCAATCAATGAATTAAGATGTAAAAGTTTAAGTTTAAAATTGTCCAAATCTTCAGAATTTCAGGAAACAGATTAGAAAGTTGAGGAAAATCCTGTGAAAGTATGTTTTTTTTCCTTTCTATTTTTGGTTTGCACCACGAGTCCTGATACGATACGATACGATACGATACGATATACTTTTATTTTCCCCGTGGGGAACTTTTTCCTGGACTCCGTCCAGCTGCAGTTTACAGTAAGGAAAAAAACAACAGAATAGAAAGAGATAAAATCTAAATTAAATAAGAAGTGCAGCAGTAGTTTACAGGAAGAAAAACAACAGAATAGAGAGATAATTAAAATAAATAAATAAAATAAATATATAAAAAATAAATAATACACACACACTCCTATATATATATATTGCACCACTTAGTTAATGTCGGTTATTAAGTAATTTGATGGATGTCGGCAGGAATGAGTTCTTGTAGCGGTTCAGCCTGGTTCTGGGGGCCCTGAATATCCTGCCGAAAGGCAGTAGCTGGAACTCATGATGCAGAATGTGAGTCGGGTCAGTAACAATTTTCTGTGCCAGTCTGGTGACGGACCGCTCATAAAGCATCTGTAGGGAAGGATGATTCCTGACCCCCATGATCTTCATGGCAGTCCGCACCAGACCGGCAATCTGTGACCTTGACTGCACAGTCAGGTTGCCGTACCAGGCCGCAATGCCGTATCTGATGATACTTTCCAATGCAGCCCGGTAGAACAACAGCATGATCCTCTGCTCCACTCCCATAGACCCGAAGTCTGCGTAGGAAATAGAGACGCTGTTGGAGTTTGGAGCAGAGACTTCCAACGTGTACCCTCCAGCTGAGTGTGTTGTCAATGTGGACCCCCAGATACCTGTATGAACCCACCTGGCTGATGTGATTGCCTTTAATGACCCGTGGTCACCCACAGTTTTTGGATCAAATATCACCTCCTCTGTCTTCCCCACATTGAGCACAAGATGATTTCTCTATTTCTGAGAAATAGTCCAGTGGGCTACCGCCGGCCTGCAGCAAGCTGACGATAGCGGTGTCATCAGAGAACTTAATGACACTTCATAACAATGGAAGTTAGAGCCACAGGCCTGAACTCATTATTGACCACAGGACATTGTTTTTTAGGAACCGGGTGTTTTTGGAAAATTTCCTGGTACTCTCTGACCTCAAACTGATTTTTTATTATTATTATTATTATTATTATTATTATTTGAGCAACGTAAAACCAACCTCCTGTGAAAGTATTTTTAAAAAATAAAATACAAATAATTTGGCTGCACCAGGGGTCCTAATGTGTTTTATGGGAAATTTTGCAGTGCTCCCTGACCACAAAATGTTTTTGGAGTAACTTGAATTATTTTCTCCTTTTTATTCTTCTTCTATTTTTGGGCCACACCCAGAAGTCCTGATGTGTTTTTGGAATATTTCCCCGTGCTCCTTGACCTTAAAACATCCCCCTGTTAAAGTACTTAAAAAATATATAAAAGAGCCACACCAGATAAATAAATGTGTTTTTGCAGGTGCTCCCTGACATGAAAGTATTTTTGGAGTAACTTGATTTTTTTTCTTCTTCTCTTCTATTTTTGGGTTCGAACTGGGAGTCCTGATGTGTTTTTAGAAGGTTTCCCGGCGCTGCGCTGCCCTGCAAAAGTGATCCTGGTACTGGCCCAAATGCCCTTGTAAGTTTATGTCCGTGGTTCCACTAATGTGGTAAACACGTTTCCATCATATTACAATGGCTCATTGTCTCACTTTGAGAAAAGATTTTCTTAGCGTGAGTCAAAATGCTTGTTAATTCATTTTCTTTTATTGGCATGCTTGTCAATGGAGATGCGATGCACTTACATTTAACTGCATTAACAATATTTTGTAAATGCTGAGTGACAATTATTCACACTAATGCTATTATGGCTAAAATAGCGTTCATGCTAGTGCTATTTTCATGCAAGTACAAAAATGTGGTACTTCCTGAAAGTTGATGCTATAATGCCTTCAAAATATTGCTGCATGCTGAGAGATAAACATTCATTTTTAGTTTGCTTGATTGAAATATTCCTTATTTTGTGAACCCAAAGGTAATATTCACATTCATGCTATTTCATATTTTGAAATTTGGAAGAATTCAACAACCTCGATGTGTGAAATGCTACGACTCGAGCATCACATGCAAGCTATATTACGAGGCAATAATAGACGTATGTGAACAAAGACGATTCATATTGATTAGTAGGTGATGTAAACATGTCGTCATCAGGGAGTGACACAGTCGCATAGCATGAAACGTCTTCGTTGAAGCTCCAAACATCCGATACAACCTGTTATTGATAGAACACATCTGCCGAAAACAAAATATTTGGATTTGAGCCCTCGGTGGAAGAGGTGCTCGGGCAAATGATGTGGCACATTGGAGAAGGCAATGGAACATTGTTGCTGGCTGCATCCTAATAGGACATTTAAAGCACTGCCGCTTTAATGAGTGCAAATTGACACGTCTAATTGGTCTTCCTAGATAAACAAACTCCTGATTAGTGTATCAATTAGCTCCTTAATGAAGCCCTTGATTTTGGATATCTGCCCAATTGTCATAGCTGATCAAGGAAATGGACAGAGCAAGACTTCATAGTGAGAGGGGGGAAAAATCATGTGGATTGTGCTTTGTTTTGTTCATCAATCAAAGTTAAGCATTATTATTTTGTTATGTCCTCTTTTGCTGTTGTTCTTGCCATGATATTGTCTTTGTGACTTAGGCAGACACAGAACATGCTTGTGGAGAATGTCGAAAACAAATTTTGTCCAGGCACAACAAAAATTGAGTTAGAAAAAGTCATTTGTGGTCATTTAATGGAATGAAAAGAAAGTTTTTTTTTTTTTTTTTTCGTCAACTAGCATGAAAACTCTCTCGTAGAGCTCTGACTATCAGCATCCATCCCAAAATTCTGTTTTTCCATTTGGGTGTGTGCTTTGCTGACTATTATCCACATTCCTTGATGGCTAATGACATATGACATACCAGTGCTGGATATTAAACACTGAATTATTTGATTGAAAGATGTTTTTTCATCATCAAATAGGCTGGGCATTGATGTTGAACCATTAAATGAATGTTTGTGCAGTATATAGTTTTGAGAACATGCAACTAAACCACATCCCCGTCAAATTTGAGCTGTCAATCAAGTACCATAGATAGCCATGTACTATGAAACCAATAATGGCTGCTGCTAACACAATGTAAAAATCCCATTAGGAGGCAAATGTCACATTGCACAAGCCAATTTGCATTCGGTGGGAAAGCGTTAAGTGCAGCAATAGTTCTTATATAGCGAGGGAGGGGCAAGTGAGTCACTGGATGTCGTGTTAGTCAAAATGGTGACTATGACGGAGGACCAAAACTACCAAAATTCAAAATAAATAAAAGACTAAATAAATAAATAAATGACAAAAAGTGAAAATAAAAATGGATATAAACATATAATTAGAAAATTTTATTTAAAAAAATGAATAAAACAACAACAAATATATATATATATATAAATAAATAAATAAAAACATTTGTATTAAATTTTTTAATTATATTTTTAATATCCGTTTTTATTTTCACTTTTAGTCATTTATTTATTTAGAATTTTGGCAGTTTTGGTCCATAATGCCAGGACGAAATGTTATTCAAATAAGGGGGCGGTCCTAAGCGTGTCTTGGGTTGGACTCCGCCGTTGCAAACTGCCTTTTATTTGTCGAGTGGACAAGATAGTCGTCCATTACTAGAGTTCTCCAATGCAAGCGAGCGAGACTTCTTTGTTCACGACCCGCTCACTCGACCATTGAAAGGCAGTTTGCAATGGCGGAGTTCAACCCGAGACACGCTTAGGACCGCCCCCTCATTTGAATAACATTTCGTCCTGGCTGTATGGACCTAAACTGAACAAAATTCAAAATGAATAAATGACTAAATAAATAAATGACTAAAAGTTCAAATTAAAACTAATATAAAAATATAATTCAAATATTAAATACAAATGTATTTATTTATGTATATATATTTTGTTGTTTTTATTTCTATTTCTATATATATTTTGTAAAATAAAAATTTAGAATTATATTTTTTCATATCCGTTTTTATTTTCACTTTTAGTCATTCATTTATTTATTTAGTCATTTATTTATTTTGAATTTTGGCAGCTATGGTCCTCCATTATTGAGTACTAGTTTCCGGTCTTTGCATCTTTTCAACAATTATCCTCAAACAAGACTGAAAAACAGATCTATGAGTTGACTATTTTGAAATGTTCAAATATTCCACAAACGCATCCCCAAAGCTCCATTTGACGGCCTATTGCAAAAATTCCAATAAAACAATGACAATCCTCTTACTCATCAAATGGTATGTGTCCAACTTTCCAAGATGAAGGCTGTTAAATAATGAATGAATCACACTTAATTGTTGTTGTTTATTTTTATTTTTTGTAGAGAAGCGCACTGCATGCAAAGTCACTCCCACATCATCGTCCTCATTGGCTTCTCTGGTCGCACTTTCCTTTATGAAAAGGCGCCGCTGACGCAGGATGGACTCATCTTGGAATAGAAAAATCCACGCAAAAAAAAAAAATCAAGAACCCAAAATGGGAAACTCGTGACGATGCCTCTGCATATTGAAAATGGCATTTGAATGCAGTTCTAGCTGTTTGATTGGCATTGACATTAGGAGGTTTCAACTGGATGACATCTTTCATTCGTCTTTCAAGTCAATAGCTAGTGAGTCTGTGCTTTATGACAGCAACCTAAACCAAATTTGTACATAAGTTGGGACATGCTGAAATGTTGAATTTAGCTTAACACACGCTGATGACCCTTAGAAGCCCCCTGCAATTTTTTTGCTATTTTTTTTAAACAAAGCTGTCAATTCTTTATATGTTTGAAATTAAAAGAAAAAGTAAATTTTTAAAACATTGACACTAATATTTTCTCTTTTACTGCAAATAAATATCTTGAAATATTGGTTATGAGCCTCTTGACTACTAACTCATTGACTCCCAGCCATTTTCACTGAAGCAATCCCCTTCACTCCCGGCTGTTTTATTGGATTTCACTGATTTTGCAAGGCTCACAGAATATTGTGTTCTATTGCTATAAAAACATGAAACCTGGAACTTTGCAGCAATTAGCCTTATAATACAGCTAAGTTTTATCATTATTCACAAATCTATTTAGAAATATAATGAGCTTTTTTTCAACATGGCCCCTGGTTGATCTCTTTTGCTCTGCTGCCACCTGCTGGCTGTTTGTGTAATACCATTTTTTTCCAACCGTTCTTTGCAGTTGAGAGGCTGCATCAAAGCCTTATGTATGCTCTAGCATATATATATATATATATTTTTTTTTAATAAATAATTTAAAACGTATAAATATGTCTTTGGGACACTTAAACATTTAAAATAGAACATATATATACGTTTTTGAGAGCAAATGATCGATATTGGCCTTGTTAAAATTACTCTACAAAAGATAACAATGTTCTGGAGCAAATACATTCTATAAATACTAATATGTAAATACATGTATTTCCTGGGAACCGCTTTCAGGTTTGTCGTATCGCATAAAATGGCGCCCAAGTGTCGTCATTTGAATTTATCAGCCTTGCTGGAATATTACAAAAGTTAAAGCCAGGCCTCAGTCAGTGTGTGCGAGTGTGAGAGACAGAGCAGCAAAGCTGTGTCCCCGGCAAGCAATGTTGCACAAGGCGAACCGACGCTGAAAGGTCGCACCAACGCAGTGTGTATCCATGGCGACCGCCTCCAGCTGCCACCTCAGCTTCAAGGTAAGATACCTTTCACTTCTGAAAGCATTTTGTAATAAATACAAGATTTGTTTTTCTAAATTGATGTTATTGTTTGCTGGGCCGCGCATAGGACGCCGGTCAAGCTCGCATCACCGCTGATGGCGAGATGAAAATTTCAGAAGCGCGGAGGTGAGTTTAGCATTTTTAATCTACTAAAAAGTAGATCAATGGTGACTGACGTGTACGTGTACGCATCGCTCCCCCAGTCACACACACACACTTCATACTCTTTGAGGTCACCTACAGGCTTTTATTGGAACAGCAATTAGCTTGGACTGTAACAATTTGTTCATGAGCAAATGACAGTACTGTTATGATGACTTCCTGGAAAAGGGACGTAAATGCAAGATGCAAAAAGTCTCCACTCTTCTTTCATCAGGCGACTTCGAACGGTGAGTACTTTTTTTATGATGGTTTAGTTTACTCTTGTTTTACTCTGTTTATGGCAGTGGAGAATGTTAAAATGTCAAGATTGCCCTGAATGTTTTTAAAAGGTTTGATGTTGGCACGTTCATAACAAACTAAAAAGTGTTTAAAACCATTTGAACACTTTAATGTACTGTATTGCACTACTTTTGTAGATTATGATATAAATCCCCAAAATAGCATGCAAATATGCATTCTGCTCTTCAAACAATGTGCCATGATATCATATCGCATGATTTTCCTTTTGATATTCCGGAAAAACAAGTTCATTACGTGTAGAATTTGCCATCGTATTTTCTTTTGTGTGTGCGCCGTACGACATTTAGACGACACTATTTCCATGATGACAGTGTCAACTTGAAATAACTTTTATTGGAGTGTAAACTGACTTTTCTTGTGCCCAGTGGGTCACAGTTGACTTGAGAATTCCCCGTGGCTGACACGCGCGCGCACACACGTAGAAGCAAGTGACTGTTGGCATATCAAACACATCATTTGCCTTTGGGCAGCGAGCTGCCAAATGCCGAAGCTTTTCGTGAGGGTTATTTTCATTTCTATATGCCTGCACAATTTTTAGTCGTGCTTAAAGTCAATTCTATCATGACAGTTTTTTATGTTCCTGACACCCCCCCCCCCTTTCTATGTTGTATATGAATATAGACAGCTTTGATGAGACCCAATATATTGCCTTTTCAAAGACATCATAAAGGCCACAATGGCTCCAGCTGTTCATATCTTGCCTATTAGGAACGATACACACCCAATGAAAAGCAGTTGGAACTTAACATCATAGGGATATTCTTCTATTTTTGTTTTTTTCACCCCTGCGATACATTTTGGCTGCTAAATTTGGGAGCCCAGGCTTTGCTCTACATGAATGTATTGCATACAAATACAACAGAGAGGAAAATTGCATGCTAAACATTAACCCACTTTGGAAAATGGAATCAATTCCAGTTTTGTGCCTTGTACTTTTAACGCATTAAATATAACGACATGCCATGAACAAGCAGATGTTGAAGGGGGAGCGATGAAGAAGTGATTTGGCCGCAATATTATTGAGGAGAAACCATAACAGGAAAAGCGTTTCGTTCTCATCGCGACTTTTTCCCACCCCCACCAAAAAAAAAAAATCTCAAATATAATAGTCAGCATAGCACACACATCCGGTCTTTACAATGCCTCTGAGTGTTACTAGTTTGTTACGTTAGCTAAAAGTCGTCACGATTGTGCTGAGAACGTCCAAAATCTTGAATTGGCTGTTCTAGTTTCAGAGCACAGAAACAAGAACAGCCTGTTCGTGGATACAAGCCATCAAAAAAAGATGCTCCTTTCTTGTTTCTTGTGTGCTTATTAACTCATTCACTGCCAATGACGGCTATAGACGTCAAAAATTCATTTGAACTATTCCTATTAGTTTAACATTTTCCCACTTTTGTTAACAAGAGTATGAAAACCTAGAAAAAAATGTTTATTGTACATTTAGAACAGATATAAAATTTGTGATTAATCGCGAAATAACTAGTGAAGTCATGCGATTAATTACAAAAAAATGTAATCGCCTGACGCCCCTAATTTTTAATAATCTTTTCTTTTTTTCTTTAAAAAACAAACAAAGAAAAGATAATAAAAACGTTGTTTTTTTTTAAAGAACAAAAGATTATTAAAAATTTGGGGCGTCAGGCGATTACATTTTTTTGTAATTTACTATTTGACTGCCAGACGTTTTCAGAAAAGGGATGCCGTGGGTGCCAGCCGATTTAAGCATTTTGACTGATCTTTCAAGGTCCACAGAAAATTATGTGTTTGGACTATGGAAACACAAATACTACCAAATGAAAGATTGGACTCTCATCGTTCATCAGAAAAAAAAAGTTTGTTTCTACCTTATTCCGTTTTTCGGTAATCAACAATAGAAAATGGTTAGTTTCACCTCTGTTTTGAAACAAACATCTTTTAACGTCTTTGGCACTCCTCCATAGGATTTTACTAAACGTTATTTAACATTTTTGGCAGTCAAAGAGTTAATCGCATGACTTCACTAGTTATTTTGCGATTAATCACAAATTTTATATCTGTTCTAAATGTACAATATTTTTTTTTTAGGTTTTCATACTCTTGTTAAGTAAAGTGGAAAAAACTAATAGAAATAGTTCAAATGAATTTTTTGCGTCTATAGCCATCAATGGCAGTGAATGAGTTAAAAACGTCAAAAAGTCCTGTTAGCACTTAGAACTCAAATTTCCAGCTCTGCTATGATCGTTTGAGAAAACCAGTGGAGGAAATAACACAATCATTAAATATGTATGCAGTATTGGAAAAGCGTATAAAAAGTGCAACGATGATTTTTTTTCATAAGCGTGGGATTGAAATTTGACTGATCAGCGTCCATCACCAAAATGCAGCGTTTGCCAAACTTTGAGCAAGGCAGGTGGTTTTATTTCTGAATGTTTGTGAGGCTAATGTCCTGTAAAAGCCTTGATGGCTGCTAACGGCTCATATTTCGCTGACAGCCTTTGAATCTAAAGGTCAATGTGCGTGTTTTTTTTAAAGGTTAGCGTCGTGTTTTTTCTCTTCGGGTGATGCCGATCTGCTAGATAGAAAGCAGGATTGTACTATAATCATCGTAGAATTTGGCTTGGTGATAAAATGCTGCCTCCATGAGTGAAAATTACAATCCACATTTTTTTTCTCTCTGTTTCTTGAGAGACTATTGAAAATATTGTTGCTATTAGTCAGTCAGCATCAAGGAGGAAAATGTTGGCCAAGGTCGGACGCTTGCGTCAACTTCTTGGCCGTTTGAAAGTGAAACATCAGAAAAAGCCATCATTTTTGTGTGTCCAGGAAACCTTTATTCCGCAGGCCACCTTTTGGATGTTTCCTAAGCCTATTGTCCAAACTCAGCGGTTACGACCTCTCGGGAAGAAGTCGGCCAAAGGGCGTGAACTGCCTTCGAAAAAAGAAATCAGATTTCCCTCTTGGAAGACATTCTTCATACTGCATGTTGTTGTTTGTTCCCCAATTTTGAGGGGTCATTTAAAAATAAGTGAAGTCGGGGCAATTTCAAGTCAACATGGTTATTATGCAAGAACAATTCCCAGTAGATAAGTACCAACAGTCATTTTGTCTTTTTATTTTTTTAAGAACACATAAACCCAAACCTTTTTAAAGAAAGAATACTTGTCAAAACATGATAGTCTCTTGTTAATACTGCATTTGTGGAATAAGAATGACAGTAAACAGGATAAACGATCAATGTAAGGGAGGCGCTAAGTTGGGCAAACTCGTTATCAGTTGCAGACAGGAAGTAACCGTGGTTGTTATTAGTAATCCGTTGCTGTAATTATCTCGTTTTAATAAATTACAGTTTAATAAATGTGTGACTTTTTTCATGTTGATGTTGACGTATAACATTATAGAGTCTTACCAAAACCTTTTTGGTTGTTGTAATTTTTTAATGGGAGAATTCCACCCGACAGCAATTATCTCCTTTCTAACTTTGTATGGTTTTCTTAATGAATAATTATGCAGAATAAAATGGAACTGGCGACCACGCGACATTCAGAGTGAAATTACCTAAAGATGGCGGCCACCGTACGTGAGCAGATGTGCTGTTTTAAACATTTTTTGAAGTAAACAGCAGCTGATAAAGTGACATTAGAAATTTTAGTTCCCTTTTAGTTTACTAGAGCTTCAACTCGAACCCAAAATCTGTGTTCATTATCATGTTAACAACCGAGAGAGTACCGAATGAAATTGAATCAGTTATTTACCGTACTTTTCTAAAAAAAACAACAACAACCACTTCATAGTTTAACAAATGAAAAATTCAACTTCATCAAAATGGTAAAATGGAGAGCCCTTAGTGAATGTAGCAATTTATGGACGCCATACGGTGTCAATGCGCTTTTGAAAGCCTCATTCATTCATTGATTTGAAGACGTAACCGGTGCATTGATTTAGGAGCGCCATCCTAAGGTTTTCCTTTTAAGTTTAAAATCACTTACTTCAACTTCTAGAATCCCTCCTTGTACCCTGGCCAACAGTACAATCCAGAATTTTTCCTCCTCGCTGTAGTCCCGTAAATCCATCTGTAGCCTACTGTGCCGTACCAGCTAGCTGGCGCTAAGCTAACCTGTTGTCTCCAGTCCCGCCAGCATCCACTGGCTAACAGTAGAATCCAGAATTTTCCCTCCTCGCTGTAGTCCCGTAAATCCATACTGTGCCGTACCAGCTAGCTAGCGCTAAGCTAACCTGTTGTCTCCAGTCCCGCCAGCATCCACTGGCTAACAGTAGAATCCAGAATTTTCCCTCCTCGCTGTAGTCCCGTAAATCCATACTGTGCCGTACCAGCTAGCTAGCGCTAAGCTAACCTGTTGTCTCCAGTCCCGCCAGCATCCACTGGCTAACAGTAGAATCCAGAATTTTTCCTCCTCGCTGTAGTCCCGTAAATCCATCTGTAGCCTACTGTGCCGTACCAGCTATCTAGCGCTAAGCTAACCTGTTGTCTCCAGTCCCGCCAGCATCCACTGGCTAACAGTAGAATCCAGAATTTTTCCTCCTCGCTGTAGTCCCGTAAATCCATACTGTGCCGTACCAGCTAACTAGCGCTAAGCTAACCTGTTGTCTCCAGTCCCGCCAGCATCCAAGTGGCTAAACGCCCTTCGTATGCTGCTGCGATGATGTGAGAGGCTGCCTGGCTGGCCATTATTGACTGATTGATTAACAGTTCCATTTAATTTAAATTAGTCGGCTAAATATTCCACTATACAAACTTCTCTTGGACAACAGACGCGACAATGCTATGACCCGTTCTGACTCAAATCCGAAAATTCTGATTTGGCGTTCGTTTTCAGCGGCCATTTTGCATGAGTCAGCAGCGATTGGTGCACAGCCCTAATGTTTATGTTGTCCTGGAATTGCCTTCTTCATGCGTTTTGGGCCCACAAATACATAACGGACAGATATTCATCTTGACCCGGGGCTGGGATATAGTCTGTCTTCCATTATTGTGTGCCGTGTTATTGGCTGATTGAATATGTGTGTTAACGGCTGTAGCTAACGGTCCTCTTGTGAGCAGACACAACAGTTGAAGCTCGTGCGAGCGAGCATGTGGTGGTTACGCAAGTCCGCGCTAACCTATCCCCAGCTGTACGTGCGCGCCGTTCCGTCTTATTGGTAAATAGGCTCGTCCGCCTTTGCACGGCTAGAGAAAAACTCACCGTGTTCCCAGCGATGTTTTGAGAACAGTGTGGTTTTCTCGGGCCCTGGGGAGCTCCGGCTCGTCTCCGGCTACGCGTACCTTTTTAATGAGACGTCTGCATGCACGGCACACGTTCTGCTCCTTCTAATCAAATCACTGGCATGGAGGGCCACATGGAGCAAGCCAACCCAATCTGCGACCGTCCCTGTACCCACCACCCCTAACCCCCCCGGCCCCTCTCAAGCTCGCGCTCCTCTTCTTTGTCGGACTATCCTCGCACTGGATGCTCCACTTCCACCTTGTGACTCGAGTTTCTCCTCCTGCTGCCGTTTTGGGTTCCGGTGCAAATCAAGCAGATACATTTCAAACGCAGCTTGTTTGGCCTCTTGTAGCCTGTTCCAACACAGTTTATTTATGTTAGAAGTGGTTGTTCTCCTCATTCATCCGTCCAATTGAAATTCCCAGCTTTGCATGATTTGAAACATTTGTTTTTGTTTTTTGTTTTGCTTTTTTCCCCCTTTTCTTAAAGAAAGTAAAGAAAAGAAAAAAAAAAGATTTGAAACATTTGTGGCACAGCATGACATTTTAAAGTGTGCTTCATTGTTAACCCATTCACTGCCAGCCCAGTAAAAATGAGTCTTTGACGTCTATTGCCGTCAATGGCAGTGTATGTGCTAAAACCACTTTTAGCTGGCTGCAAAGTTGCCCTTCCTGACTCCCAAGACATACCGTGCACTCTAAAAAGAGAATTGTTGAACCAATTTAAGATTACAAATTGAATTGTTGACCAACTTTTAAAAAAATCACTTCAAGTGGTAACATTAAGGGGGATTTCGACCCCTGGCAGCCCGCCATTCATTTCAATGGGGGGATTTCAACCCCTTAAGTTTGTCCAAAGTGAATATATTAAGTATAAGCAATTATGAGTTCATTAAACCTAATATATTCACCTGAATTAAGTTTATCCAAAGTGACTTCAATCCAAAGTATTAAGTTTAAATAACTCATAATTAATTAAACTTAATATATTCACTTTGGACTAACTTAATTCAATCGTGTGTTACCACTTGAAGCGCTTTTTTTTTAAGTTGGTCAACAATTCAGTTTGTAATCTTAAATTGGTTCAGCAAAAGTGTACGTAAGTGAAACAGCGATTCAGTCTCAGTTTCATCTACGTGGAATGTTTACAGTAAGGATTAAATGGAAGCTTCAAGTCTCCATAGTCTGACTGCACTTTGACCACAGGCTACATTACAGTTGCGGGGAGGTTAAGATGTTTCTGTACACCAATAGAAGCGATTGATGTCCTGCGGGCAGTTTAATTACATTCATCCACAAGCTTGAGTTTTACCACACGTGTCAGGTTTTATTTGGGCACTTGTCCGAGGTACACAGTATTATGTGGGCACTGGTGGAACTATGTAACATGTCAGTCTGAGGGTTTTTGACGATGTGAGCCTCGGGCGGGCTGAGGTAGGGCCAGGGGCCTTCATCGGCTCATCTGGAGCTTTAACCTGGAGCAAGTAAGATGTGGCCTGAACTAGACGTGAGGCCGGAATTTGGGCCATCAACTGTCACGCAAGAGCTGGGGTTGAAGTTGGGGCCTTCGGTTGACATGGAGCTGAAGCTAGGACCTTCAGCCGATATGGAGTTGGAGCTGGGACATTAAGTTGACATGAAGCCCGAGTTAAGATCCTTAGTTGACAAGCCGGAGGTGGGTTTGAAGCGGGAACTTACAGCTAACATGGAGGCGGAGCTGAGCCCTTGCCTATAAACAGACTACGTAGCTGCTTGCTTAGGGCTCCGTGGCCACTAGGGGCGCCCTCAATCTGGCAACCCCATTTTATATTTTGTTGGTGGTGTGGTGTTGTTGAGAATCAATTGGAATCGGGAGTACATTTTTATTATCCTGGAATCGTTCACATTTTACTTTATTTTTATGGTGCCTGAGTGCCTCGTCCGCCGACTGGGAAAAAAACCTTTGATGAGACCAATGAAAAAGAAAAGCACAAACATCGGTGCACCCGGGGTCGATCGGTGATGCGTCTGACGAGCTTGACGCTCATTTCAAGCTGTAGGCAACAGCGCGCCGAACTTCAAAGTCATAATCGGGTAAGTTAAACATATATGTCTATTGCCAACAGATTTTTAAAAATTAATTTCAAAGCCTAAATGTTTAACATAGTTTGCTTTACTTTTAAAACAACTTGTTTTGTGAGTTTCAGTTCTTAAATACAAGCTTAAAACAAATATAGCTCAACTTATTTCTTTTCATTTTTTTGAATGAGGTTTGGCATCATATACTATAAGTATTGTCAGTCAGTTGGGATGAGAAGTTTGAATTACCTTCTGCAGTGCAACAAAATCTGACTAACATATATGAAATATGGATATATGGGTTACACAGTGCACATATGAGCCCCATGACATTATTTTGCTTAGGGCCCCCAAATAGCCAGGTAGGGTTAGGGTTGGCTTTGCTAATTCAGTCTGCGCTGGGACATTCACCTTGTTGTGAAGATGCCAGTAAATGTGGACTAAATCATTATTTTTGCATTTAACAGCTACAATCTGCTTGCATCGCGGCATTTATTATTTTTACAAAGAGTTTTTAACATCAAGAACATACACGGACGATTTATAAATGTATAAAAGGCCATTCAAAATAAAATCTTTTTAAAATCTGACAGTTTTTGAATGAGTTTTTGCATCACCTAAACAACATCGAAACAAAATGACACCACTTTATAATCATGTTTTTGAGTCATATTGGAGGAGACAAAGACAGCTGATTGTAATCTGATCATTTCATGCTTGTTGTCACGGAGAAAACTGCTTCCGTGACCTTTTTTTCCTGAGTGCGCGCAGCCTCCACTGACCCCCTCCCAGTCATAAAGCGCCTTAGCGAACCTTTGATGAGGTTAAAACCTCGTTGGAAGGTTCACTGTAGGCAGGAAGTCAGCGCGAGTTTCGCAGTGCGCGACGAGGAGCGAGGACACGTTTTGACAGGATTCCTCAACAGAGTTTACAGCTGGGGGGAAAAGGGGCGTTCACCGCTGAGTGTCAAACTAGCTGTGGCGTCAAGCCGCCCCAGTGACATCGAGGCCTACAGGAAGCTTCGCAATATAAAATGAAAGTACTTTTCCCCTCTTTTTTATTTAACTGGCGTTGGAATCGTGAGGCCGAGACTTGTCACTTAGTAAGCAGTGTCGTTGTCATGAAAAACGTAAAGTTGATTTACGTGCTGTTTTAAAGACGGTGTCGAGACGTGGGGCGGCGGCGTTTCCGGTATTTACGTTTACTCTGGCAGGGCGCGAGCGGAAGTCCTTTTTTTATGTTCCGGACTTTGACGGCTATCGACTAACTGCCCGCCCTGCCTACTCGGAGTAAGCGGCAGAATGCGACCGCTCGTCACACTCGCTTGCTCTTA
Source organism: Vanacampus margaritifer (assembly GCF_051991255.1). Taxonomy (NCBI): domain Eukaryota; kingdom Metazoa; phylum Chordata; class Actinopteri; order Syngnathiformes; family Syngnathidae; genus Vanacampus; species Vanacampus margaritifer. The sequence goes on along the minus strand of NC_135447.1, from coordinate 11,455,525 downwards.
TATAACTTTAACGTGTGTGTCGAGCTCGGCGGCCACTTGACATGGGCCGACACTTTTCCAGGATCCGCCCGTCGATTTCTTTTCCTCCCCTCCACCTCCTACTTCTTAAACAGAGAAGAGTGGAGCGAGCTTTTTGGCTTCGGATCTCCTCCTCGACCTTGTTTACTTGACTTGCCAAATAGTTGGCGGCAAGCGGGGAATATTTACTCAAGACTTGAGGACCGCCGCTCTTTTCCCCCCTTCATTATTTTTGCCGTCTCACCTGCACGTGATGTCTTTTATTGCACGGCTCCCACGCGCCGACTTTGCGTCACTCCTCGTTGTTGTTTCCCACTGACTTTTGACAGGACATGACCTAAAACGGAGGTCTGCAACTCTCTCCAAACAGCAGGTAAGCTCCACTCTCTGAATTCAACTCCACATTTGACATAAAAAAAAAAAAAGATGAGATGTCACTTTGTAATGTTGAATGCATTGCTTCGAGACCTTGGTTCAAAAGCAGTAGGTTGCTTGCAAAACGGCTCGACGGCGTGATCGGTGCAGTGAAACCAGACAGCCAACAGGTTGCACTAATGTTGCGTAGCCATGCAATGCAATGTAAGCGTGGAAAATCCAACATTTCCTTTTCAAACAGTCCCATCTGTGACGCACTTTTGCCAAATGCATTGCAACAGATGATAGTGGTCCTAACTACTGTGTACTGACTGTCCTTAGACACAATATGAAGTGCACCTGACCTCATCAGTTCACCCATCAATCAGTTTTGCATAGCACTTGTCCTCCATTAGGATCCCAGTTAACTTCCGGTGAGAGGTGGGGTACAGCATGGACTGCTTTCCAGCCAATTGGAGAGCATGTGACAAAAAAACAACAATTACACCAATGGACAATTGAGACTCTCAAATGCTCATTGCAGTAAATATTTTTCATGCAATTAAAAACTCTAAATTTTAGAGTTTTCAATTAAATACACTAAGAAAGATATTCCGATTGCGGGAGAAAACACAAACAAGATTCAAAACCTCAACACATGTGCTAACCACTAGCCACTCGGCAGTGCTGCTCGCTTGTCATCCTTGCATCCATTTTCCATATTATTTGTCCTCATGAGGGTTGGGTGAGCTGGAGACGATCCCAGCAGACACCCTGAACTGGTCAGCAGCCAATTTCAGCGCATAGAGATCCCTTCATTCACATCCTTGGAAAATTGTGTTTGCAATGATTTTGGTATGTGGGAGTATCGTATTATAACTGCATGTCTCGACAATCGTCTCAAATGGTCTTTTTTGGAGGGATGTACACACCTTAATACTATCGTAAGCTAAGAGGGACAACATGAAAGAAATGTTGCCCACTTGTGATGGACATTATTCATCACAATATACTGACTTATCACGCTTGTAGTGGCGTGATTATAGATTTGCAACCAAAATAATGGAAACAGCTCTCCGTATTACACATTGAATGTCCACCTCACTGCAAAGCATGGTAATAATCGTAAGTAAATGGTATATAGAGCTGCTGTTAATTAATCGACAAGTAATCGATTATCAAATTAATCGACAGCTATTTTAGTAATTGTTTGGAGCCTTTTCTATTTTTTTATTTAAAGTTGTCCAAATCCTCTGATTTCAGCATATCAACAGTAATTGTTCACTGATTTTTGTAGTCCTTCATGAAAGAAGACTGATTAACTTTGGTGTTTAATTAAAATAAGACATTTGCAAACATCTGTTTTAACTTTGGAAAACAATGTCCGAACCGGTAACATAGTACAATATCAATTCTCTACCCCCCCTTCTTTTTTTTTTTTTTTTTTAAATCACTAGTATGTTTGAATACAAAGTACGGAAATAAACACCAATCACTGGTTAATTAAACAGTAATCAGGGGGGGAAATGCTTTTGTACTACACTTTAATACAAAATTAAATTGAATCCGATTAATCGATTGAATAATCAATAGATTATTCGATTCGAAAAATATTCGATAGTGACAGCACTAATGGTATAATAACAACAAGTGAGCACAAATGACTACAGCTCTGTTCTGAAATGTCGAGCGTCAAAGTAAAAACTTGACAGACAAATATAGATACTCAATATTTGCACTGTTTGTTGTGAGAAAAGCCTCTCTCACCTCTCCTGGCATGTCACAACAATAGCAAGCGGCAGCGCAAAAGGAAGTGCAACAAACCGCCATTCTTAGCATGTGGCTCACCTTCAAGGCACAACTGAGTTGATCTAACGAGGCTTTGAGTGCGTCCAGATATTTGCCGTCACGTCATACTGACTGGCAGCCTCCAGCTACAGCAATACATTCTGTAATGTTATGGTTTGCCATGTACAGAATTGCCCCCCCCCCCCCCCCAATTTAACATAGCCAAGGAACCCATTTTACATGAGAATAATCTCACGGTACACCGTCACAAAGTATGACAAATTCAAGTATTAAAAAAAAAAAATCAATGTAATATTACAGCGCCGTCTTGAAATGAACCTTTGCGACAAGCTACAAGAGTTAGCTTGTCTACCATTAGTCATACTGTAGTAATACAGACTTGCTCCCGTTGCTGCTAACAGTAGCATAAGCATGGCTAACAGTTTGTTTCTGCTCTGGAGCTACTTCACAAAATGGAGAAGAGCTAGGAAGTAGCTACTCATCAAGCTCAACTGTAAAAACAATACAGGGTAACATTAATGTGGTACTATAACAATATCTTGAAATAAACATCTTGAAGTGAATATCTTGAAAGCACGACAGACTGGCTACTGATGCAACTAGCATGGCTAACATCTGTTTGTTTCTGCTCCAAAGTCGATTCACAAAGCAGCGAACAACTGAGAAGTAGCTACTCATTTTCTTTTATAAAGAAAAAAAAAAACAGGAATTGTTTTTTTTTTTACTTGTGCTGTTTACTGATGTATCGAAGGAATGGCTCAATGGGAAAAAAAGTTATTAAACATTTCACAATAAAACATTTTAGAGCAGTTATGGCAGAACACGGCGGCCGTGGCTCAGGCTGTAGAGACGGTCATCCAGTAACCAGAAGGTCGGCTTGTTCGATCCCCGCTCTCCCCAAGTCATGTGTCGTTGTGTCCTTGGGCAAGGCACTTCACACACATTGCCTCCAGTGCTACTCACACTGGTGTATGGAAGGTGCAAATGTCTGATGGTGGTCGCAGGGGCCGTAGGCGCACACTGGCAGCCACGCTTCCGTCAGTCTGTTCCAGGGCAGCTGTGGCTACTTAAGTCGCTTACCGCCACCGCAGTGTGAATGTGTGAGTGCATGAATGATGTATCCATTGTGAGTTTCAAGAAAAAAAAGCGCTATATAAATCTGATTATTATTATTATTAAAACAGTGATAGCGTGAAACTGCAATATTTTTTACTCAGGGTTATCATACAGTCAGAATAGAACAGATATAAAATTTGTGATTAATCGTGAGTTAACTAGTGAAGTCACGCGATTAATTACGATTAAAAATTGTAATCGTCTGATGCCCTTAATTTTTAATACTTTTCTTCTTAAAAAAATAAAATAAAATTGTTTAATTTTTAATCTTTTTTTCATTTATTTTTTTAAAGAAAAGATTATTAAAAATTATGGGTGCCAGGCGATTGCAATTTTTAATCATAATTAATCGCATGACTTCACTAGTTAACTCACGATTAATCAAAAATAAAAATAAAATGTTTAACTTTTAATCTTTTTTTTAAAGAAAAGATTATTAAAAATTAAGGGCGCCAGGCGATCACAATTTTTAATAATAATTAATTGCATGACTTCACTAGTTAACTCACGATTAATCACAAATTTTATATCTGTTCTAATACAATAAAAAAAAAATCTAGTTTTACATACTCTTGTTAACAAAAGTGGGAAAAAAAGTTAAATAGAAATAGTTCAAATGAATTTTTGACGTCTATAGCCGTCAATGGCAGTGAATGAGTTAATATGCACTTTTCTTTTCTGCAAGTGGAGACAGCGGCCGTGTGTTAAACGGCCCCAGAGGCCCTTGCGTGAGTTGAATGGCAGACACGTGGTCGGGGCTGTCAGCAGCACCAAAACAAAAGTTAATGTCCAGTGGTGGGAGTGCCAGAAAGGGTGGGGGTCTTCAAATGTATAACATCAGAAGACAATTACAGTTACCGACTGTATTTGACGTGAGCCAAAGTCATCTGTTTGTCATGATCTGTTTTTGAAATCAGGTCAGATTGGCGTGCGGCATTTGCCCGGCTGCCATGTTGTTCCGGCGTGGGCGTAAGGGCAGGAAATGGCCTCTGATGTTATTGACATTTCATCAGTATGAGGCACATGTGGAATAAGAATCCTTGCAAACACGCTTAGTGCTCGTTTGGCCAAGTCCTCCATTGACTAAAATACATTTGTCATTTGATTTTAGTACATGACATGGAAGTCAGTCCAGTGGTGAACATGTCTGCTTCACAGTTCTGTGGTTTGGGGTTTGAATCTCAGATCAGGCCTTCCGGTTTGGAGTTTGTGTCTTCTCTCGGGCTTCCTAACGCATACCGAAAACATCCACGTCTGGCTTATTGACGACGTAAAAACATGACAAAACAATGGGGTAGGCCAAATCCACCGGGATGGTAAACGGTAACCCGATATTGAAATCATGTTACTGTGCAGTCACATTGTGTGCTAATGTGGCTACCTGGTGCAAACTGGAGGGTTGCATTGGAGGACTGGGAGAATATTCTGAACTGCTGTTTTCATGAGCTGACTGTCGAGTTGCCCGGACTCAGACATCCCATTTTTCATTTACCCTCACTTATTTCAAGACACAAATCAATTTTTCCATCTCATTTATTCATTGTTCATTTATTTCAGGCAGCAATCAAAATCACAAATTTACCAATTTCTCCAGAAAATACTCAACTAAACTTAGCCTGAAAAGGAGTGGGAGGAAGACAAACTTAAGTCCCACCCCCAATCTCATTAATATCAAACTTTGAAAACATATTTAGCTACTTCCCTGCAAGCTTGCAGTAACCAAAAGCGGTTTCCATGAATACTGAAAAACAGGTGTGTCTACAAACAGAACTAAAATGTTGTGTTACTTAACTAACATGGCATCAAAAGCTCATACCAGTAATGGTAATGACAACTAACAATAGCAGCTTAGGTAAGAGACAAACCAGAAACAAAACGAAAGCACAAACGGCACACCAATAACTTTTTTTTAGGCCGATACCGATACCGATTTTTGGCAGGGAAAAAAATACTGATTACCGATTAAATCTGCCGATTATTTAAAAATATATATTTAATGAATAATAATCAGCCGATTAGCCGGCCGATTAATCGGTTGGGCCCTAATTAAAATAGTTGTCGATTACTTTGATAATCGAAATGTCGCTTAATCGATTAATTTTGACAGCTCTAATTTGAATCCACTAAATGGTGATTGTGCCCATCCCTGCTAACACGATCTCTTCTTCTTCTCTGTGTGTGTTGGGAATGACGGCCATTGTCGTGTCCAGATAACAAAATGGATCAGGGCGGCTTAAAGTGCAACGTGAACGGTGACGACTGCCTGACGTTGTTGGACTTGGGAAGCGGAGTCTGCAGAGAGGCAGCCGATGCCACCGTCTCTCTGCTGAGTGCTCACCACCCAACCGCCCAAAACGGGGGTGGAACCAAAGAGCAACTGGAGCTCAACTCCCACCAGCAGCATCAGGCCACCAACGGTCAGAAAATGGTCAGACTGGAGAAGCAGCAGCAGGACGTCGGCGGCTTTAACATGGAGGACGACTTGGCGCTGCTGAGCCAGAATATTGCCGATCTGGACAACGTGTCTGTCATCAACACCTCCGTCCTGGCAGGCCTTCCTCTGCATGACGTTTTCCCCCAACACATCAAACAGGAATTAGACTTCTCCCTGGATAAAGAATTGGGATGTTATGGCGGACTTCCCTCGGCAACTTCCTGCAACATGGCAGGCGGCGGCGGCAGTCGCCTGATTGATGAGAGCGAGCTTTGGAAAGACCTGGAGCTTTCGGGATCGCTGCCAGAGATCAGCGACTTTGACTTGGATTCCGAAGTGGCTCACTTGGATAAGATCCTGCACGACGCCGGCAGGCCGAAAGCCGCGCAGGTGCCCATGGGCAACGGCGGCAACTGTCACAACGGCGCCGGCCAGCAGCAGCACCACGCCGTGCTCCACCATCCTCACCAGCCGCATCACCTTATGCCGCACCAGCTTCACCAGCAGCCCTCGAACCTCCTCTCAAGCGTGGTTATCAAGGAAGAGGAGCCCGACCACGCTTTCGTCCACATCCGTACTCCCGGCGTGGTCAAGCAGGAGAACCAGGAGCCCGTCTTCTGCCAGTCGCGGTGTCTCCAGGCGGGCATGGCTTTGGCTCATTCAGGAGCCCCCATGTGCTCGTCGTCTATCGGCGCGGGCGCGGACGGCTACCGCTGCAGAAGCATCTTGGCCCAACAAGACCGGAAGCCTTTTGCCATGCACTCGAACCCGCCCTCCTTGGGGGAGGGCTGGATGCCAGGGAACGGGTACGGAGAGGCCTCCGCCATTCAAAGGGAAGCCGTGTTGACGTCGTACCCGCTCAGCTTCTCCAGGTAGGTGACATTTTGTCCTTATTTGGCCTTCCTTCCATGTCCTTTTGGTCTGTGTTTGCTTTGCTTGGCAATTTCTCTCCCTGTGGAGCTTGACTGACGAGGTGTGGAACTCCACCAAGATGATCCAAGAGGCTGTTGAACAACATTTTAATTATTTTCAAATGTGAAGTAAAATCGGAATCGGGTTTTCAGATACAATTTGTTAGATATGATATTAAATGTGGTGTTTCAGGTTAAAATTCAAATGTACATTTTGACTTAATTCTTTTGGTGATTTTACTGGAGTCTCCACAATAAACATAAAACCTGCACAAGCTCAAGATTTAATTGGTTTTCTACCCTCTATACTGGGGGTGCATGATCGATCGATCAATCAATCGGTCAGGATTGAGATCAGCCCCTATTCCCTTCATTTCAGGGTGATCAGTTGACTACTTCAGAATAAACCCGTCGTGTCCACTTTATATCTTATGTCTCACCTCAGAGGCCTGAAACAGTCGGCCACCACTAGCCTCTTTTGCTACGATATGAATAATAAGCTTTTCATAATTATTTGCCAGAACTACTGCGAGAACATCAAAGGTGTGTGCTGCTGCGTGTTATGTAAAGATCGGAGTGAACGAAGATCAGTAATCGGACAGAAAATTGTGCACCACTACGCGTGCGAACTGAATTAAATTAGACGGCATCTGAACAAATTCTATTGGGTTTTCCATAACACATAAAAAATGCAATTAAATGCGGAGTCTGGATCAGTGCTGAATTCAATATGGTTTTACAAACAGCAGCTAAATTACATGAAATGTGACATCTGAATATTTTCAGTTGGGTTTTCAATGACACGTTTAAATTTGGGATGAATGCGGAACGTTGCTCTATCTGAAATAAACTTGGTTTTAATTCATACCCTGCTTATTATATGTGAGCTTCTTCATCTTGGTTCTGATCCAAATTGCTTTTAGACCCTGGATGAAAATTGTATTAAATTTGTTGCGAAAAAGTTACATTGGGATGTTGATAATTAAACCCTAATTCTGATTCATCTGGAAATGTCTAATAATCGCTTGCTTGATTTGACGGTGCAATTCTATGGAACTGCTATCTTATCTAAAACGCTTCTGACAGGATCAACTTGCTTCTTTTGATACAACACGGATGTCAACTTGGATTGTGCAGCTCTATTGTAGCCTTTGCGCTTTTTTATCATTTGACAAGTACAAATAGATTTCAGCATGAGGTTGAGAGGTTAGGAAGCAGTAGACTTGAGTTTGCTAAAAGCACAAACGGGTCCCCGCCGCGCTGCCGAAGTCAATTGAAGAGCCGTCTATCTCGGCACTTGACTTCTCCGTAAGAAAGCGCGAGAGCGGTCGGCGCCTTTGGCTGCTTTGAAGCGTCTGCCTCCGCTTTGACCCGCTTCCAACACATGCTGCGCAGCATCATATAAATAAATCAATTTCGATTTTTATTTGAATAGAAATAGATAGATAGAAATTTAGATAGATTTTTTTTTAATAGGTTTTAGGTGAACTCATGAATACACACTCGCACACACGCATTCTCACCCACATACAAAAAAAAAAAGAGAACAATGATGATGACATGTCAAATCGGTAAAATTACCGAATGAACAATACTGAGCTCTGCAGAAAATAAAAATAAAATATATATATATATATATAAATAGATAAATGATATAGCGAATGGCAACGTAAGATGGCTGCTGCGCATGCAAGTAGACCAAGATTCCTTGTGCGGAACACAACACATATTGCCAATCAAACGAGGTATTCCCAACGCATTTGTATATTCGGGTTTGAAATGGGGTTTTGAAAAACCTGAATAAGCGTATTCAGGATTTTGCATGTGTTGACATGGTTATGGTTCTTGACTGTATGTAAACGTCATCCTTGGCAACTTATCTGTTTGCTGCCATGTTGCTTGTGTACACACTTAGAACAATGGCAGCCACTAATGAATTAAAAAAAAAAATAATTAAAATCATCATGACAAATAAATTGTAAAAATTGAGGAATGAGCCGACCCCTGTTTTTTGCTGTTTCATAACACTGTAACTTCACAGCTAATGCTAATTGCTGGTAACGGTTGAGTACTATTTACATCGGAACAAGCAAATATGTTGATAGTCACGGGGGGGGGGCTGTGGTTTCTAACCGCCTGTAGCCTTTTTTCTTTTTTTTTCTAACCGCCTGTAGCCTTATTAAAGAGTCATCAGTTTCAGTTGCCGTCACGCTGCGTGTCACCTCACAGGAAGTGTCTCATTGGTGCATTTCGAGCGTCCCTTGCAGCGCCACAGCAATTGCTCGCCTCCTCATGCCCAGAGTTAAGAGTCAAACGCATTTGCTACTTTTATGATCTGGAACGTGACCCGATGCTCAACCTCAGGCGCTTTACGGTCCATGTGGGGCCGAGGTGAGGTGGGCGGGCCTTATCGCAATACTCTGCCGTGTTGGCTGAGTGCGGTTTGTAAACAAGCGGAAAGATGAGCAGGACGCTTTTTGTCGTTTTTTCACACTGGGACATCTACTTAATTTTCTCCCTGTCTCCCAACAAGCGAGGCATTGTTGCGTCTGTGGCTTCAGACCGCGAGGTCAACAAGTTTGCCGGCTTGAAATCAGTTTGATTTACGGCCTTGAGCTATGGATGTGATAGTACATATGTTGTGTGTACAATACACACTGGTAATGATCCACTTATCCTCATTAGGTGAACGGTTTTGAGCAGATCCCAGTTTAGTTCCCCTTACTAAAAATAAGTATATTTAACCCTGGAGAACCCAAGAACCCTTTTCTTCTTTGGAAAATGATGAATTATACATTAAATGACTGCTATAAATTCACTGAACACCAAAATATGTTTTTTTTTTTTTTCACTAGCTCAGAGTTGCTAATTTATCAAAATATATATATAAAACATACTTCTTGGCATTCTGCAACATGATATGAAATAGATTAACAAAAAAAACACAATTTTACCATCTGATGGTTTGCTGAGAAGATGGTTTTGTTTGGATTGATTTCCAGCTCAACAAAACAGCATGTTGCCAGCCATCTTGTCACCACCACTCTGGCTCATGTAAGTGCAATATTCATCCACTAGATGGCCCCATGCAGGGGTCAGAAGTGGCACTCTGGATTTTTGAAGTTAAATTTGTAAAAAAAAAAAAAAAAAGGTCTTTGTTATTTGAGTAGCAGAATTTATTTGGGCCAAATTTGACCCCGTGGGTTCTCCAGGGTTAAGTATACCTGAATTTTACTGAAAATTAGGAAAGTATACTTCTAGTTTTGCTTTTGTTGTACTTATCAGAAGTATACTCCACCAAGTAAATGTTAAGTGTACTTGTAAGCAGGGCTCTAAATTCACTTTTTTTTTTTTTTTTTTTTTTTTACAAGCCAAACACAATTTTCACCTTCCGTTCCGTCTTCAATTCCACTTATCCGGGGTCAGGTCGCGGGGGCAGCAGCTTTAGCAGGGAAGCCCAGACTTCCCTCTCCCCAGCCACTTCAGCCAGCTCCTCCGACGGGATCCCAAGGCGTTCCCAGGCCAGCCGAGAGACGTAGTCTCCAGCATGTCCTGGGTCGTCCCCGGGGCCTCCCGCCGGTAGGGCATGCCTGGAACACCTCCCCAGGGAGGCGTCCAGGAGGCATCCGAACCAGATGCCGGAGCCACCTCAACTGGTTCCTCTCAACGTGGAAATTTTTTTTTCCCCATTGAAAATATTCCCAATTTTTATTTTTTATTTTTTTTGAAACCCCTAAACATAAAGCTCAGCCTCATTCATTAAACTGACCACCTCGAATCAACGGCTCCGTACAGTCAAGTGTACTTGAAAGTATGCTAAGTATACTTATTAATATACTTTATGATATACTTAAGTATACTTTTAGTGTACTAAAATGGGCCAATTTAGTCCCAAGGAGTTTACTTTTAGTACAAGAATAAGTATACTCGAAAATAAACTTAAAGTATACTCTATATTATGTACTTAAAGTATACTACTTTTTGGTAAGGGTCACCCTGGAATTGTTGCCAACCAATCACAATATGTACGGCATACAGTAAAAGGACATCATAACCAATGATTCATCAAGTGAAAAAAAACAGATACATACATACATAGATAGATACTTCTGCACTATATATATATATATTTATATATATATATATCTATATTTATATATATATATATATATATATATATATATATATATTTATATTATTATTATTTATATATATAGATATATTTATATATAGATATTTCCCTCCTCTGTGTGTAGAAAAGATAGTGTCCACTTCACCACGTTTGTAGAAAATAAGCCATCCATTGCTAACCGCATTAATGCATTTTTAAGTACGTTCATAACAATTCCAGACCTTAAGGTGGCAACAGTTCCCCAAATCCTATCCAACCAGAGTACGCCTCCGTCTGGCGACGCCACTCCCACAAATTGCGCCTACAATGAGATGCATGCCAGGCCTCTAGGCGGCAGTAGTTAGCCAAATACTGCTCGTCTCTTGACGTCACCTCACCATACGTCACACAAGCACGGACTGTCAGCGCACAGAAGACTTTTTGTTTTCTTATTAAAAATAATACTTGTAAACAGTCAATGAGTACGTCATAAACGGAGCATAGAGGAAAACGGCGTCACTTTTTTTAAAACCCGTGGGCAGTATTTTATTTTGAAATGGCTTGGTCAGAACAAACAAAAAGCCCAAAAATGGTCACAATAACGCCTAGAGGTTAACTTTTTTACAGAGCCGGAGAAATACGCAAATCTTCGGAATTTGTAGAAACCTTCGTTTTTGATGAAAAAAAAAAAAATCCCCGCCGATGTATGGATGACAGGGCAAGCGGCAGAAAAAATTCTCCCGTTTGCAAAAAACCCGGTTACGTGTAAACATGGCCTGAGTTGTTGGATGCGCTGATTGGCTTTTGCTAGCAGTATTAGCTTCTGATAGGCAGCACTGTTTGAATTAAATAGATGTCATCGTTGAACGCAGTTAACATACAAGAACTTATCTAGTCCTAACCCATATTGCTCATGTCAATAGACTAGTAGGTTATTTATTTTCAAATGTATCAAAAGTAAAAACAAAACAAGTTTATATCTGATTTATATATTTTTCTCACACTATATTTTTAAACCTCTTTTTGAACACAGCGAGTGATTGACGCTTTCAATTGTATTTCATAATTGTTCCCTAAACACACATTTGCTTTATGTTTGTTCTCATTTTTGATTTTTTTTTTTGTGTGATTTTTTTTATGTGCCCCTTTTTTAACTTTTAACAGCAACCCTCTGATCTCAGCCTGTGGATACTGTGGCAAAGTTGCTTATTGTTTCCTTTGTACATTATTTTTTGCTGTTTTTAGTTCGACTAAGTCGTACAATTCGACAGTGTTTCATGTGATAAATTATGGATTGGTTGGTTCTCTCGAATCGGAATGGTTAATAACTGGTATAGCTCTAGTTGCTATAGTTTTGTATGTATTAGCCCTACATCTCTCCAGGCAATAAGTCAGGTATGACAAGAATAATGTTTATAATGAATTTTTATTTAGGGGGGAGCTTTGTTTTATAAATGTGTAATGAAAACAAGCACAAAATATCTCAGTAATAATTCAATTTTTTTAAACGTCAGATTCAGATTTGCTAGCTTGCCCTGTGCTGCCGCTAAGTTACTATAAATAGAAGCGTAACATGAATATTGTTTAGTGGTATGTCGCGCTGTCTATTTGAATTGGAAGCGGCCCCATGTCAAATGGCCTTTCCAAGCAAGATGATATAAAACCCGTTTTGCCAGTTTTGGAAAGGAAGAAACTGATGACATTTTCGATATAGTTGTTTATTATCACTTGTTATTGTAAACATTTCTGTCAACGAATGCATCAATCTTAGTAACATGTGGGTGGTGGCTGTTTAATTTGGCACTTATCCCAATTGGACGTTTGACCTTTTTAGTTAATGATTACTAGCTGCTCATTTTTATTTTTATTTTTGCAGCTGGTGTGAATGTTAACAGAGCGAAAGTAGTTGTGTGTGTGTTAGTTATATTAACCAGAAAAGTCATGTGCGGACCTCATCCCTTTGACACAATTTGCCCGCATGGTCTTTAGCGCGTCTGCGGTCGCACGTGCCTGCGCGCAGGAAGCCGCGCGCTAGCCGAGGACCTTGCGCTAGCTGCGGGCCGGTCAATAATTAAACAAGGTTGCGGTCCGTGCGCAGGCAGACGTTTATCCCCTAAGAGGCTGCTCAGTCGTGCTTCTTATGTAACCGGCACCGTCTATGACAGCTGCTTTCAAGTAAAGGGGGGAAAACATGATCATGGCCTCATATCCTGTTGGTCAAGACCGCCGGACTAATGAGATTCGGTGCGGGCTGAGGCGTTGTAAAATTTCCAGGTGACCTACTTCTCCTTCTGGCTTGACTGTATGACACGTCACACTGAAACTGACAAGTCAAGTTGGCCGGACTGCTAATCAATGCTGAGATCAGATTTCGAGCATGCGAGGCATCTGCTGTACGTTCCCGTGTCAGATGAATACAATTTTTAACCGTAATTAATCACATGACTTGAATAGTTAACTTGCGATTAATCGCAAAGTTTATATCTGTTCTAAATGGACAGTAAAATATTTTTTGTAATACTCTTGTTAACATGAAATTGGAACAAAAATGTTACCTTAATAAAAATAGGGCTACATCTTTTAATCATTGATACACTAATTTCATTCATTCAACAAAACCTAGACTGAAAAGTAGCGGGAGGAAAAAATACTTAAGTCCCACCCCCAATCTCATTAATATCCACGTTTGATGCCCCACATTTAAATAATTGGATTGTTAATGTTCCTGTAAAATAAAAAACACATAAAAGAGAAAAAAGTTGTATCCAATGTTGCCAAATTTAAACAAAAAATAATAATCACAAAGTATACACAACGAGGCTTCAATTTCCCCCCATTTTCCATGCCGTGACAATGAGGCACTCTAAAGCGGCAAGCCATCACGAAGCCCCCCGTGCGCACACTGGCTGCCACATCGGACTTTATTGCCCCCCCCCACCCGCTTTCCCCCCCTTCTGTCCATGACATGCATGCACTCACTGACAACGAGGCACTCTAAACTGGCCATGCCATTGGATTATTTGAAAGAAGCACGTGCAATTGTGCTCGAGAACCGCATAAACGCACAATTCGCAGACAACGGGGTTATGATCTGATCTGATTTGATGACAAAAAATAATAATCACAAAGTATGCACAACAAGGCTTAAATTTTCCTCCATTTTCCATGCCGTGACAATGAGGCACTCTAAAGCGGCAAGCCATCACTAAGCCCCCGTGTGCAGACTAGCTGCCACATCGGACTTTATTACCCCCCCCCCACCCGCTTTTCCCCCCTTCTGTCCGTGACGTGCATGCACTCACTGACAACGAGGCACTCTAAACTGGCCATGCCATTGGATTATTTGAAAGAAGCACGTGCAATTGTGCTCGAGAACCGCATATAAACGCACAATTCGCAGACAACGGGGATATGATATGATCTGATTTGATGTACATGAGATAATCCGATAAAAATGATGAGCTTATTTTGAAGTAATGAGTCCAAATGTTCCAACTGAACTTTAGGATCTTGAATAAGATGCAACATGCATCAGAGCGTTTTCTTTCTGTGAGTGACCTTGCATTGACTGAAGGCGAAGTCATTTCATCTGCCACTTTGCTGACCCATTTTTCAGCCAGTCATGCGGTCATTTTTTTTAAAATAGCAAGCCCCCCACCACCCCCCCTCGTCCGGTTCTGAGCCTTCTCTATTCTCATCATGGCTACCGCTTAGGCTAGGCTACTATTTTTAGACACACTCCAGCTTGCCATGAAAATACTTTAGTCGTTGGTTACTGGATGCTAAATCTGTGCCGCTGATAGAAATTAGTGATACGTAGTTTATAGTTTTGTTGTTTTTAGGTTTAATAATGTATTTCACCACAGGTACAAAATGTAAGAAAAAAATCCTACACATATTTTGAGGCATGTTTTTTACGAGCACACAAGCAATAAAATACATTGCTGAAAGTAGAAAAAAAAAAATCACCTCAACTCAACTTTACCCATTTCCAATGATAAATAACCCGCCCCACGTACGTTTCAGTTAAACCCGTGTCACTTAACTTGATGAGGAGGATGATAAAGCCAAACAAGGGTGGTCGGCATGACTGGCACGAGTCTCAAGTTGGACACGGGCAAGCCTTACAACTCACAAAGAACATTTTATTGCATTTTTTCAATTGAGGTCATTTGGAAAGAAAAAAAAGCCTAATGGCTCTTTTCTTATCACTACTAAATGATGTTTCTAGGAAGAAACCATTTGTCACACGTTTCCAGATTTGATCCGAACTGTTTGGAAAAGTGTGTCTGCAGAGAAAAATGAACACTCTGCCCTCAATAAAATCCTTCTTACAAAAACATGGAGATATGATTTATTAGGAATGGACGACTACCGATATCAGGTACCGGTATTGGGGCGATACCGGCCATGTTGCGATGGTGTCAATAATACTAGTTACTGCTGCCCTCTTTGTTAGCAACTCTAATTGAAGTAGATTAAAAAAAAATGTCTTTCATATTACTGTAGTTCATCTTTCATTTGCACTTATTTGACCCAGTACTTTTTTGCAATTTTTTTTAATCCTCCATTAAGAAGAACATATTTCAAAACAGCCCCAGTTCTTCAGTGCAACCATAAATATTATAATTTGTCTATAAAATTATTCTAAGTACACCTGTGCAGAGGTGGTAATACTCTTTGTGCATTCTCTGACAATGAGAGCACCACTGCCATCTACTGTGGTGGATGTGCAATTACACTTTATTCTTATATGGTTTAAAAATAATAATAATAATAATAATAATTGAGAAGGACCGGCCTAACCTGTAAAACTAAAACATGATATGGTTTATATTTTATTATTGCTGGTGTGTTAAAAAAATAAATCCAAGCGATGAAATATTTATTTTCAGTACTCGCGATACACGCCTAAGTGAGAATCGACACCCTCGTTGCGGAGAATTTGTCTGGGCTGTCCGTGTTTTGTCATGTCTTTTGCCTCCGGCTGATGTCAGGAAAATTCAAAGCACATGAGACAAATTGGAATCATGGGAATCATCCACTCTTCAAGGCGGGAGACGTACTTAACAAGCGTGATGAATTCGTCTTCATTTTCTCCTTAATTTTTTTTCTGACGCTCTCATACCAGGACCGTGTGTCATCCTGCTAATCTGTATTAACAAAATTAACCTTTAGCATGAGATTAGTCATAATGTTAACATCCTTCTGCGGTGCCAAGAATGTGGATGTTTCTTTCTTCCTTTCTTTTTTTTTTTTTTGAAAGTCCAATGATTCAAATGTGGTACAATTTAGAGTTCAACTAATACATTCCTAGAAAAATATGACTCAAAATGCAAGCAAAACTTAAGAATTCAATGCATCACCATTCACTGTGGAAGTTCATTGAGTTGACTGTAACAGGTTCGAGTCTTTGCTGTAGAGTGCATAACATTCAATTCAAATAGAAAAAAAAATTCAGCATTGTCATTCAAAAAGTGACATTCAGTACATTGATTTTCTTTAAACAGAGCAAAAAAAAAATAAAAAGTAAAAGTAAAATTACCGAATGAACAATACTGAGCTCTCCAGGGGAAAAAAATAAATAAATAAATAAATAAAATAAAATAAATGTTTTGGCCGGTGTTTGTAGGCCAACAATCGGCCGATTAATCGGCCGAGCCCTAGTGTCTTCATATTGCTATTTATTCAGTTAAGAATGTTAAAATGTTAGCAGTTACAAAAGACAATATATATATTTTTTTATGTTTGAGCATTACTTATGAAGTCAGTAACTAACATGTAAATCTAAAAACGTGGATTCTCTTGAAGAAAATAATTAAAAAGGCGGGAAACGTGTCATTGGGCCAAAGTCTGTGTATATTATAGTCCCATTTATGTGTACTGCAATAAAAGTCTCTGCCGGTACTTACTGTACTTTTCCATTACCTCCATCTTCTTTTTTTATTTTTTTTATTTTATTAAGCATTGCTTCCTCTGTGGAAACTGTTGTCATTTCATAACATCTTGTGCAAGGTTCAGCTTTGTTTGTGTTCTCTTTTTTTCTTTTCTTCCTGCCCCTCATGTTATTGTTTTACCACAGCAGACCCATAAAAAAAAATCCCACTACTAGCTTACTAGCTCCCCTTCTGTGCCACTTTTTTTTTTTTTTTGCCATTGACCTGAATGTCTGTACAGTATGACATTTGTGCTGTTGACTTAAGCTTACTCATTTCTCACAACGTGAGTGCTGACACATGAAAACGCCGTTTGTGTTAGTTTGAGGGTTTATAATTACCAAACATTACAATGCTGCTAATTTCCTTTAGCATGCTTGCTAATTTCCTTTAGCATGCCTATCACATCTCACTAGACTGTTTACGCTACTGTGCTGTATTTTCAAAATTAAAACTCCGGACACTACAATTTAGCTGGAAATAAAATATACAATCAATTCTTACCAGAAACTATAACAAAAAAAATAACTACAATCATTAAAAATCCATCCACTAGTACATATTAACTCTTTTACTGCCGACGTTTTCAGGAACGGGACGTCGCCAGTGCGAGCCGATTTAAGCATTCTGATTGATCTTTCAAGGTCCACAGAAAATGTTGTGTTTGGACTATGGAAACACACATACTACCAAATGAAAGATTGAACTCTCATCTTTCATCAGAAAAAGAAAGTTTGTTTCTACCTTATTCCGTTCTTCAGCAATCAACAATAGAAAATGGTTAGTTTCACCGAAATGCTCTGTTTTGAAACAAAAAGCGGAGAAAAAGAGCTTTTTGTGAAACGATGTTATTTCATGCACTCTAGTGAATTCTACACTTCTTTTTGTCCATGAATGATGCCACAAACACCTAAATAGTGCTTTACTTCTGTAAAACGCTATCACCAACAATGAAAAAGTGTTTTTTGGTTGCAAAATATGTTTATTTCCATTCAACAGTGTAACAATTTGACAAAACGATTTGGCAAACTATTTACAAATGTGTGCAACTGTGGTACTATTTACAATTATGTGGATGTTTCAAATACAGTTTTTCTTTTTGTAACACTACCCTGCGTGCAAGGAGAGGGAGCAGGATTTGCACAACAGAGTAGTTTCACTTCGATTGTCCGTTTCGCGTGCAGACGTTACACTTTCTTGATGGCCTTTTTTTCCGGGGAATAGCAAGTAGCAGACTGTACCCACTCCTCCGATGAATATGGATTGGACTCGGGGCACTCTTCATCGTCCGATTGAACGTCCGCCTGAGCGTGCTCGGTTGTGCTCCGCGTTTTCCGGTGTTAGCATCGCTAGCCCGTGAACCTTTATGACGTCGTCATAGCCGCCGCGTCAGCGCTTCCAACTTCGGCGTCAACCTCGGAGTCACCATCATCATAATCGATGATGATCATCGTCGTCATCAATGTGCTCTTTAGCGTTGGGTGATGCCTTTCATCTTTGAAAAAAATTCCCAAATGTGAGCTGCTTGCAACCGGTCGCCATGTTCTCTTCCCTTCCCCAGCCATGGTCTCCTCTAGCTCCGCCTCACGTCTTCTACTGACGCCTACCCAATCTTGTCAAAAGAGAGTCACTGCTGCCATCTAGGGGCCAAAAATAGTCATTAGGCTAACTAGATCTGCTTGAAACTTTCGCCACAGCTGGCCAAGGCTTTCCTCCACCCGTTTCCCCCCCCCCCCCCCCCCCCAAAAAAAAAAAAAATTGGAGAACGTCTTTTAACGTCCTTGGCGGCCCTCCGTAGGTTTTTACTAAACGTCATTTAACGTTTTTGGCAGTCAAAGAGTTAAATTGTAATGATAGTTCAGCGTTGTTGTAAAACACTATTATTTTTATTGTTTATACTGTGTTTTTATGACTTTGGCGATGGCTGGAGCACGGGACCTCTGTTTAAAAAAAAAAAAAAAAAAAAAAAGAAGCTGTTTCTTCTTCGGTTGTTGCTTCAGGCCTTTCCGGTGCACTGCTGTTGATATAGCGCCCCCATAATGGCGGAACACTGCAACTGCAGTTAAAATGCATATATCAGTGGCTCAGGCTGGAGGTGGCCGCCTCTGAATTTTGTACACAGGGAAAACCCTGGACTGGTAGGACCACGTTTCCCATGATTCACAGAAGCAGGAAGTCGTTCTAGTTCAGGTATGATAAAAACAAGCCTGCTAAATTCCTTTTTATCGTTTGAATTTCTATGACAATTGTGTGATTGACATGCACATAACCCAAAAGCCGGACTAAAAAAATAAAAAATAAAAAAACGGGGACAGGATCTGCGTATGAGCGGGACAAAAAATGGAGCTGACGAAATCCACCAGGACTCGGGACACGAGACTCAAAATGGCGGGACTGTACGGGGTTAATTTGGGTGCAAGTGTTAAACTATGACGTAGTGACGTTTTGTTTCGCATATTTGTCTTACTGTAAATTTCAACTGGGAGTGACAAACTTGAAGCAAATCAAATTGAGCTTCTTATTTGGCGAGTTGCAAACTATTGCGGTACCAATTGAGAAATTCACTAAAAGAAATGAACCTGACCAGTTCTTTATTGACACGTAAATAAAGTGACGACACATAAAACGGGAATTAAAAATGTAAGATCCTCAACTGTGAGTCACTTTTTGGACGGCAACAAGAAGTGAACGACCTGGCGCCGTATCGTTCCGACTCGCTGCTCCTCGTTTGATCTTCCTCTCGGCCGCTGCTTGCTCGCATTAATGCGTCGGCGACCACTCGAGCGTTTCTCGGCTCAACTCTCACCTCTTTTGCAGCTTTCACTCATGCCTTCCTTCTTTCTTCACCTCACGCTCAAAACATCTAACCTGTTAGTCATGAGACTGTTTTTAGCCTGTAACGTGATTACGCAGGATATTGAAAACAATCGTTTTATTTGGAAAGAATCGAAAGCAATTTGCCTGACAAAATGGAGTTTTGTGGGTGCGTGTGTCATGATTGTTGTCAGTCAGCACTGGATAAACAAAGATTTGTCTTCATAAGTGGCCATCCAAATGTGGAAGATAATTGGCACAACAGCTGTTATAAATCAATCTCTAATTTTGTATCCATTTTGGTTTTGGTCACTTAACACATCCGCCTCGCACTTGTGAAGTTCACGGTTTGAATCTTGGCTCGGGCCTTCCTATTTAGAATTTGTGTGTCACCAGTCACCCAAAGTCAGCTGGAATAAACCAGAAAATGGAACAGTGGATTTTGGATTACAGTGGAACGGCCAAATTGGAACACAATTTGTTTGGTTTCCAGTCAAGTGATTGGATTTGAACTAGATTAAAAAATGTTCTAGTAATTAAGTTTTTGGAATGTTGAGTATTGCTTTTAGTTTTTCCACCAAAAAATCAAAAAGAATCAATCAACATTTCTTGACGTTTATTGCGACGATGTTGTGAATTGTGAGTAGAGCTGTCAAAATGTATCGATTAATCGACCACTATTTTAACAATCAGGTAATCGTTTTGGAGCTATTTTTTAATTTTAAATTGTCCAAATCCTTTGATTTCAGAATATCTTCAGTAATTGTTCACTGATTTCTGTAGTCCTTCATGAAAGAAGACTGATTATAAATAAGACATTTGCAAACATCTGTTTTTACTTTAGAAAACAATGACCTAACCGGTAACATAGTACAACATCAACACCCCCCCCCCCCCACATTATTTTTTTTTTAAATCACTGTACAAATATAAAGTACGGAATAAACACCAATCAATAGTTTAAATAAACAGTAATCAGGGACCTAATGCTTTTGTAATACACTTAAATACAAATTTTAAATGAATTTGATTAGTCGATAGATTAATCGACTCTAAAAAATATTCAATAGCGACAGCACTAATTGTGAGTTGAGTGCCATTGACTGAACACGAATAGCTACCAACTTCACGAGCAATAAACGAGTGCCGCATGTCAGAAGCTCACGCTACTTGTGAACAGATCTCAATGCAGCTTTGCTTACCTTTTGATTTTGACATGCCTGAAGGATGTCGCACCTGTTCCTACATGATGGTCTTTCAAATTCCGGCCATCACTTTAAAGTGCCTATGGTTCTTCACCAAGTCGAACTTCTCGTCACAATCTTGGTGCGGGAGGGGTTATTATGTAAATTAGCCCCACTGTTATGCAACAGCGGGCCGAAATCTCAGTCCCTGCCCGTCCTTTAATGCGTCCCCTTGCATACAGCGGGCGGTGTATCTGCAGAAGAATGCTGCTGCAAAACATAAATAACAGCGCGCGGATGCGGCAACCTCGCTGAGTCACGCCGTTCCCTCAGCGCCGTTGCTATGGAGCCCAAATCCAGGGTCACTTCTAGTCACCGTTTCCCATGCAATCTGGGATGAAGTGAGCATCGCAGCATCGGAGATTGACAGATGGCATCTGCGCCGCTCCAGACAGCTGATGCTATTTTCACGCTAGGAGAAGACCTTAAGATTTAAGAATGGAATTTCAACATTATTTCACAAATGGCCGCTAAACGAGATGAGGAAGAAATATTAGTGTCAAAATGAAAAGGAATTACCTTTTAAACTATATTGACAGCTTTGTTTCAAAATTATAACAAATATTCATCATCAATTTTGTTTTATCCAAGAGGAACTTGCCTGATTATAGTGTTTCAAATATTTTTTTTTATTTTTTTTTTCACATTTAAACATTTTCTTGTTTTGTACAAAAAAAAGATCGTCCTACTGCACAGTGCACAAGCTGTCCTAAAACTTCAAGTTTTTGCTAACATAAATAAATGAATAAATAAATAAATATTATTATAAATATAAGGGGTGTGTCCAAAAAATCTATTCTCCTTTGGTACGATCCAGAATCGATTTCTTTGAGTTTAAAGAAAGCTCTGTATAAATCTGATGCATTACTAGGGCTGTGCCCAAAAATCGATTCTCATAAGAATCGCGATTCTCATTTAGTGCGATTCAGAATCGATTTTAAATGTCCCAAAATCGATTTTATCTAAATTCATGAATTTGCTTCATGTGATAGTTGGCATGGGAACCGCTGAGGCTTTTCAATGAATAACTTTATACAAGAAGGTTGTTTATTCCATTTGGATTACAGCCGTGGCCGGAAGCGGTTTGGACACTCTGTTACAGATGTGGAGAGGCCTTGACGGCAAGTGTCTTTGAGTTTCAAGAAAGAAAAGCGCTAAATCTGATGCATTACTATTTGTACTAGGGGTGTGCCAAAAAATTGATTCTCATAAGAATCGCGATTCTCATTTAGTACGATTCAAAATCGATTTTAAATGTCCCAAAATCGATTTTATTTAAATTATTTTATACTGTCTTCCCTTTGTTTGTGTGTGCCTTTATTGGAAGCGCTGTTCATGTTGTACCCGATTTGGCCACTTAGGGGCAGTGTGGTTCCACGCGGTCTAACTGTTAAGTTGTAGCCACATTAGAGAGTAGAAGGAAAAAGTTACGATCAAGTTATTCCAATAAAAGTTGTTTTTTTGCAGTGTGGAACCGTTCTTTTGAGTGATGAAAGTGCCGCGAGTAGCGCGCTAATTAGCATTAGCGAATCAGACTGGAGTAGATCATTACAATTCCTTTTTGCCAATTAAATCATTTTGAAGCAAAAATCTTTTGCAATCGAAAAATCGATTCGGAATCGAATCGCAGACCCAAAAATCGGAATCGAATCGCGAGACATTCAAAGATTCCCACCCCTAATTAATACAATTCCTTGCACATCTATAGATTGAAGCAAAAATCTGTGTCAATCAAATAATTTTGAATCAAAAATCTTTCCTAATCGAAAATCGATTCTGAATCGAATCGCACACAAATAAATCGGAATCAAATCGAAGCGTGAGACATTTAAAGATTTCCACCCCTATTAAATCTGTTATTATAAATTCTCTTTTGTCCAAAAGGAACTTACATAATTATAGTATTTCTATTGTTTTAAATTAGTTGTAATATTTTTAAATGCTTAAACATTCGTTTGTTTTATACCAAAAAATAAATAATCGTACGACTAATCGTGATTTCAATTATTGCCAAAATAATCGTGATGATTATTTTTTTTCCCCCCGTATGTCTTTGCGACAAGTAAAAGCTGTCTGCGAACATCTTACAAATCCCGATGAAAACCTTAAATTCGCTACGTTCGCAAGCTTTCCCCACTCGGTGAGATGCCGGCTTTATCTGCCTTCAGATTGGTAAAAAGGCCGGTGCCAATATCTGGCATTTTGACAAATATCGGCGCCGATAATCTGTCTATCCCTAATTTTCAAAGTAACAATTGACTGTTGATTTTAATCATCTTTTCTCAAGAAAAGTCAGTCGCATGTGAGTCGCTCAGATCACTGCAAGGCGATGATGTCCTCACTGATATGAACCGCTCGACACATCTCAGGAGAAGTCAGGTCGGAGCGCTCACGTGGATCTTTTGTTCGCGCAATGTGTCTCTGACTCACATTGCCTTGTTGCTCGATGGTGAAATTATAGTCGAGGGCAAGAGAGATGCTACTAATTGTTTTGTTTACCTCCGCTCCGTCTCTGCCGTGGATGCTGTTTTTCTTTCATTTACCGCCGACATGCATTTAGATGACAAAAAAAAAAAAAACTGACCCACTGGATCACCTCTTGTCAGACAAGTTTTGAACATTTTTCTTCTTTATTTATGAATTATTGATATCATTTTGTAAGTCTCTCCTGGAGAAACTTGTCGGTCTGCCTCGAGCCTCTGGAAAAGAAAAGAGACTGTGAAAAAGATATGTTGTCTCTGAGGGTTAATGATTGGCTTCTTTCCATTGTGAGTGTGCGCGCGCGTGCGTGCGTGCGTGCGTGTAGGCCAGCCTCATGATAACTAAATAAAAATAGCATTTGGCTCATATGGACTCCGGGCTAAAGTCTGATATTCTTGTTAACAACTTCCACAAAAACATGTGAGAGAAGTTTTTATCTTTTTCTATTTAAGGACGAAAGCTGCTTCTAAACTGAGAGTCAAAGAACACAATTGTAAAATGCACACAGCAAATCTCCATGAATAACTAAACCGTAAACAACAAATTGTTTTAGCACTTAAGTTGTGTCCTGCAGCATTTTATTTGATTTATTTGTCTGTTTCTGCAAATGGGGTAGATGCCTCCGACTTCCGGGATTTACACATCAGCGCCGTTTCCAGCCACCGCGTTCCAACAATCGCACCTCCACCCCTGCACCGCGCGACCGAGGGGCACAAAGGCGGACCAATTTTAATTTTATATGTCGGACATTTTCAGAAGTACCAATGCTGTAAATAGTAGAAACTTCTTGCTCTTACTTGGTACATTAGTATGAAAAAATATATATGAATATTTACATTTAAAATTGAATCCAATGCAGTTACATGTATTTTTTCATTGGACATGACCTGATCAAAACAAATAATAATTGAAAACATTTCCGAAATTGAAAAAATATGAAAATAATAATTAATAAATATAATTAAAAATAAATACAAATAAAAAAAATAATAAAAATAACTAATTAAAAATGGAAAAATATGAATATTTACATTTAAAATTTAATCCAATGCAGTTACAGTAATCATGTATGTTTTATTGAACATGACCACCTGATCAAAACAAATAATTGAAAAATGTCAAATTGAAAAATTCAAAATTGAAAAAATATGAAAATAATAATTAATATAAATATAATTAAAAATAAATGCAAATTAAAAATAATAATTAAAATAAATAATTAAAAGTGGAAAAATATGAATATTTACATTTTAAAATTGAATCCAATGCAGTTACATGTATTTTTTATTGGACATGACCTGATCAAAACAAATAATAATTGAAAAAATTTCAAATTGAAAAAAATATGGAAATAATCATTTATAAATATAATTAAAAATAACTACAAATAATAAAAATAATAATAGAAATAAATTTAAAATAGAAAAATATGAATATTTACATTCAAAATTGAATCCAATGCAGTTACATAAATCATGTATGTTTATTGAACATGACCACCTGATCAAAACAATAAATAATAATTGAAATCGATTACAACCACAACACTGTAAATAAAGTAGCAAAAACAGTTGTTTTTTTTGTAGAATAAATTTCCCTGTGGCGCGAGAAGTCACATTAATTTATGTTGAGGGTCATATTAAAAGTATCGATTCATGTTTTTTATGAATCAATATTGGGCTATGAAAAGGAATATCGATTCATTAATTTTTTTTAAACCCAGCCCTTATCTTGAGCTAACTTCTTTAGCGTGTGACCGTCTTATTTGCTGTTTTCCGTTTCAAAGTTGGCTTGATCTTGCACATTGTGAAAACGTTAACTCTTTGACTGCCAGACGTTTTCAGAAAAGGGATGCCGTGGGTGCCAGCCGATTTAAGCATTTTGACTGATCTTTCAAGGTCCACAGAAAATTATGTTTGGACTATGGAAACACACATACTACCAAATGAAAGATTGGACCTCTCATCTTTCATCAGAAAAAAAAAGTTTGTTTCTACCTTATTCCGTTTTTCAGTAATCAACAATAGAAAATGGTTAGTTTCACCTCTGTTTTGAAACAAACGTCTTTTAACGTCTTTGGCACTCCTCCATAGGATTTTACTAAACGTTATTTAACGTTTTTGGCAGTCAAAGAGTTAAGAAAGGTGATCGCTGACGCACTTCATGATTGACCAGCGGCAGTTTGCTTTTAATAACGAGTACATCCAACAAAAAAGATTTTTGGGGGGGCTTTAATGTGTTGATGGTCTGACCTGATGGACGCTCTTGACGCTTTCAATGACAATTAATGCGAGAAGACGCATTAGCATTGTACCATTTTAAATGTCTCGCTAGTAAAACATGTGAAAAGCAGAATGATGGCAAAATTAGAAAGCTTGATGTTCTTTTCCAGCATGACCGCGTGCTCAATGGAGCCATATCGCATCACCGATTGTCCATTAGAAACCGTCTCATGGCCGTGTCACACGTTTAGCGGATCACGTTGCACGGCTACTGAATAAATTAAGTGTTGTGAGACTGTTGATTTTGTTTTCATGCACTTGGACTTTTGACAGGCAAGAATAAAAGAACTCACGCTTGGTTTCCAGCCTATGTCCGAGCTAGATTTTGCTTCCTGGTCTTTTGGTCCGAGCCATTTGCGTGACCCTCATTTGGTCCGACGCTACTTGATTTGATTTATTTCTGGCCAAAAAAAAAGGTGTGGAAATAGACAGTCAATCGGTTTTCCCCGAGACACTTCCTAGAATACTAAACACCCACCCATTCATAACTGTTAGTTTAAAAGGGCTCTAATCCAATGTCCTAATGGTATTTTTACCTCAGCCAAAGGAGGTCATGTTTGTTTGTTAGTGAGGAGGATTACGCACACAATATGTAGTTGATCTACATTTAGTTGATGAAAAGCATGAGCATGTGGGATATGCTGTTCATTACGGTGGACAAAAGCCCCAGAAATGGGCTCAGTTTTTCCAAATCCACCCTGTAAAGAACTTTGAGATTAGCCTACCCCCAATAAACCCTCAAACAAGTCTGAATAATCCAACTGGAAGTTGCTCACTTTGCTTTGAAGCAGCCACTTTTGGCTTCATTTCACAATTTCCAGTGGTTTACTATTCAGAGAGATTTTGTCCGATTGCTACCAAATTTAAACCACGCGTACTAGACATGGGTGATTGTGAATAATTTCAATTTTGTACTGTCTTGTCTATCTGTCTAGCTATCTAGCTATCTATCTCATGTTCTGTAAACTCGCTTGTGTCCGGAATATTCTGTAAAATAAAACCTTCGAAGGAACTGTTCATCGATCTCCAGCCTGCATTCGGCTAACTAACATTCTCTCTACCCGAAAGAAAACGAACAAGCGGAGAAAAAGATTATTTTCTTCAACACTCTCTATTGCTAGCTATTAGGGGTGTGCCAAAAAATCGATTCTCATAAGAATCGCTATTCTCATTTAGTACCAGTCAGAATCGATTTTAAATGTCCCAAAATCGATTTTATTTAAATTATTTTATACTGTCTTGCCTTTATCTGTGTGTGCCTTTATTGGGAGCGCTGTTCATGTTGTACCCGGTTTGGCCACTGAGGGGCAGTGCGGTTCCACGCGGTCTAATACACTGTTAAGTTGTAGCCACATTAGAGAGTAGAAGGAAAAAGTCCCGATCAAGTTATTTCAAAAAATAAAAATAAAAAATTCAGCGTGGAGCTGCTCTTTTGAGTGATAAAAGTGCCGCGAGTAGCGCGCTAATTAGCATTAGCGAGTCAGACGGGAGTAGATCATTACAATTCCTTGCACATCTATAGATTGAAGCAAAAATCATTGTCAATCATATCATTTTTCTTAATCGAAAATTGTTTCCGAATCGAATCGCAGGCCCAAAAATCGGAATCGAATCGTGAGACATTCAAAGATTTCCACCCCTACTAGCTATTGTATCTAGCTAGGTCCGTTTTTCTCTTTAAATAAAGTTGACAGTGTCGAACAAAAACGGGCATTATTGTTTGCTTTTGTCTTGTGTGAACTGTGAAATGATGGATTAGTGTCGTAATGTGATGTGCTGCAAGTGTCCTTTGTGTTAATTTATGTACAGACAGTGATGGTGGGAGGATGTAAATGCGCCCATCCATTAGTCAGCCTTAGCCAGCACTGTTGTACTACTGACGTTTGTTTCAATACTCCCACTCGCTTGTGTGCGAGTTTTGTTTTCCACCCTCACAGTTGAGACACAAAAATTTAGCAAAGGCTCCCTTAGCCTGGTCGACCTCACGACAGCATAAACTTCCGTCGTGGCTGCTGCATGTATCCATCATCACTTTTGATGGACCCGTGTCCTCACGCAGCGTTATGTTGAAACCTTATAGCGCAATAAATGGTGGCTCCCTATGGCTGCATCACATGAATTTGCTTCATGTGATAGTTGGCATGGGAACCGCTGAGGCTTTTCAATGAATAACTTTATACAAGAAGGTTGTTTATTCCATTTGCATTACAGCCGTGGCCGGAAGCGGTTTGGACACTCTGTTACAGATGTGGAGAGGCCTTGACGGCAAGTGTCTTTGAGTTTCAAGAAAGAAAAGCGCTAAATCTGATGCATTACTATTTGTACTAGGGGTGTGCCAAAAAATTGATTCTCATAAGAATCGCGATTCTCATTTAGTACGATTCAAAATCGATTTTAAATGTCCCAAAATCGATTTTATTTAAATTATTTTATACTGTCTTGCCTTTGTCTGTGTGTGCCTTTTATTGGGAGCGCTGTTCATGTTGTTCCTAAATTTGGCCACTTAGGGGCAGTGTGGTTCCACGCGTTCTAATACACTGTTAAGTTGTAGCCACATTAGAGAGTAGAAGGAAAAAGTCACGATCAACTTATTCCAATAAAAGTTGTTTTTTTGCAGTGTGGAGCCGTTCTTTTGAGTGATAAAAGTGCCGCGAGTAGCGCGCTAATTAGCATTAGCGAGTCAGACTGCAGTAGATCATTACAATTCCTTTTTGCCAATTAAATCATTTTGAAGCAAAAATCTTTTGCAATCGAAAAATCGATTCTGAATCGAATCGCAGACCCAAAAATCGGAATCGAATCGCGAGACATTCAAAGATTCCCACCCCTAATTAGTACTATTATTTTAATTCCATTTTTAAAATATGAAAGAAGTGCATTTACATTAAGATTGTGTTGAGCTGAAACCTTAATTCATCTGACAGACACTGTGCTTTGTAGGTCTTGCTGTTTTGGCCAGCAACGTGGTTCAGCAGTTAGGGCTGCATACAATTTTTTTTCGTTCTCTTCTATTTGAGGAAGGTGATTAATTTTCTGGAAAGCGATATACACTGTATAAAAAAAAGAAGAAGAACATAAAAATATACGGTTTAAACTTTACAGCTGAACGTCATTTCACCTTCCCTAAACTTTTGAATGCACGTCCAACTGTTCGAGAACATCAAACAACGGCAACATTCACAGCAGGTGTTTGTTCCATGAATGGATGAAAAAGTTTGCTGGCGAAATTAGAATTTGTGTGAAACGGTTCACTTCCTCATGTTGTTCATGTTGACATCATGAGACCAAAGCTGACCGTGGCTCATCACCAACAATGCAATCACGTTCTTGGCGACAGTAAATACAATAGTAACATTTTTGTCGTTATTTACATTTCTATTGCTGCGCTCGTCATGGCGCCAAAAAAAGGCAATGGATAGTTTTGTGTGCAGGGAGATTGCTAAGTGAAAAGTAAATGAAAGCTAATAAGGACACTAGGGGAAATGGATGCTGTGCGCCTTAGGCCTCGGCCATCCATCTGATTTAAAAGACACAACGTGTCAGCAGCAAATTGGATCTGCAGGGGAGCAAGTGAAGGTTCCCGGCTACACGCGTATGAAGGACGCACGTACGTGCACGATTTCAAGTATCAAGACACGTACAGTTACGTTTACATATGCAGTGGACGCCCGCTTGTCTTCTTTATGATATATTCTATATTTAACAGAGGCTTAAAAAAAAACTATCCAGTAGCATACCCTCCCCCCACTCGGACACGCGACATTATTGAAATAAGAAATCTTTCTTTGTCTTGTTAATGCTGCATGACTGAAATCAAGTTTATCATGTCTTTGCGGTATTCGTTTTTCAACCCCCATCATCGGCGTTATCTTTGCTTTCTTCTTTCAGAGTGTAATTGTCAGTGTTGTCTTCAATATCTAACAATTTGCACAACATGAAGCCACTGGAAGCAAATAAACAGAGAGATTGAGTTCTTGCCTCCGGCTTGTTCACTTGCACTTTCAAAACATGACATGTCTTTGCTCCAGTCTTCCTTTTTCTTCTGAATCCAAGAAGGCATTTTTTTTTTGTCTTGGCCAAATTAATGTCACTTCCCTTGAGGCTTAGGACGGGTCCATGAGTTCATTTTTTAATGAATCCATCCAAGTGGGCCACGTCACAACCTTGGCTCTTTTTTATTCGATTTTTATGAATGACTGGTAACTCGACTTGATGTGTTTCTTCACAAAATGGAGGCAGTTCAATTCAATCCAACTCTTGCTCTGCCAACTTCAACGGCTGCGCTCGCACCCCCTTGTCGCTGACCGCAGAATTTTTCCCACACATGCTGCCTCGCAATTGTCAGAGTGCTCGAGATGCCTCATTATTTTTGATCTTGCCCCGTGTTACCTGGATTTAAGGACCTTTTTGATTGTCTGCTGGAAAGTGATTTTAAAATAAGAGACCCTGGCTGTGACGGGTCCTTGAGCATCCTTAGTAAAAAGCCAAACATTTAGCTGATTGAAAAGGAGAAAAGTGAATCATAGCAGCTGTGAAAGGCACATGTAACCAATCAAATACTTTTTCTTTCCTCCACCAGCAACTGAACTGAACATTTATAAATAAATTACGACTAGTGACTGACCTTTTTTTTTTTTAAACCTTTCAACATAAACTGAACTTCTCCTAAAATTATAATCAGGTGGTATATCAAGTGTACTAACATACCAACAGTGTATCCTAAACTCTTAATCATATCAGAAGCTTTTTGAGTTTCACATGACAACATTTTGTACTCTAACAAAAAGCCCACAAAGGCAGAAGGCTCAGGTGTCAACAGTATCGATACATATGTTAAAATGTACCACGTCAAAAGGCTATTTGGGGAGATATGATGCTAATAGACCAATGTCACGTACACGTATTGCCTATGGAACACTAGCTAATGCTAATATGGCAGGTGCCCAATGAGGTAGCCAACATTCCGTCAAATCAGTCAAGCATGTCTGAAGCCTCATGAGGTAGATAAGATGCTAACAGACTAATTGGTATGTTAAACTCTCCCATGCCAGAAAACAATAGAGGTACATACAATGTGAACATGCCAACATTATGTATGCTAGCATAATGTGTGTCATAAGCTAAATGAGGTGGATAATAATAACAGTATATTAGCATGTCAAAAGACTCGCTAATGTAGTTAGCAAAACAATAGAGGTACATAAAATGTGAACATGCCAACATTATGTATGCTAACATAATGTGTGTCATAAGCTAAATGAGGTGGATAATGCTAACAGTATATTAGCATGTTGGCCAACATGTCAAAAGACTCGCTAATGTAGTTAGCAAAACAATAGAGGTACATAAAATGTGAACATGCCAACATTATGTATGATAACATAATGTGTGTCATAAGCTAAATGAGGTGGATAATGCTAACAGTATACTAATAGCATGTTGGCCAGCATGTCAAAAGACTCGCTAATGTAGTTAACATTGAATTAATTGGTCTGCAAACATGACAGCAACTTCATGTCATTGTAAAAGTGCTGGCAGGCTAACTGTTGGTATGCTAACATCCAGCATTGTTAAGTATGTAATGAGGTAGCTAAAGTGCTAACATAACATATCAGAAACCTACTGAGGTGGATCAAATGTTTTAATTCCAACAGAAGTATGCTAATATATAGCATATCGAAAGTCTCTTGTGGTCAAAAAGATGCTAATGTGCCTCAAGTTCATGTGCACAAAGAAAGTACTAAGATAGGTCCATTAATATTAATATGTGTTTCAAAATCCACAAAAACTTTGGTGTTGTCGTCATGC
Organism: Vanacampus margaritifer; assembly: GCF_051991255.1. Lineage (NCBI taxonomy): Eukaryota > Metazoa > Chordata > Actinopteri > Syngnathiformes > Syngnathidae > Vanacampus > Vanacampus margaritifer. The sequence continues at coordinate 11,424,207 of NC_135447.1, read as the reverse complement.
CGTGAAAAGCTCTCCGCGGTTGTCATGGCAGCCCGCCGTTGGACACTTCACCTTTTTACAAAGCCGGTGAGGTTAATTTGAGGCAACATGAGCACATATTGCTGCTTTAATGAGTCGGCATATCCGCAGAATGCGTTACCCGCCACGCTGGGTGAGTGCTTCCCAATAATGGCTAAGGTGCCGCGTCACGGGAGGACAAAAGGCGGAAAAGATGGATGACGCCGAATGATCATTGGAACGACAGTGGCGGGTACTCGGATGAGAGGGACGCTCGGGCCGAGGGGGGTCGGGACCATGGTACGATCACATGAAGGCCCTCTGAAAACAAGGGAAGCTTTATCTCAATGCCCTTCCACTCTGAACTCAACGTTACGCGCACACACACACACGCGCGCACGAAAAAAACAAGCAATCCGAGTGTGCTTGTCTCCGTGTAGGTGAGTTGGATAATCCCATGACTCGCCTGACCTCCTCCATGCACGACCGCTGCCGATTGGCTGAAAGCCTATACACTAAGAGAAGGAGTGGGAGGAGGGAGCGGCGTGCTAATATTATTATGTAACCCTGGCAGATGGGGCGATGGTGGGACGGAGACTGTTGTGATGCACAAAGAGGAAGTGAGAGGAGGCCGAGGAATGAAGAGCTTGAAAAAAAAAAAAGGGGGAAAAAGTACAGTAAAAGAGTGAAATGAGTTTCCGTGCGATGTGCCGTTGCATTTTTGATAGAGGGACCTCTGACACTTTCATACTCACAAACATTGTGTCGCAACCAAGTCGTAATGAATAGAGGAAACGCCATGATCACTTTCACTTCCTGTCACGTATCCTGATTAGAACGACATCTGTGCTTGTCATCAAGGCGATTCATTGCATCCATTTTCTTTCAACCACAAGCCCAATGATTGAACTTGGATTTCGCAGACTATCCCGATTGAATTTCCCTTCACGACGATAACCTTGTCGAGCATTCGAGTAAGCACTTCTTAACTCATTCACTGCCATTGACGGTTATAAACGTCAAAAATTCATTTGAACTATTTCTATTAGTTTAACATTTTTTTCCACCTTAGTTAGCAAGAGTATGAAAACCTAGATTTTTTTATTTATTTTTAGAAATACAGATATAAAATGTGTGATTAATCTTGAGTTAACTATTGAAGTCATGCAATTAACTACAATTTAAAAAAATTATCGCCTGACGCGACTTAAAGATTATAAATTTTTAATCGTAATTAATCGCATGACTTCACTAGTTAACTCACAATTAATCACAAATTTTTATATGTGTTCTAAATGTACAATAAAAAAATATAGGTTTTCATACTCTTGTTAACAAAAGTAGAAACAAATGTTGAACTAATAGAAATAGTTCAAATGAATTTTTGACATTTTTGACGTCTATAGCCGTCAATGGCAGTGAATGAGTTAAAGAAGCTAACGCTGTTAGCTAATGCATTTCTGATAATTCCGCAATACGGTGGGACCAAACAACGTTTTGTATTGCTTTTACCTGTGACTATCATACAAATCTCTCGTAAAATCAGGCTGAAAAGTTGTTGTCCGCTTTCAACCATAGCATGATGGAAACTACATTATCAGTTCCAAGTGGAGGCTAGCCAAGACCACAATGCTTTGTAGTGAATGCTTCCTAGCAACAGGGCAAACAAAAGGCTTAAGTACATCAAAATCGGCTAAACATCACTATAATCGTCCATATCGCTGAAACGATCGATGCAAATGACATCAAACCATCACAGCTACGTGCTAGCTAACGTGCCATATGCTAGTCTTTTGACATGTTTTAGCTTGCATGTGGCACATTTGAATTTTCTATGGAACAGTTTTTAACATTATTAACATAATGTACAATATTCAGATGACGGCCTAAGAACTCAATTGTATACATATGAGGTTTTGATTGAAGTGCCTTATTGGCTATTTGTAAGGACATTCATCTAATTTTAGACCGATTATGTCCGATTTCTCTTCATATCACACTTTTGCCTCTGCAGGCAGATTGTTATAGTAGCGAAACAACACTTCATTACATTTTGAAATCAAAATTATCTTCACAAATCAAATTACAATGATCCAAAATCCAATGTTTTTCAACCAGCGGAGAGCTAGGGAGAGTAGGGCCGCCATTTTGACGTGTGACGTAAGCTCGGAATTGTCCCCAAGTTCCATTTTAACATTTGAAGTACATAAAATCAAGTAACATAAAATCACCATCAAACATTACACATTTTATTTATACATCTTTTTAAATGGCAGACATGGCAGCTAGCCAGTTGGCTAACATGAGGATCGAAGGTAGCAGTACATCTTCATTTGGCGGTTCCTTTGTTGCATAAGGCACAAACAGACGCGGAATGGAATGAAATGTAACACGTTTGAATTCTGTCACGCCAACTGGAATGTCCAACAAACCGAAATAAAGCAGAAACAGGAGCAAAATTTCAGCTAAGTTATCCACAGCTGACTTTAGAAAAGAGCACATCTTTCACAAAATATGCTTTTGGGTAATCAAACTTAAAATATGTCCACCCCGGTTTGTATGCGTTAACATTTGGGGCTTCAAAGTTTAAGTCTTGCCAGACATCTTAATTTTTTATAACAAGATTGTTTTATGGCAGCGTTGTTTACTTGAATGTCCCACGCTCTCTTGACTGACTTCATCTAGCTAGCATATACTGTAGCTTTCATTCCAAAGCCCAAGTGGCAAACGTTGTCTTTGCACAGCCTCTCCATTGACGCAGAAAGAGAGTAAACAAGGCGCAGTCTGCCAGCATGTACACTGTTATGTTTGTCGTGTGCTGTCAAATCCATATAGCGCTTCACACAGAGTAAATCCCTCTTGTGGATTTCTTCTGCTCTTTGTTATGAAGTAATGAATTCAAAATAAAAATGTTAACGCTAAACACACATAAAGCTTAATTGATTAATTTTGACAGCTCTAATGGTACAGTTAACACCTCAAATGCCACAATTTGCTTGGACAGAAGAGTGAATGTCGAAGCATAGTGGTGTAGTGGTTAGCATGTCTGCTCCACAGTCGAGAATCGAATCTTATCAATATGTGGCGACCGACTCTTGATTTTGCGTTCCGTTGAGGTATTTACGGACTTTGTATTTGTTGCGTGGTGCCTTTTTGCCTCATTTCAGGACACGGACTTTGTATTTGTTGCTTGGTGCCTTTTTGCTGCATTTCAGGACACTGCTGGTGATATAGTTAGATAAGAATGTGGCTTCACGTTTATTTGGGGGGGGGGGGTGTTATTATTTGTATTAATAATGTATTAATACAAATGCCAATCTTGACTTTGTGGTAATGTCTTAAAGCATTAATGCTAATTGAACAATTTTTCAGACTTTTCAAAATGTATATATATATTTTTTTTAAATCTTAGACAAATTCTTCATTTTAAATTTCTAAAAAAATGGGGGGGCTATTATTTGTATTAAAAATGTTTTAATACAAATGCCAATCTTGACTTTGTGGTAATGTCTTAAAGCATTAATGCTAATTGAACAATTTTTCAGACTTTTCAAAATGTATATATATATTTTTTTTAAATCTTAGACAAATTCTTCATTTTAAATTTCTAAAAAAATGGGGGGGGGGGGGCTATTATTTGTATTAAAAATGTTTTTAATACAAATGCCAATCTTGACTTTGTGGTAATGTCTATATACTGTATATTTTTAAATCTTACACAAATGCTTCATTTTAAATTTCTAAAAAAATGTTCAGGAAGCTCCCAAGGTTATCAGTACGTCTTAAAAAATGGAATAAATAAAAAAAATAAATGGAAACTTAAAGAAGTAAATGCCATAGCTGTTTTTTCCAAAATACCTTAAATCTCTCACATTTATATGTTTTAATGTCGAACAAAAACAAAAGGTTAAGAAGGTTCCCAGGGTCAGCAGCATCTCTTACGAAAATAACTGAACATTTAAATAAATAGTTTCCTGAGAAAAATGGTTTTAGCTTTACCTTTTATCGTCCGTCAGAATTTTATATTTTGATATCCGTCAAAATGCCCAATATCGGCACCGATAGTCGGCCTATCCCTAATTTTATGGTGTGTTCGTGCTGCTATTACAGGCACATGAAAATACATAGTGAATTTGCGTTTATTGTTGTAGCATTTTCCCACCAGCAAACTCTCACCCTGGTTGCCGGTCTGCGGTTCTTGGGGACTTGTATAAACTGGTTCGTAGTGGAAAAAAAAAATGACTCATGTTATTTTCTCTACTGTAACTCATTGGACTTGTCAGTGAACACCTGAATCATGACGAGATCCGGTAAATGAGTAATGCAATTATTGGGACACCCAGTTTTTTTTTTGTGTGCCCTTCAAAGTCATCGTGAACCGTCGCCAATCCCAGCTGACTTGTGGCAGAGTACACTTTGGACTGCTCACCAGTCACTCAGAGGGCAGTTATAGTGCGGCGTCAAGAAAACAAACAAACACCGTGTCTATTAATTAATGCCATCCTTGCGCCCGTGTCCATGCCAGAACCTGCCAATGCAACACGGTGTTCCTGGATGCATCCAAAGTTCTTATAAGTGGACAATTGTTCCACGTTGTGGTTAACTTGACATGCTTTTTGAATCCCTGTTATGCAAGGAAGAGGTCACACTCTTCATTCCAAACTTGCGGAATGAGCACGGCCAGCCCCCCCCTCCCCCCGTCATCTGTTTACAGCAGTTGTATATTGTCACATTCTTGGCAACGCAATCGTCGACTGGCTGCGTGTGCTTAAGAGTGATCCGGCGGGCAAGTTGGCTGCTAAGTAAGCCACACTTAACCTTCTTAACTGGGCCTGCTCCAAGGCCGCCCTCTTTAGCCGCCGTCCGCTTCACGTCCTTCCGAGTCGGCGTGAGGTGCTGGCCGGTGTCACCGCGGTGATTGAATATTTATGTACGCGAGCGCTATGTACATGAATAATGAAATGAGCCGGTCGCTAGGGACGAGCTGCAGTGTATGTGCTGTATCAGTATCAGGGCACGCATGTAAAATCATCATCAAGCTCCACAACGTGTACAGAACATTCTCATTACAGCTCAGAAATTGCTTTCAGGGTTAGCATAGCGATGAATGCTTGATTGACGTTGACAAAATGCATACCTTCAACCTGACATTCTTTTTCAGCGTATGCTGGCACTTTGCCTGTAAATTGGGGTAGCGGCAAACGTTTGTGCGCTAGTTTTGGAGGCTTTGCATGAGATTTAGCGTCAGCGGCTACGCTTTTTAACACCTTAGCAGATTTTTCAAGTGATGAAGAAAAAAATGTTCAAATTTGTCTTGATACGTCTGATGAACCACTTCAAGAGGAAGTTGACCTCAAATTTTTTTTTTACTCAGCATTCTGATGAATGTTGCCTTTGTGGAATATGAATGACGCAGCAAAATGCACCCACTGCCATTTTGGGGCGGCCATTTTGTCATTTGTTGTCAACTGAAAATGACACGGATCTGAATATATGACTGGATAGCCGATAGCCCATACACGCCAGTGCAGGGCGGCCATCTTGCTCCTGTCATCTAGCAAGCAGACTACTGTATAACTGTCAAATCCATATATTATTAATTATTATTATTATTATTATTAATATAATTATTTTTGTCAATATACATACAGATTAGACATATACAGCTCAGAGACAGTTAGTATAGGGCCGGGAAGGGGTTTGTGGAGGGGTGGCCACTATTTTTTTAATAGGTTAAAAAATATAAATAAATAAACAAGTAGATGGTATGTGCTGCTTTGAACACCCCCTTTTTCTTTTATCACTCAGTTCCTTAGATCCCAATATTAGATTTGGCAGAGTCATCTTTTGTTGAACTACAGGTACCATTTTCTTAATAAAAAATATACAAATTTCCTCCTGTAAACATTAAGTATATGATTTATACACGTGTTTAAGGATCGTATGCTGAGAAGTGTTTCTTGGGAGGAGCAATATGGCGGCCTCGCGGCTTCAAAAGTCTTGGCCTATCAGCTGTTCAGTCATATATTCAGATCAGTGAAATGACATCACAGTTGCTCAGCTAACGACCAATCATGGCTCAGCTGTTTTCTGAAGCCTTATACTGCATCGCTAACCTCCTAACTAATTGCTTGGTATTAGTACGTTTTATTTTGGCACAAAGCACTCGACGGTGCAACGGTTATCAGGAAATAAAATGCGAGAAACATTTTTCCATTGAACATTGAAACTAATCGGTTGCTTTTCCCTCTCAATTCTGTGTAATAGTGAAGACATAAACATGCCGCGAAATCATTGCGCTTCTTTCATATGAATTCACTTTTGATGTTCCTGTCGATGCGCTTGTTCTAAGGTTGTTAACTCTTTGACTGCCAGACGTTTCCAGAAAAGGGATGCCGTGGGTGCCAGCCGATTTAAGCATTTTGACTGATCTTTCAAGGTCCACAGAAAATTATGTGTTTGGACTATGGAAACACACAACCAAATGAGAGATTGGACTCTCATCTTTCATCAGAAAAAAAATGTTTGTTTCTACCTTATTCCGTTTTTCAGTAATCAACAATAGAAAATGGTTAGTTTCACCTCTGTTTTGAAACAAACGTCTTTTAACGTATTTGGCACTCCTCCATAGGATTTTACTAAACGTTATTTAACGTTTTTGGCAGTCAAAGAGTTAAGATGGAGATGTGAATGATATTTTCAGTTTTTTTGTCAAAGACAAGCTCAATATGAGCAACCGCAGCACGGTGAACATGTTTATTGGTCTTCCATTCACGTTTGTCCAATGTGCCACGTCTCCTAGCAACAACGCCATAACATCTCCACTAGCCGCTCTCCAATATGTCACACATGCTTGCACGCAACATCAATCTGTTTTCTCAAGTCTTCTCTTCCTCTGTCTGCTTTGTAGCCCGACAGCCCGGACAGGAGGAGAGTCCAGCGGCTGCGTGGCGCCGGGTCAACCCAAAGCCAACGGGCAGGCCCACAAAGTGTGTCTGGTGTGTTCGGACGAAGCCTCGGGATGCCACTACGGGGTGGTGACGTGCGGCAGCTGCAAGGTTTTCTTCAAGAGGGCCGTGGAAGGTTGGTCTGCTGCTGCTGCATTCAAAACTGCACACTCGCGCCTCCTTTCCAAGACGCGCTGCAGTTGAGCTTTCTTGGAGTTTGTTGAATCATTGATTAGGGAAATTGATTTCTTCAACAAGCAGCGCGAAAGTGTACTTAGCGTCTGGCCGACTGAACTGTCCCGCCTGGTGGAAAAGTGGCTTGAGTTGAGCGTGTCGTTGGCGCTGAGGGCGAAGGGATGCAGCCTTGGACATGCTAACTAACGAGGCTTAAAGTGGAAGTCAACGTTTCTTGACAATAATATGTTATATGTGAGCTCACTACTCGTTCACTGCCATTGACAGCTATAAACGTCAAAAATTTATTTGAACTATTTTTATTTATTTTAATTTTTAACATTTTTTTCCCATTTTTGTGACGAGTATGAAAACCTAGAACTTTAAGAATATATTTTTTTGTACATTTAGAACAGATATAAAATTTATGATTAATCGTGAGTTAACTAGTGAATTCATGCGATTAATTACAATTACAAATTTGCCCCTGATGCCCCTAATTTTTAATACTCTTTTCTTTAAAAAAATCAAATCAAGTATTATTTTTTTATTTTAAATAATGTTTTTTTTAAAGAAAAGATTATTAAAAATTAGGGGCGTCGGGCGATTACAATTTTTAAATGTAATTAATCGCATGACTTAACTAGTTAACTCATGATTAATCACAAATTTGAGATCTGTTTTTTCATACTTTTGTTAACAAAAGTGGGAAAAAGTAGTTCAAATGAATTTTTGACGTTTATAGCCGTCAATGGCAGTGAATGAGTTGCTGTTTATTTACCCAACTGCAGATTGGAGAAGAGAAAAGGGTTGTTGTTATTATTATTATTAAATTGTTGACATTTTTTACCCTCAGGGTGTAGAAGACGTTGGGGGGTCGATTGACTGATCCAGGTTCAGGCTTGCCCTTGATCGGCTTCCTTGCTTATTCCAAGCCAATGTGACAGCCGTGGAAGCAAAATCCAGCCATTTTTTATCCATCTCAGGGAGTGGCCATTTTGCCACTTGCTGTCGACTCAAGATGACACCGGCTCAGGCTACGACCAATCACAGCTCACCTGTTTTCTGAAGCTGCGCTGTGATTGGTTGTTACCAGAGACCTGAGCAACTGTGATGTCATTTTCAGTCGACAACAAGTGGCAAAATGGCCGCCCCCTGAGATGGATAAAAACGGCTGGATTGTGCTGCTTAACTCATATTCCACTAACCATATTTAGACCAGTGGGGCTGCACAGAACATATTTTTGTCCAAAAAATTTGGGTGGGTGTTGACTTTTTCCCCTCTGGCTGTTCTGGTCTCAGCAGCAGTAAAAAGTTGAATAAATCCGGTTGAAGCAGGATCTTGTTTTTTGATTATTTACTTAGCCGCAGTATGAAACTTTAACACAAAATGTTACGAAATATAGGATGCAATTCACATAGAACAATTTTGACCGTTTTTTTTTTTCCTGATAGTAGTACGGCCACAAAAGGACTCTTAAGAATGGGGACCCGAATTCTAATCTAAGGCTAATTCTGAATTTTGAGCATGGAAACGGATTATCGCAATATGTGTACACCACATGACCCTTGACCAAATCAAAATGATTTTTTGATGGGCCTTTGCCTGAAATGCTGTTCGGTGTTTGTTGTTGTTGTTTTTTTTAAACTGAAGGGTTGGACATTTTTAGTTTTTCAGCAAAATGTTACATCATTATTATTTTTGTTGTTTTTCTCCCCCCCTCCCCCACCCCTCGTCAAACAACCACCTGCCCTCAACATTTTCCGGCCGTTTTCTCATTGGCGAAGGATGGCGAGCACGACAAAAGAGCGATGGTAAATAAACGCAACTTTTAATCGTAATAATGGTCGTGGCCATGATGATGATGATGATGATGATCTCCCTTATGCTTGCTTGCGAACACATTTTGCCACGTCTCCTGGCATCGCATGAAAATGTTGATTCAACCCTTTTGCTGATGAAGCATTTTATGGCTCTTGCCGGGATTTGCATCAGAACGCAGCCCCGTGTTGAGCTAATTGTATGTTCAACGCCTACGTATCTGCTTGCTGAAGTTGATTTGTGTATCTAATTGAGATGGAATTAATTGTATAGCATATTCATGCCCTCCGCCTTTCTGGTCAATGTGCTAAACTCAATGTTTATGAGCAGCTTCACTGCAGCTTGCTAACGTTTACGAATTTGGCTTCTAAAAAGGGTAGCGATTGTTAAACAGCTGTTGGAAAATTTAGTTGAAAAATTCAGCTGTCAGAATGTGTGAACTCGTTTTTTTTTTAAAGTAGGGTTTCATAGGGGAATTTGGCTTCTAAGAAGGGTAGCGATTGTTAAACAGCTGTTGCAAAATTTAGTTGAAAAATTCAGCTGTCAGAATGTGTGACCTCGGGTTTTAAAAACAATTATGCTTTCAAAGGATAGTTTGGCTTCAAAGCACGGTTAACAGCTGCTACAAAAGGGAGTTGAAAAATTCAGCTGTCAAAATGTGTGACCTCGTTTTTTTAAAGTAGGAATTTCAAAGGGGAATTTGGCTTACTACATTGATGCAAAAGCTGTTGTTGACTTCACTCGCAAGATCAAATCGTTGAAAATTTGCTAAATCGAGTTTTGTCTTCCGGATTATTCAAAGCTGTTGTTCTTATGTTCTGTTACATCCAAATGTTTATGTGAGTTGTAATTTTGCCCAATGCTGGACGGGTGGTTTACGAGACATGTTTACAATAGCTAGCAACTACTGCAAAAAACACATTTTATTTTTGTGCCAGTCCTATGCTAAAGTCTAGTCTACTTACTGTCACCAAATTATCAGGTGCGCCTCATCGAAAATGGGCACCAATCTGTTCTTGCTGTGGGTTTCTATGACTATCATTCATAGGTTTGCAGGCTGTTTGATTATTTTCGCAATTTGGACCATTTGCAAGCAGTTGCGGGCAGTTGCTCGTCACCCCGTCCGTTTACTGTAAATGGACTTGCATGCAAACGTGTTCATCCTGTAAATTCCACACCTTCTGCTAAACAGCGTTTTGTGGTGAATTGAATTCATTTTTTGTAATGGGAGAGGGTGCGTTCCTCCACTTTGAAACTTGGCGTGTGTGATTTTTGTCATGTTCAGACTTGAAGTTGACCACATTGGGCACTTGACACGAGACGTCACAGAGCTTAATTCCTCTAACTCTTTTGCTTGCGAATGTTGACTAATAGCGACGTCTTTCTTTTTGTCCCCCCCCACACACAGGCCAGCACAACTACCTGTGCGCTGGGAGGAACGATTGCATCATCGATAAGATCCGCCGCAAAAACTGTCCGGCCTGCCGCTTCCGCAAATGCCTTCAGGCTGGAATGAATTTGGAAGGTAACACTTAGCCTTTTTTTCATTCCTCTTTTTAATTTCAATGTTATTCATGTAATTCACAATGACATTTAATTATCACCACAGCAACAATTAATAATAATGTGTGAAGCAATTTATTTCCCTTTAAAATGGTTAATGCACTTTTTTTTTTTTTTTTATTGAAACATTTAGCACTTATCTGGAAAAGCAACTTATTTAACTGCTTGTATAAAAGTACGGTAGGTCTGATGAGTGCCTGCTCAGCCTTCAATTGTGAAATTGAACAAGCAATTGGGAGCTGCCTATTTCTGAAAATGTGTTAGCAAGCCGTTTAAATTTAGCTTGTAGGTTGCAGTCCTAATTAAAATAATACATTTTCTTTAGGCGCGATTTGGCCTACACATCCACTTTTTTTTTTTTTTTGGAAAGTGGCCACATCAACATGGAAATGTTTAGCAGAAGTTTAATGTTATTGAATGTAATTTGCTTTAGTTTCTACTCATAAAACACGGTAGACTGCGTCCTCGCTTTAGGGTGGAGTTCTGTTCTTATGGCGAAGGACGTCACCTGAATTTGAACGTCATTCGGAACATCGATTCAGTAATGAAGCCGCATATGTAACAATATATATATATTTTTAAATGATGCTAAAAACAAAAAAAGGCTAAGAATAATAACTGGGGACAAAGACAACGGGGGGGGGGGGGGTCTTTCATTTGATGTGAAAGCAAATGTTACAATAGTCAAAATTTGACAAAATGTGATAAAAGTCGATACTCGACAACCATGTTTGGAAGCTGCAATAATAAAGTCATGAAAACACTTTTAGGCATAAATATAAAATGGCCAAATGTCAAATGACCCCCCTTTGCTTAATCCACCCTATAGCTAAATTAGCTAGTTAGCTACCTAGCTGGTTTTCTGAAGTTGACTTGTGGCCTTCGTTTTGTTGCCGTGCGTGGTAGCATGAGCGATTTGCCGGCGACAAGCTAACAACTTTTAGGCATAAATATAAAATAGTCAAATGTCAAATGACCTACTTTTGCTGTGTAATCCACCCTATAGCTAAGATAGCTAGTTAGCTAGCTAGCTGGTATTCTGAAGTTGACTCGTGGCCTTCGTTTTGTTGCCGTGCGTGGTAGCATGAGTGATTTGCCGGCAACAAGCTAACAACTTTTAGGCATAAATATAAAATAGTCAAATGTCAAATGACCTCCTTTTGCTATGTAATCCACCCTATAGCTAAGCTAGCTAGTTAGCTAGCTAGCTGGTTCATTCTGCCACTTTCAAGGTGGCCCATGAAGTTGAATTGCTGTTTCTTGGCATTCTTTGACTCAGAGATGTGTTATTAGGCAGTATTATGCAAATATGGTCTAAAACCTTTTGGGAGGCCGCTGTGACCGCCACAGACTGTTGTCCAAACACATTTTGCACTTTGGTAACATGATCGGGCGCACCTCAACCGCCATTCAGCGTGTTCACGCACCTCCTTCTGCAAAGCGGCGGTAACAAGACCCGGCTGAATCCAAAATAACCGTGAGAGATAACACGGCTCCTGTTTGAGGACCCGTAAAGCAACCGAGGGCAGATGACGAATTAACTGAACTGATTGAGGGCCAGAGCGACCGCCTCAGTCCACTTATGCTGAACCGCTAAAACTCACCAATCAGTATTTTAAATGAGGCCATTTTGTTGCCTTAAAAAAAAAGGGAAAAAAATGAAGGCTGTTGGATCATTGATGTGATTGATTTGAAATTGTGCTGTAGAGTGGCTGGATGTACAGTGAAGCTGATAAAGAGCAATTTTTACAAGTCTGTCATGTTCCATCGGGACTTGCGACGTCGTCATTGCAGTGTCTGCGTGAGGGATTTGATGGACATCATATCACTCTTGCAGTATGACTATTAGTTGCCATAGAAACCATGCAAGAGGAGAGGAACTACAAATAGGGAGAGATAGCGAGGCAGTACGGGGAACTAAATGTGTCTTCGGTATACTGTTTATGTACCCAGGCCCCCATTAAGCCCCACCCGTCCAAGTCTTTGTGGACTCTTGCTTGTTATTATCCGACATCTTCTTTGATACGTACGTGCGTGCCTTCAATCTTCAGCTGCCTTCAACCTGGACTGCCACAGCAGTTTTGATGCTCTGTCGTTCAGCTGAGACATGTGCACCCCTAATATACATATCAATTAACAAATGAATTGATTTTTTTTTACATTTTTTAAACTGTTAAAATTGTCTGAATTTCAGCTTCTCACCAGTAAATTTGTGTCGTCCTCCATGAAAGCAGACTGAGTCTTTTTTACTTTGGAATATAATGATCAACATTTTTAGCTAAATTTTCTGATATGTTCCTAAATAATTTGTCCATTTTCTACGCTGTCAATTTTAAATAATGTCTCGTTTTTGACAAATGGGATGGAAATTAAAAATTGTCTTTTTAATCCGTTTCATCCTTTAATAACAGATGAATTGATTATTGAACTAATTGTTAGTTGACTTGCAGCCCTAACACCTTTTTCACAAACTCTACGTATTAGTAATAGACTGTTATGGTATTTTCAAGGCCACTGATACTGATTATTAGTAGTAAATTGTGTTAGGCCCCGATAATGCCGATACCATTAATTCCGATGCTAATATAGGACTTTGGATGCAGCATCTTGTCACTGATGTGTGACATGTTCACTGCATGCCGAGCCAAGATATTCTATTGGCCCTTGAATGCTCTGAACCAATGGCAGGATAGCTTTTTCATGTTGAGAAAAAAAAAAACGTAGGTATCGGTATGGTATCAGCATCTGACGATACTGGGGCCAAAAAACAGTATCGGAACAACACTAGTAGTTAAAGAGACAATAACTGATATTTCAAGCCGATATTCATTTGCAGTGAAAGAGAAAATATTAGTGTCAAAATAAAAAATAAAATAAAACAAACTTTTTAATTTTAAATGTATAAAAAAATTGACAGCTTTGTTTAAAAAAAAATGTAACAAAAATTGTAGAGCTTCCAGGGTCATTAGCATGTGTTAAGATAAATTAAAAACTGTGCAATTAAGTAGTAAAGAAAGTTAGTTATCTGTAAAGTTTTCCAATTATTTCTTAATTTATCATATTTTTTAATTTTATTTAAAAAAAATAAAGAAAGTTAGGTTTTCCCAGTCATCATAATTTTAAAAGTAGAAATTTAAAGAACTCCATAACTCAAAGTATCTTGTATCTCACTGAGCGACAAATGCATGCGTTTGTAAAAGGTTTCAAAAGATCTTCACAGAAAGTGAAATTTTGACTGAATATGTTTGAAACTGTGAACATCTTACAAGTCATGATGAAAACCCCAAATTTGCTACGTTCGCCAGCATTCACCGCTCCGTGAGATACCGGCTTTATCGGCCTTCAGATTCGTAAAAAGGCCCATCAACTTGTTTCTGGTGAAATGAAGTGATAGTGACCCCATCTTGTCATGTCTGAGCAGCGAGGAAGAAAAAGAAGCTGCAGAGGAGAGCGGGAGAGAGAATGAGAGTGACGCCCGAGCCGGCCCCCGCCATGCCGGTGGCGGTCATCCCCGCCTGCATGCCCCAGCTGATGCCCGCCATGCTGTCGGTGCTCAAGGCCATCGAACCCGAGATCATCTATTCGGGCTACGACGGCACGCTGCCCGACACGTCCTCGCGCCTCATGAGCACGCTCAACAAGCTCGGCGGCCAGCAGGTCATCTCTGCCGTCAAGTGGGCCAAGTCGCTGCCAGGTAAGCCAGCCCTGCGCTCGCTCCCGTCCCTCCGTCTGTTTTCTCATTCACACCCACCGAGTCGGAAGAGAAAAAACAAACTGAAAAAATTATTTCCCAGCATGTACTTCATCAAGCAATATCTGTTGCCTTCATTTAAGCTTTTTGTTCATTTCTTTTTCCAAAAAAGCGATAAAAAGTATTTCATAAACGGTGTGATCTTAAAAATGAGAATGAACCCTTTTTATATTATTATTAAAATAAAGTTTAACATTAATTTACTTTAAATACATTTTTTAAAACCAACAAAAAGTTTTCTTCTTTAAATTGAACTTTATCATTTATTTATGTATTTTTTTTCATCCATTTAGCTCATTAAATTGGTAAATTGATTTATTGTAAAAAGAAACATTTGAAGAAGATTTTAAAAATAATATACACATTTAGCATACATTGGTTTTATTACATGATGGTTGAATGAAATTTGAAATACAACTTATAAAAAATTAAGATGTTTAAATTGATTTATGGTGATAAAATTTAAAAAAATTAGTACAGTTACAGTATATATACATTTAACATTAGTATTGTACACATTAGGATATTTTATACAATTTTATTTTAGTATTAACTCATTCACTCACTGCCAGTGACGGTTATAGACGTCAAAAATCAATTTGAACTATTTTCTTATTAGTTTAACATTAACATTTTTTTTTCACTTTCGTTAACAAGAGTATGAAAACCTAGAATGTTTTTATTGTACATTTAGAACAGATATAACATTTGGGATTAATCGTGAGTTAACTCATGAAGTCATGCAATTAATTACGATTTTAATTGCCCGACGCCCCTAATTATTAACTAATTAATCGCATGACTTCAATAGTTAACCCACGATTAATCATAAATTTGATATCAGTTCTAAATGTACAATATTTTTTTTTCTAGGTTTTCATTCTCTTGTTAACAAAAGTGGGGAAAATTTTTTAAACTAATAGAAATAGTGCAAATGAATTTTGGACGTCAGTAGCCGTCAATGGTCCTTATTGTAAGTACTAAAATATCACATTAAATAGTTTTGTATATACAGTACATGTATGGTATGTACATTGATTTTTTTTTTATTCCTTTTAATAAATTCAGGTAATTGGTTCATTAGAGTATATTGAATCAATTATAAAATACGGCAATTCAAATGTGAATGAATATTTTATTTTTCAAATAGATTTTTCAAACTCATTACATAAAATTCCTCAAATTGTATTATATATACAGTATAAAATGTACATTTATTGTTGTTTTACAATTATTTTTATTATACAACTCACCAGTGAGGAGACATGCTAGCATCTAGAAATTGGATGGATGAATGTGGTTGAGTGAAATGCGAGAAAGTGAAGTTTGGCATTCAAGACGATAGCTAATGATGATGAGGAACTTCACATTTGTTCTGAGGCATCATGGGTAACGCAGGAGATCCATTCATGAGGCCAAGATAAGCTTCCTTTTGTCTACTAGCGATCATCACAGCAGCAGCAGCTGACCAAGGTGGGGATTTTCCCTCCACCGTTTTTTGTATTCCAAGGGGTTTTCAAGTAAAGTAGTTGCATGACATCCACAAGAATTGCTCAGAATCAACCTGAGGTCACACATTTTGATAGCTGAATTTTTCAACTCAATTTTGCTACAGTTGTTTAACAATCGCTACTCTTCTTATAAGCCAAATTCCCCTTTGAAACCCTACTTTAAAATCCGAAGTCACGCTACTGACAGCTGAATTTTTCAACTGAATTTTTTTGCAGCTGTTCACAACCACAAGAATTGCTCAGAATCAACCCTGAGGTCAAACATTTTGACAGCTGAATTTGTCAACTCCCTTTTGTAGCAGCTGTTAATAACCGTGATTGGAAGCCAAACTATCTTTTGAAACATTAACTGTCTTTAAAATCTGAGGTTACACATTCTGACAGCTTAATTTTTCTACTTAATTTTGCAATAGCTGTTTAACAAACCGCTACCCTTCTAAGAAGCCAAATTCGCCTTTGAAACCCTACTTTAAAAAACGAGGTCACACATTTTGACAGCTGAATTTTTCAACTCCCTTTTGTAGCAGCTGTTAACCGTGCTTTGAAGCCAAACTATCCTTTGAAACCATAATTGTTTTTAAAACCCGAGGTCACACATTCTGACAGCTGAATTTTTCAACTAAATTTTGCAACAGCTGTTTAACAGTCGCTACCCTTCTTAGAAGCCAAATTCCCCTATGAAACCCTACTTTAAAAAAAAACGAGTTCACACATTCTGACAGCTGAATTTTTCAACTAAATTTTCCAACAGCTGTTTAACAATCGCTACCCTTCTTAGAAGCCAAATTCCCTTATGAAACCCTACTTTAAAATCCGAGGTCACACATTCTGACAGCTGAATTTTTCTACTTAATTTTGCAATAGCTGTTTAACAAACCGCTACCCTTCTTAGAAGCCAAATTCCCCTTTGAAACCCTACTTTAAAATCCGAGGTCACACATTCTGACAGCTGAGTTTTGGCTTAAAAATTGTGACTCTCTTGGTATTCAAACTCTCCTTTTGAAGGCCTAGTTTGAAAACATGACAAACTACCAATCATCAATTCTGACAGAGAATCCCCCACCCCACAACTCAATTATGTAACAAGTGTTAAAAATCCGGACCCTCCTTTGAAAGCTGACTTCTGACTTTCAAAGCATGTGGATGGCAAGAAAGAGCCAAACCACGACAAGTAGTGCTTTGGCGTGCGCTGATCATGAGAAAGCAGACACATGACCTGCTAATCGCTGCAAATATTCTCTTGAGGATTTGCTGCCTTTGATTGCTAATACAGATCCACAATAACCACAGTTCACATTTCCCTCACTTCAAAAAAAGAAGTTGTGATGAAAACGTAACATGAGCTTTTTTTTACTTCATTTCCTTGTGGGTGGCACAGATCTCTTCTATTGTGGCGACATTTTGGCTTGTCCACACAGGATAAATGCCAAGATGAGCTCCTTCACCCTTTTCCCATTGTGTGTGTGTGTGTGTGTGTGTGTGTGTGTGTGTGTGTGTGTGTATTGTCTGTGTGTATTGTCCCAGCTGGCAGTTTGCCACAGCGATAGTGAAGGTCGCCTCTTGGTAGGGGCGGCTCTTACATAACACACTTTGAAACGAAATGTGTCCTGAAAGGATTTCTTTTGACATGAATCGTTTGGTGTTTGTGTGTGTGCATATATATATATATAAATATATATATATATATATATATATATATATATATATATATATATATATATATATATATATATATATATATATATATATATATTTTTTTTTTATTATTATTATTTATTTTATTTTTTATTTTTTTTTATTGTATGTAAAAAAAAGTTTGTTTTGATTGTATGAGACGTTTGTCCTCGGCAGGCTTCCGTAACCTGCACCTGGACGACCAGATGACGTTGCTGCAGTGCTCGTGGCTCTTCCTGATGTCGTTCAGTCTGGGCTGGAGGTCGTACAAGCAGTGCAATGGCAGCATGCTGTGCTTCGCCCCCGACCTCGTCATCAACCAGTGCGTATTTTGTGGGCTGCTTAGCGCCTCGATTTTCATTTCCGCCGGGTCACGTTTGCCTTACATAAGTCGCAAGCGCGATAATGGGAGCGTTGCCATGGCAACCAATACAAAACAAAAGCGACTTTCCCTTGTTGGGATACCAATTTTGTCTGTTTTTATTTTAACTCATTCACTGCCATTGACAGCTGTAGAAGTCAATAATTCATTTGAACTATTTCCATTAGTTTCACTTTTTTGGGTATGAAAACCAAGAAACAAATGTATTGTACGTTTAGAGCAGATATAAAATTTGTGATTAATCGTGAGTCATGTGATTAATTATAATTAAAAAGTTTCATCACCTGATGGCCCTAATTAAAAAAAAAGATTATTAAAAATTAGGGGAGTCAGACGATTAAATTTTTTAAAATTATAATTAATCGCATGACTTCAATAGTTAACTCACGATTAATCACAAATTTTATATCTGTTCTAGATGTTCAATAAAAAAAAAATATTCTAGGTTTTCATACTCTTATTAACAAAAACGGAATTTTTTTAAACTAATAGAAATAGTATTAATATTGATTTTTTTGCATCAATGGCAGTGAATGAGTTAATAATAGATTAGTATTTCCCTTCCAATCAGCCAAAACATAAAATCTTTATTTCAATAATAATAATTAGTAGTAGTATGTTTTTCCATTTGTTGTTTTTTTCAAGACGTGTTTTTTTTTTTAATTAAGTAGAAAATATACTTTAAAAAAAACTTCTTCTTTTTTTCCTTTTAAATTTGTGACTTTGTTTTAACCAGAATTTTTAGGGCTGTGGGAAAACCAAATGTGACTTAATCATAGTCCAAAAAAAAACATAAAAACTTTGTAGCATCTCTTTTAAGACATAAATTATTATTGATTTAATTTTTGTGGTGGGGGGGGGGGGGGAATGTATCCTGCTCTATTTTCTAACGCATGATGAGAGAAGAAGCGTGACTGTTCCGTCTTTTGTGTTGTTGTTGCTCAGAGATCGCATGAAGCTTCCCTTCATGACGGAGCAATGCCAGCAGATGCTGAAGATCTGCACGGAGTTTGTGCGTCTGGAGGTGTCCTACGACGAGTACCTGTGCATGAAAGTTCTGCTGCTGCTCAGCACAGGTAATTATGGCGTGGCGCCACCGCCAACATTACGCTTACAAAGAACACAAATGATAAATGATGAGAGGTGAGAACGCGTTGCTGGGAATGATTGGCAGGCGTCTGGATGCACCGAGAAAGGAGAATGACATTTCGGTGCCGAATCCAAAGCTATTTCCGTGCGCTCCCCGAGGCAGGCCGACAATATCAGGTCACGACCGCTTTGAATCATTTCTCATTGGCTGCCGGGTTAATTCCGTTGGATGCATGACGAGTGACGTCACTTGTCGCAAGCTTGATGTGGGACAGGGATCCCCCCCGCCCCCACTGAAACTAAAAAAGAACAACCAGATGAATGTTGGAAATAAAAGATGGGTGTGCCAAAAAATTGATTCTCATAAGAATTTTTTTTAAATTTTCAATTATGCAAGCAATTAACTGATTAGAAAAAGAGGAGGATGAGCGTTTTGCAGTGGATCTAAAAATTTTGAAGACGCCTTCATAACATTAAATGTCAAAAGAAGTAACACATAACCGGTGCTCTTCAAATTTGACGGGGGAAAAAATGTTGATAAAAAAATCTTTTTTTTATTAACTCATTCACTGCCATTGACGGCTATAGACGTCAGAAATGCATTTGAACTATTTCTATTAGTTAAAAAAATATATATATCCACTTTTGCTAACAAGAGTATGAAAACCTAGAAGAAAAAAAATATTGTTAACTCAGAACAGATTAATCGTTAGTTAGGTAGTGAAGTCATGTAATTATTTACAATAAAAAAAAATAATCGCCTGACAGGCCTAATTTAAAAAAAAATAAAAATAGGGGGCATTTAACCGTAATTAATCGCATGATAATTTTATATCTGTTATAAATGTACAATAAAAAAAAATCTCGGTTTTTATAAAAAATTTAATGAAATGAAAATTTGTTTAAACTAATAGAAATACTAAACATGAATTTTTGACGTCTATAGTCGTCAATGGCAGTGAATGAGTTAAGCGATTAATCGTGATTCTAATGTGATTAATCTGATTAAAAAATGTCATAGTTTGACAGCTCTAATACATATTATGTATACATAGGCATATGGCATATTTGGACTTTCTCCCTCTCAGCCTGTTCATCATTTCATTGTTCAACGTTCCAGCCGGGCGACAATCATCTCCCCACCTGATACTCGGAAACACATTGAAAATCATGTGTCACGCATGCCGGGCCGAGTCGTATACGGGTCTGGACTTGTGAAAAGTCCATTTCAGTTGTGCTGGAGTGAGCGACGAGCGTGCTAATCCTCTCCTGTGTTGTGTTCTCAAATTGCGAGGGGGCCATGTTTTTGTTGACTGGCAGCTCATTAGCATAATCAGAGCCAGCTGCAAGGTTCCCATGTGGTGCTGAGGAACTGCTGGATTTTTTTTTTTTACCACATTGGAATTTCAAACAAATAAACACTTGCTTGAAGATTCCATTTACTGTCGCACGTGATGAAGCTTTCACCTCCAAATGGCCGATTTTGTTTGTTTTTGTTTTTGCGCGCGTGTGTGTTCAGTGCCGAAAGACGGTCTGAAGAGTCAGGCGGTGTTCGACGAGATCCGCATGACGTACATCAAGGAGCTGGGAAAAGCCATCGTCAAGCGAGAGGAGAACACCAGCCAGAACTGGCAACGCTTCTACCAGCTCACCAAGCTACTGGACTCCATGCAGGGGGTGAGCGAGCGCGCGCGTGCACACGCCGTGTCCATTGAGACAAACACACTCGATCAGTATGTCAAATATCTAAAAAGTCCATTTGTAGCCATAAGTAGTATTTTATTATTGTAAAAGTGGCTTACTTAACCCTGGAGAACCCACGGGGTCAAATTTGGCCCCCATGAATTCTGCTACTCAAATAACAAAGACCTTCTTTTTTTTTTCCCAGCAGTGATTTTGTCCCTGTGTTCTTGTTTCCATTGGCCAAAGTGTGTTTGTACATTCAAAATCTAAAATGCAACAAATAAAACAAAAAAATGATATTGTTCAATGTAGCTGTGTATTTGATTGATTTTCTTAAATTCTAAATAGTTTACTGACCGTTTTTGTTATTCAGATTTTTCGAAATGATACCCCTAAATCCCAAAAGGGTCAAATTTCGCCCTAATCTTAAATTAGGGAATAAATTGAAAAAACATATATTTTGGTGTTCAGTGAATTTATAGCAGTTATTTAATGTGTAATTCATCATTTTCCAAAGAAGAAAAGGGTTCTTGGATTATCCAGGGTTAAATGTCACTTGTGGGAAATATGATAAAATATTGAGACTTTCCTTTCACTGAGGGGTGTGCACACTTTTGTTGCCAGCATTTTATTTTTATTAATTTTTTTTAAATTATTATTATTTTTTTAATTATTATTTTTTCTTTGCCAGCATTTTAGACATATTATTTATATAGTAGTTATTTCGGCGGTAAATTGTAAACAATATTTGACAGAACGGTGAATATTGTTGTTTTTTTTTTTTGTAGATGGTGGAGGATCTGCTCCAGTTTTGCTTCTACACGTTCATCAACAAGACGCTGAGCGTGGAGTTCCCCGAGATGCTGGCCGAGATCATCACCAACCAGATACCAAAAGTCAAAGACGGCAGCGTCAAGCAGCTGCTCTTTCATCAGAAGTGAGCGCCGCCCACCCAGCCTTCAAAACGCGCCCCGCCCACCCAAAACTTGACGGCCGCATCCTCGCTCAGGTTCGACTCGAGAAACTTTTCCCCTTCGGCGGTCACGTGCTTTCACTGCCGACAGCTCAAAACATTTGCGTCCCGATCACGCCGACCGTCAGAATGTAACGTGTCAAACTATGTCATGAAATGCTATCTATCGTGTGTATATGATGGACCCCAAACTGCTTTCAGCTTGGGAAGAAAAAAACAAAACCTCTCAGCGACTGAAAAAAGGAAACGTGGATATATTTTTCTGTAGTTGTATCGCAAATGCGCTGGCTGTTCAGCAACAGCGCATACAAGTGAGAAGGGAAAACAGTGCCTTTCAGCTCCAAAAGCTCGTCTTTGCCATTCGATTGGAAACTTTTTTTTTTCCTTTTTCTTTTTGTCTTAAAGCAAAGTGTGAAAACATTCTTGAAGCCAGCCGGAAAAGAAAAACAGTTATTGAAAAAGGTGTCAGATATTATCAAGGGGAAACTATCATATTAGATCCACGTATAAAAAAAAACATTCAAAATTGCGACTTTATAAAGTGGCAGATTTGCGAGAAAAAAACGAGAAATACACGTAGTGTACTTTTCGGTCAAGTTTCCAAATAAGGAGAACCATATCATGTTAAGCATTCGCTATTTAAAGCGACAAAGACGATAAAGCATTTAAGTTAATTTGTTCAAATTGTATATCTACTTGTACATTCCAGAATTATTATTTACACATTCATACATTTTAGTCTTTGTTTGTACAAGTATCTAAGTTGATGTGTCGAATCTGCTGCTCTCCGCCATTCACTTGCATTTACCTAAAGTGTGCTAGCATCTGATTGGATAGTGTTAGTCAGCTGATCAGGAAGTGTTTTCGCTCTGGCTGCGGTGAATGACAAGTAAAGTTTCAATTTAAGAATGAATCAGTCTCCTTCCAGCCTTTTCATTTTGTGAACAGTGTCCCATTAATCACCATCCAATCCTCACATGATGAGACTATAGCTACGCTACGCGTATTTCTCGTAAGTTTGAGTTTTTTTCTCGCAAATGTGCCTCTATATAAAGTCACAAATTTGCGAGGAAAAAAGTCATAAATTTGCCACTTTATAAATTGGCAAATTTGCGAGTTTTTTTCTCAGAATATTGCCCCCACCCTCTAAAAAAATATATTTATACGTGGCCTTAATATGACGTCGTATATGACAATGGTTTTATGAGATTATAAAGAATTTTAACTCATTCATTGCCATTGACGGCTATAAACGTCAAAAATTCATTTAAACTATTTCTATTAGTTTAACATTTTTTCCACTTTTGTTAACAAGAGTATGAAAACTTAGAAAAAAATTATTGTACATTTAGAACAGATATAAAATTTGTGATTAATCGTGAGTTAACTTTACAAAAAAAATAATCGCCTGACGCTCCTAATTCTTAATAATCTTTTCTAAAAAGTTTTAATAATCCTTTTTTTTTTTAAGAAAAGATTATTAAAAATGAGGGCAATTAATTAATTTATTAATAATTAATTGATTAATTAATTAATTTTTTTAATCATAATTGATTGCATGACATGAATTTTTGACGTCTATAGCTGTCAATGGCAGTGAATGAGTTAAAAAACTATGACAAATGTTCAAACATACACAAACAGTTCTAAAAGATCCACACAAAAAAATGAATTGAAAATGAAACGACCAAATTGCACTCCACAAAAGTAGTGTTGGAGCCACATTGCACAATTTCAACAGTGATCCTTTAACATACCACTAGGGGGAGCCTGCAAACCATTAGTGTTACACATTGCACACTTTGACGACGATCAATGTCAATGAGCAGGAAAAAAGACAAAATTTTTCACATTTTCTTTTTTTCCTGACTTGAAATTCCACAACTATTTTCTTCTCTGGCTGTTTTTCAATTGTTTTGAAGATGGTCCCTTCATTGATTGCTGTATTTATCAACACATCACATGGAGTCAACCAACCCTTTACAAGGCATACAGGAATGCACAAAAGATCATTTAAGAGAAAAAAAGAGAGAGAGTTCTATATAGATATAATATATGAAATATTTGTTTTGCTTTTGTAAGATGTTTAAAAAAAAAAAATCCCATTAAGTTCTATTTTCAAATGAGATGCAAAATATTTTTTTTCTGGGGGGGGGGGTCAGGCTTGGTCCCTGGTGCCAAAATTCACAGGTGGTTTCCTGAAATGATGGAAAGAAAAAAAAAATCGATGAATTGGATTTTTCAATGGACTTGTGCGTGAATGTGTTGTGTGTGTGCGTGACGCTGCAATTTGCTTCAGGGTGCTCATCTATGAGATTCTCACAATGTACACCAGCTTCAATGTTTCTTATCATGCAGGTAATATTCAATATGGTAGCTTTTACAATTGCCGTTTTACTGCTCCCATACGCAGTATACGCGCGCACACACGCGTACAGTATGTATGTGTGTCTTACGTATAAGTGTGTATGAACACACTTTGACTTGGCTGTCAAGTAGTATTTTCTTGCTTACGGCACAACGGTCGATTTTTCATTGCCGGGCTCTCAGCCAGTTAAAAGAGCAGCAGGAGGGGGTTGCCATGGCGACGGCTCATTTGGGTCTGTCTTGGGGCTTAATGGCACAGCAGGCCTTAAGGTGCGCTTTTACATCCAACAAGTGTACATATGGGTTGGCAACATACTCCAGCCACTGCAAGCAGCTTCTACAAAACTTTTCCTAATATATATATATATATATATATTAGAAAAAATAATAAAATCAGAGTCGGTATCATCAATGTGAGGTGATTTTCCACTGAACTAAATATTGATTGTGGATGGTATGCTGTTGATAAATGCATATTAGCAGAGCTCCAATACATTCATTTAACTCATTCACTGCCATTGACGGCTATAGACGTCAAAAATGCATTTGAACTATTTCTATTAGTTTAACATTTTTTTCCCCACTTTTGTTAACAAGTCTATGAAAAACTATCAAAATAATTATTGTACATTTAGACCAGATATAAAATTTGTTAATCACGAGTTAACTATTGAAGTCATGCGATTTATTACAATTAAAAAATGTAATCGCCTGACGACCTAATTTTTAATAATCTTTTATTTTCTTTTTTTAAATAATCTTTTTTCAAAAAGAAAAAAAATATTTTTTCAAAAAAAGAAACAGGCGCTTATTTTTTTTTAATTGTAATAAATCTCATGACTTCAATAGTTAACTCGTGATTAATCACACATTTTATATCTGGTCTAAATGTACAATAATTATTTCCTATGTTTTCATACTCTTGTTAACAAAAGTGAAAAAAAATGTGAAACTAATAGAAATAGTTCAAATGCATTTTTGACGTCAATGGCAGCGAATGAGTTAATGACAGGGTGGAAATTTTTGGCTAATTCTGTTTCATGAGCATTGATTCTGTTTGCAAGCTGACCACGAAACAATGTTCAATTTCTGAAATGTTCCTTCTTTTTTTTTTTTTATGGGTTGATTGATATCTCACTATGAACATGTGACATGTGACTAACTACACAGATTTGATATGACGACAAAATGACTCGTTTTGCGGATGTAAAAAAATGTAAAGAAACCGACCTGGTATCATTGAACTTTTTAGCGTGTGGAACATGCGCGTTTGTTGCATTCATGGATTTAAACTCTGTTGCTAACCAAAACAGCAGCACTCAAACTGCCATTGAGGCACATGGCCGCTCATTTCCCAACTGCCTTTGTAACCTTGTGTAACAGTTGATTTGTCTCAAAAGTTACTTTCACACAGCCGTTGCATGCAGATCGTTAGATGCAAGTGCTCTTAATGGAAAGATTAACGTATTTGAGCCCCAATAAATAAATATTTGATGACATTGAAAATGTATTAGCTGCCTACAATACTTTTCGTTTACTAGGTAGGTGATTTAGGAAGGATTTCATTGCTAGAAGCTAGTTGCGGTGGATGCGAGATTTGCCAAGCTAACATGCTATGCTAACAGCTAAGTGCTAGCGCGGTCTACGCCACGTTGCGACCACGCATCGACCACGCATCGACCCACACGTGTGTGTGTGTATATATATATATAAAATTAGCTCTCATTCACCGCCATTGACGGCTATAGACGTCAAAAATTCATTTGAATTATTTCTATTAGTTTAACATTTTTTTCCCACTTTTGTTAACAAGAGTATGAAAACCTAGAATTGTTTTATTGTACATTTAGAACAGAGATAAAATGTCTAATTAATCAAGAGTTTACTCGTAATTTTTGGGCAATTAAAATTTTTCATAAGATTTTTCATTGTAATTTCAATAGTTAACTCATGATTAATCACAAATTTTATATCTGGTCTAAATGTACAATTATTTCCCTAGTTTTTCATAGTCTTGTTAACAAAAGTGGGGAAAAAATGTTGAACTAATAGAAATAGTTCAAATGAATTTTTGACGTCTATAGCCGTCAATGGCAGTGAATGAGTTAATTGGTACACTATCATTTCTTGTAGCACTTTCGAAGTGGCGTCGGGTCTCCTCGTCCCCGTAAATGCTCACCAGAGCCTACACTTCCTCATCTGTCCACCTTTTGGTTTTCTTTACTCCTTCCATTGCTGAAACGTTTTAACAAAGGATGTGGAGTAAAAAAAAAAAAAAAAAAAAAAACGTGCCCACAATAGCCGAGTATCGTACAGAAATGGCGGCTGTACCGCGCAAAAAAAGCACCTACCCAAAACGACACGCCTCTTTGTTCAGCCGACCAATCATGAGACACTACACAGCACACCCCCCGTCACACCTCATTGCTGTTCGGGGTAGATAACCAAAATATCTTCCTTACTGTTCCCTCGCTAATCGGCAGCGGCTGTGTGAAAGCAAACAATTTCGTTGGATTGGACGAGTGTGTGAAAGGGCTTTCATGAGGGTGAAGTGAGATTTTGCGACCAAAGCTGAAAAAATTTAATAACATTTTATTTTGAAAGGCATCTTTTTTTTCCCCTTGCAACCATCTCGGCTTTTGATGTCGTCGCTAACGGCGTGAGGGGTCACTTTCCCCCCCAAAAATTAAAAAAATGAATAAAAAATAGAATGTAAATTGTGCGGAGCTGTATGAAAGTGCACTACACTCACGCTGGTTGATAAGAGTCTATTTTGTATAAAGAATCATCTTGAAAGATTTCAAGTTTGGCTGGCGTGTGTAGCGTATTGTTTTCTTTGTATTTCACTTCAATGTAATGAATACAAACACAATGTACAGTGTTTGTTTGAGTGGGGAGGGGCGTTAAAAAAAAACTAGATTCTGATATGACTTGTGTATTATTCATACCCACTCTGTAGTTAGTGTCAATATTTTCACCTTTTTGATTCAATGTTAAATTCTCTGTGTTGTTATTTGCTTGGCTGGCCGGAAGTGATTTGACTTGACAACCATTACACAATAAAGTCAACTGTTTTTCCAAACCTTATGGACAAGATTTTTTTTCTTTTTTTAACTTTTACTAAATTGGACTGATGTTCTTCTTTTTTTTATAATAAAGTGGGCAAAGTTTTTTTTTTGTTAATTAAAAAAGACATGGTGTATAGTAATGCTTTATATATATAGCTTTTTTTTTTTTGAACGGGCAAGGCAGGGGGTAGGTTTTTTTTTTTTTTTTTATTAACGATCAAGGCATCTTTTTTTAAAGTTATTTTTTTTTATTTTATTTTTTTTACAAACATGGCAGTGTTTTTTTTTTTTTAACGACCATGGCGTTTTTTTATAAGTTTTTTTTTTTAAAACAGGGCGGGGTTTTTTTCAACGACCATGGCATTTTTTTTTATTTATTTATTTTTTACGAACATGGCTTTTTTTTTTTAAACGAACATGACGGGGTTTGTTTTTTTTAAAGGTTTTTTTTTAAACGACCATGTATAGTAAGGCGTTTAAGTGACCTTGTAGTAAGGCGTGTTTTTTTTTTCTTTAAACAATATGCAGATATAGTAAGGCGTTTTTTTGTGTGTTTTTTTTTAAGAGCATGTATAGTAAGGCATTTTTTCCCCTTTTAAAATGACCATATATAGTAAGCATATAGTAATAGTATATATATATTTTTTTATAACCTTAAGCAGTTTTTTTAATTGACCATGTAGTAAGGCGTTTTTTTTTTGTTTGTTTTTTGTTTTTTAGTGGGTTATTTAAAAATAAATACATAAATCCCTAGTTAAGAAATTGCTTCTTAAAAATTATACTGGATATCTTGCACGTTTCAGTACGGGTAGAATATGTATTTCCACACACAACAAAAATTGGAAATATTTTTAATAGATTTTTCTGGCTTCCCAAACACAAAATCCAGAAGAACTCCTGCAACATGAATTTTAAATTCTGCAAATCCACTTTTTAAGGCTGTAAATAAACATCAATGATTACAAAAAAATAATAATAATTTGAGCATCAAAGCTGGAATAAAGGAATTAAGTTAGTATGCGAAGAATACAAATATAAAAATTTCATATTAAAAAAAAAAAAATCATATCAAGTGTGTATGTAAGCATATTTGTACAAAGTCAATAAACACCTCAGTTGAGATAAGAAATTCTCATAAATAAAAGTAGTCTCATTTCACATTGACGCTATGTTTTGAGTTTCCTGTTTGCGCAAGACTTTAGAGGGCAAAGGTCGACTTTGTATGCAGGAGCATGTTGGAGGCCCATTGCAGACCAAGCTTATGCTTATTTATTCGAAATAGATTTTTATTCAATTTAAGAAATATTAGCCATCGTGTTTACATTTTGGAAGCTTTTCTGTGACAAATGAAACCGGAAAGTTAATCATCCTGGTTTAGTATTACTGCATTTCCTCATTATTTGCTGTTTATTTACTCAACTGCAGATTGGAGAAGAGAAAATGGTTATTATTAACTCATTCACTGCCATTGACGGCTATAGACGTCAAAAATAAATTTGAACTATTTCTATTAGTTTAACATTTCCCTCCCTCTTTTGTTAACAAGAGTATGAAAAGCTAGAATTTTTTTTATTGTACATTTAGAACAGATATAAAATTTGTGATTAATCGTGAGTTAACTAGTGAAGTCATGCGATTAATTACAATATTTAATTTTAATTATTTAAAAAAAATAATAATAATCTTTTCTTTTTTCTTTAAAAAAAATAAAATAAAAATTAGGGGCATCAGGCGATTATTTTTTTTTAATCATAATTAATCGCATGACCTCACTAGTTAATTTATAATTAATCCCAAATTTTATATCTGTTCTAAATGTACGATAAAAATGTTTTTCTAGGTTTTCATACTCTTGTTAACCAAAGTGGGGAAAAAATGTTAAACCAATAGCAATAGTTCAAATGATTTTTTTTACGTCTATAGCCGTTAATGGCAGCGAATGAGTTAAATTGTTGACATTTTTTACCCTCGGCGCGTAGGAGACGTAGGGGTCGATTGAGTGATTCAGGTTCAGGCATGCCCTCGATCCGCTTGCTTGTTTTGTTTCCCTATTCCAAGCCAATGTGACAGCAAGAAGACGTCAATTGGTCTTCAGCATCTGCGGGAACATCTCCTTAAGCAGTCAGTGCAGTTGAAAAGACGGAAAGGGCAAAACCAGCTCGCATACTGTATATTGGATCATTTACACACGCACGCACACATTCCAGGCTCATCGGCACGCGGTCTTGGCAAGCGGCCCCGAAGCAATCCGATAACAGCGGCGGCTCCTTCCCGCGCAACTCTGCGATGTCGCCAAAGTGCGCGCATGCGCGGCACGATCGGCTCCCGTCGTGTCAAGTCGACTCCCACTTCTCATCAATTCTGCTCCACTTTGCAGTTCGGTTATAGAAATTCCACGTAGTTGCGAGGAATCAATCCGACTCGACCGTCCAAGGTTCCTTCCAGCCAGCCCGGTTCTCTGGAGGCGTGGACTACACGGAGCAAAGAAGAAAAAAAAAGGACTTTGTGGAGTGTCCATTTTGACAAGTGCAAAAAGCCGCGACTCACCATTGTCGAAGATGGTGCCGGCGATGAAAGAGAGCTCCGAGTCGTGCTCGGCCTTGCAGGCGTAAAGTGCCCGAGCTCGCTTGCCACAAAGGCTGCAAACGCACAAAGAGACATTTGACACAAGCGGCAGACAAAATCCTTCTTCTTCTGCTTCAATTTGAAACCACATGAAAATAGCTTAGCTGACCATTTTGAAGAATAACGGTATGAAAAATCGGATTAAGCTAAACTAAGCTAAAACCATTTTCATCTCAAGGAACTATTGATTTAAATGTTCAGTTAACTTTCTAAGAGATGCTGCTGACCCTGGGAACCTTCTGAAACTTTTGTTCGACATTAACTCATTCGCTGCCATTGACGGCTATAGACGTCAAAAATTCATTCAAAATATTTCTTAGTTTAACTTTTTTTCCCACTTTTGTTAACACGAGTATGAAAACCTAGAAAAAAAAATTGTGATTAATCGTGAGTTAACTATTGAAGTCATGCAGTTAATTACCATGAAAAATTGAAATAGCCTGACACGATTTAAAAGAAAGAAAAGATTATTAAAAATTAAGGACGTTGGGCGATTAAAATTTTTAATTGTAATTAAACGTATTACTTTAGTAGTTAACTCACTAAAATTAATCACAAATTTCATATCTGTTCTAGATGTACAGTAAAAAAAATCTAGGTTTTCATGCTCTTGTTAACAAAAGCAGAATTTTTTTTTAAACTTATAGAAATAGTTTAAATTCATTTTTGAAGACTATAGCCGTCAATGGCAGTGAATTAAAAACAAAGACACGTGAAAATTTCAGGTATTTTTTAGGGGTGTCCGGCGATTAAAACTTTTCGTCGTAATTAATCACATGACTTCAATAGTTAACTCACGATTGATCACAAATTTTATATCTGTTCGAAATGTACAATACAATATTTTTCATACTTTTGTTAGCATAAAAGCGGGGAAAATTTTAAACTAATAGAAATATAGCTGCATCTTTTAGTCATTGATACTGTAATTTCATAATAATTCATAAAATTGAGTTAAAATTAAAAGGATGTGCCACACCGTAAAAAAAAACAAAAAACGAGTTTGATATTGATTTGTGTTGAGGTCAATTTTCTGCCACTAGATGGCACAATGGTGACAGCACTGCATTTCTCTTTTCACATTGAGAGCTATCTAATCTTTAACATGAAGTAACTTCTGCACATTTTTTTAAATTGTAAAATACAACGTGACCCCAGTCGCCACAAATATATGCATTATTATTAAATGTATTACTGCTAAATTTTTCATTAATCGCGTGGTTAAAAAAAAATGAGTGGTGTTAAAGGAACTTTAAATAACTCAAAATGAACGCACTCATTTTTTTTAATTTATTTTTTTCTGGAGAGAACGCACTCATTTTGACACCCCTAGTATTTAAAAATTTGGGGAAAATAAATATTTACTGTAGAAAACTATAGAGAGCTGTGGTATTTACTTTAAGTTGTCATTTAACTTTTCAAGATGCGCGGATAACCTTGGGAGCTCCCTGAACATTTTGTTAAATGTGCAAAAATGCACATTATAGTCTGAAAAATAACGATCGATTGAAATTCCTTCTAAGTCCAATTAAAGAAGTTTCACGTCCAAATTATGGCCTTCGGTTTTTGGATGCATTTTGGAGTCCCATTTTGAAAGATCAAAGTATCAATTCACGCTGATTTTTTTTGTTGACATTTTGAAATGTACCTGATGACGACTCACCTGATTGGGGAGGAATCGCTGGAGGCCGAAGAAACGGGCTGCGGACTGGACGGAGCCGAGAACATGGGCCAGGATGGAGACCGTGGGGAGGTTGGACTGGAGGACGGTGCACTGCGGGAAAATGGGACATGCTTCACTCACCATGGACTTGGAATAATAATAATAATAATAACGTACCATCAGACATATCTCGCTGGCAAATTTCAAATTTTTAAAATAATCGATACTTTTGGTGTCATTTTTACAAATTATTGACCAAATGGAAGTTTGAAAAATGGCTTGCTCTCTTTTAATAGTTGAAAAAAAAAAGGATCATTTTTGGGGTCTCCTGAAAAGTGATTTTGGAGGTAAGAGGCCCAACACCAGCGATATGTAAGGAGGAGGAGGGGCTTATATACTTAAAATGATTGACATGATATCATTACGATTATACTAAATAAAAAAAGTTTTAAATATTTTTTTTTTTTTAAAAATCAATAAATTTTTCATATTTCTCTATTGTTGAATTAAACGCTTGCTTCATTCAGGTCCCTGAGATTGAATCTTAAAAAAAAAAAAAAAAAAACACTAGCTCCTCAAAATTAGAAAGGTGCTCCAAATTTTTGGGGATGATTCAGTGGGAATAATTCAAGTATCCTTACCAGACTGGTATGCTGCTGCGGGATTTGGGGTTCAACCTAAAGAGACAAAATGACAATTGATGAGAGGACTGGTTTTTTTGGGTTTTTTTTTTTACTTGTGTTGGAAAACAAGTCATGATAATAAAGATGGGAGCAGTTTGTTGACGTGTGAGGGTTTTGATTGAAAGTCAGCACGATGATTTCAAATCTTACCCATGACAAAAGTACAGTCGCTTTTTTTTCTATTTAGCTTTACAGTCGGTCTTTTTTTCTCTCTATTGTCATTCTTCTCAAATGCCCCCCCCCCCCCCCCAAAAAAAAAGACAGCTTATACTGTTGTGATGGTCTTGGAACTGCTTTAAAAAACTATTTACCTTGCAAAAACGTATAAATATGTTTTAAGTGTCCCAAAGACGTATTTATACGTTGTTTTATGCTAGAGCATACAGCCTCTCAACTGCACAGAACGGATGAAGCAATGGTAGCTATTACAAAAACGGCCATCAGGTGGCAGCAGAGTATAAGAGATCAACCGGGGCCATGTTCCAAACAAGCCAATTCACTCACAAAATTCTAAACTGATTTATGATTGTTGATGCAACTTTGCTATATTCTAATGCTAATTGCTGCAAAACGAAAACCGACTTTTTTCCTGATGAAAGAAGAGACTCTAATCTTTCTTATGGTAGGTTCCATGTTTTTATAGCAATAGAACACAATATTCTGTGGGCTTTGCAAAATCAGTCAAAATCCAGTCAAAACAACCGGGAGCGAAGGGGATTGCTTCCGTGAAAATGGCTGCGAGTGAATGAGTTAAAATGCTTTGTAGGAAGCACAAAATCTGAAGCTGTCAATAAGGTGCAATTTGTGAAACTAGTGGCCCAGGGGCCAAATCCGGCATGTCACTGAATTTGATGCGGGCCTGCTAAAATGGCAACCAAAAGTAGAATTCATCTCAGGGAGATCTTCCAAACAAGTTTGTGCTGCAACGAAGCCGACTCACAGTGAGGTGGGCCGGCCGTGCCTGGCGTCGTGCTCGCCGTCGTTGCTGGTCAGGCTGTGTCTGGGCGTGAGGCCTTGGCTTCCGCTTCCGCCGCCGCCGCTACTGCTGCTGCTGCTGCTGCTGCTGCTACTGTTGCAGTTGGCGGAGGACGGGACGGCCTGCTGTTGCTCGCCCACCGCGGCGCTGACGACACTGTTCCTCTTCTCACCTGCGACGACATCACAGTGAGCATCGAAAGGCGAGCATTCGTCACCGGCAACTGTTTTGCGATTTTATTTTTATTTTTTTATTAGCATGAGCAAGTAAGCAGGTTTGTGAGAACGATGACAGTCAAATGGCGAGCGCGCGTGTGTGACCTTTAAGGGAATGCGTTGGCGTCTGGAAGAGCGTGAGAGGACGTTCAATACAGGACGGAGCTTTGCTCTCCTCGCTTTTCCTCCTGGAGTGCTTGAGCTGAGAGTTGGTGAAGCCCCCGGCCGCGCTCGGAGCGTCTTTGAACATCTGCGTCAGTCAATATAGAACCATCAGGTGTGACAAATAGTTGTCCAAAAATCACGTGATTTTTAAAAGTACTCTTGTACTTTTGTTCCCGTTCATCACATCTACTGTGATGATGTTCGTGTGCGTCCTTCATTCGACAAACAATCTAATGCTCTGCTTGTTATTTGTACTGTTGCCATGGCAACGCCTGTAAGCAGCCTGGCTGAAGATGAACCACTTAGGGAGGATTTTCACTAATATATTAAACACATTTATGACTTTCTGGAAGAAGGAACAAATTGAGTGATCCATACTCGCTCGTGGTGCTCAATGAGGATCTCCACCACAATGTTCTGGAATTTGATGTCCATGATGGCCGCCACCGTCTCTTCCTGCGGCCGGAGGAGAGTGGGTCCGAAAACCACGCCCAGGTTGGCTACGGTCATCAGGTTGTGCTGGTGGTGATTGGCCACACTGTCGAAGTAGTCAAGGAGGACATTTATTAATGGTTGACCTTTACAAATTCCAGCAACCAATTTGCAGAATGTGGAAAATTGGTTTGTTTGTTTATTTACACGATCTTAAAAAATATAAATATGGCAGCAAAAATAAATAAATAAATACGTGAAGGTGAGGTAGAAACCCATTATGGGCTTTATCAAGATCAAAATATTCTACTATTGCTATATATAGCCTCAACAAACATATCTTTAACATAAGTGAATTATTACTTTAGCAAAAACAATCAAGTATAATAGTAAAAAAAAAAAAAGTCCAAATCTCTTAGGGAAAAGCCCAAAGTTTGTCTAGTGTCTGTTTTTTCCCAGAACTGTATAGAAGGTCCATGACTTTTAACTTTTTTTTTCAGACCTCAAACCTTAACTCAGGGGTGGCCAAGTTCGGTCCTTGAATGCCACTCTCCAGCTTGTTTTCCATGTTTCTCTCCACTAACACACCTGATTCATGATCAGGATCGTTATCAGCCTTCTGCAAAGCTTGCTGATGAGCTGATCATTAGATTCAGCTGTGCTTTGAAGGAGGAAGATATGGAAAACAGGCTGGATAGTGGCTCTCGAGGACCCAACTTGGCCACCCCTGCCTTAACTCATTCACTCGCAGCCATTTTCACTGAAGCAACCCCCTTCGCTCCCGGCTGTTTTACTGGATTTTGACTTATTTTGCGCGGCCCACAGAATATTGTGCTCTATTGCTATAAAAAAAAGGAATCTTTTTTCATCAGGAAACAAGTATATTATGTATCTCTTTCCGTTTTCTAGCATTTAGCATTAGAATATAGCTAAGTTTCATCATTATTCACAAACCTGTCGAACACACAGAGGAAAGCTTGCAACATGGCCCAGGTTGATCTCTTATACTATGTTGCCACCTGCTGGCCGTTTTTTGTAATAACTACCACTGCTTTAAGTGACCTCTTCAGGTCAGATGCTGCATCAAGTCTTTCTGTATGCTCTAGCATATTAAAAAAAAAACATGAAAAACGTATAAATACATTTTTGGGACCATGGCAATATTTAATATAGAACATTTTTATAAGTTTTTAGGAAAAAAGGAGTAAATATGGGTCATAATGACATGCATCACTCACTCAGCAATTAAATAAATGTGAGGAAAAAAATCATAGATCCACAATTTTTTCATGATCTCCACTGAATGTCTTTTTTGTTTAAAAAAAAAAAACACACATCTCTTTCGCAATAATTATTGTCACTAAGACAGAAAAGAGAAACTTGAGAGCCAAAGTTTAAGATTTGCCATCTGGCGAGAGCCCCATTTGATATTGCCGGAGCTTTTCAGAATAATTTAAGGCCACCAAATTTGTGCCGGTTCACACTTTGGCAAGAAAAATACTCAAAACATTTGCAAAATGTCCCATTTGCCGCACAGTACTTGATGTCTCTGACGGATTAGAGGGTCTCGAGTGTCACCACAAGTCCGCTTACCACCGTCAGAAGTCAACATCATCAAATGTTTCACGGCTGTGCTGTGGCAGGAGAAAAGCTCGTTTGAAAAGAAATGCGACACTCATATCGCGGCTAAGTCACTTCGACTAATTTACACCACCAAGTCTGCCGTGTTGAAAACAAGTGTTTTAAATCTTCCACCTACTTGGACAGATGTTTCATGAGCATGTCCAACATCTGCCGGTTCTTCTCAGGCAGTCGGTGCACCAGAGCGTGGATTTCCGTCACCCTGGCCTCGGGATTGTCCAACTCTGGAGAGCAGGAGAGGTCAAGGGTCAAGGGGGATAGAGAGAAGACACCAAAGTTTGGATCTTCACTTGCCACATGACGTGTCGATTATTTGTGAAGGCTGAATAAACCCTCACATTGGTTCGGGTATTTCATATAAAAACAAAATAAGGCAATTGTTTGAAATGGTGAAAAACCTGAAAACTTATTTTTTCAGAAAATCCATTTTCTTTTTAAAATCGTAGCTGGAGCTAACTGTGCAGCGATAAAGATGCCAACTTCTACCTCATTTCAAGCTGGTTCACAAACAAAAACATTTTTGAACTTAACTAACCAGTTTTAACAAAACTCACAAAAAGATTCCAAGACAAAGAAATGAATTTCTATTGTACAATTTACTGTTGACGGCGGCATAAGCCTTTTTTTTTTTCTCTCATGACCTATTTCTTTTCTAACCAATTTTCCAGGGCTTACTTAGCTCAATAGCAGCAAAGTGCCAAAGGCATTATAAGGAAGTCATAAAAGTAGAGAGAGGTGGAGCCGTCCGTCCTTGTCGGTTGGCTTGGAACTTTTTGAACATTTCCCAAGGACAACAGGCGGAGACGCAGAAAGCAGACGGTGGGTTTTGAAGGGACGATAAAAAGCTGAGTCACACATTCATGACCAGCAATCAAAATCATGTCAGCCCTCAGGCCAACACACACCAATAAGCACGCAGGATCTCAGGACTTTCTTGAAAGTGATGCACCCGCAACAGACGTGTGCGTCTCCCGCAGTCGCAGTTTTGAGCCAATCCAAAATAAGCATTTTGTAAAAAAAGCAGGACTGTTGTTGTTGTCATGACTGCGAAGATTTCAAACGATTGTGAGCAAGTCCGCGTTGTGTTAGCGTACGTGCTAATGCTATTGCTTAAACGATGCATTATTGCTGTTATTAGACCTCCAATTGATGCTGTGCCTAAAAAAAAAATGGTTGTAATTAAGACACTATTGTTGACAACTTAACTCATTCACTGCCATTGACGGCTATAGACGTCAAAAATTCATTTGAACTATTTCTATTAGTTTCACATTTTTTCCCACATTTGTTAACAAGAGTTTGACAAACCTAGAAAAAATGTATTGTACATTTAGAACAGATATCAAATTTGTGATTAATCTTGAGTTAACTAGTGAAGTCATGTGATTAATTACAATTAAAAAAAAATGTAATTGCCTGATGCCCCTAATTTAAAAAAAAAAGAAGAAAAAATTATTAAAAAAATGTTTTTATTGTAATTAATCACATGACTTCAATAGTTAACTCACGATTAATCACAAATTTGATATCTGTTCTAAATGTACAATTGAAAAAAATCTAGGTTTTCATACTCTTGGCAGTGAATGAGTTAAAGATCTAAAGCCGGTATCTACTTTTCTGGTACCAACTCCTTTGCGGTTAAAAAAAAAAAAAAAAAGTAGCCCAGTTCCAAAAAGTGCCGTAATTATTTTGGAGGCCAACGATTGGTTCGAGACATGTCGTCATCAATGTGCAGCTGCGCAAACCACCACCCCGGGAAAACAGCTGCCTTTAACGATGAAGAGAGGACAACAATGGCTTCCAAACAGATTAATGCTTTAAAAATGCAAACCATTTTAACATTATTGAATGCAGTCTTCTGGTTGCTGCAATATTTATTCAATGTTTTCAGGCCGAAATAAACTGGCACAAAGCGTTGTTTGCGCTCTCCATTGTTTTTGCCTGTGTGCAGTGCACGCTAGCTGCGGTGGCTTTAGCATGACATCACTGGCCAGGTGAGGAGGGGCTCCCGGGTTAAAAACCGTCGGTGGAAACGAGGCTTAACCATTAACTGCCATAATGATAGTTCTCACTGAGTCATCAGGTAACTTGATCCACTTTTTAATTGATGGTGCATTCCAAATAATTCAACATTCAAATTTGATTTCATGTTTGGCAAGGTTCCAACATGAATAAACCACGAAACCAAAGTAGCAGCCTTCGTTTATCCTTCTTTTGATTGATTGACACTCATTGATTGGCGGTGAATCCAATAGTCCAGAAAGCGTTTACAACGGATGAATGATGGAAGCAGGAAGCGCTGGGATGTTTGATCAACAATTCTCACAGACACTTGAGAAGAACATTTGACTAAAATGTCCTTGACGTGGAAAAATGAACATTGCTTGCAACCATTTTCCATGGGAGTCTCCAAGTGGCTATGCATAAATTAGCATGGACTACTTGCTAGCATTAGCATGGACGAGTTGAGAGCAAATCAAGTGTTCTGGCCTTCCATTTTGCCTCAATCACCTCCAGACATGATTCGCTTCAGCACATCATTCTTCATTGATTATTATCATATCTTCGGCAACAAGCTTCCCGTCACACTTCCAGCTACTGCTCGAATCGCTCTCAATATGTTTGTACGTCTCGTGTGTCAGGTATCCAGCTGGCAGCCATTTCTCGCCCCTTTTGACTACATTATACGCCTCCGCTCTGCCTAGAACGCCCGTTTAAAGAGAGTCGAGTGAAGCAGATTTGAAATCAGATG
The DNA here is from genome assembly GCF_051991255.1 of Vanacampus margaritifer. Lineage (NCBI taxonomy): Eukaryota > Metazoa > Chordata > Actinopteri > Syngnathiformes > Syngnathidae > Vanacampus > Vanacampus margaritifer. The sequence goes on along the minus strand of NC_135447.1, from coordinate 11,386,054 downwards.
AGGAGTAAGTAAGAGAGGCCAGATGCGTGCTGAACGGGAGGAAATGCAAAATGGAGGAGGAGCGTGGCTGGCGCAGAGTTCACGTCAGGTCGCTGTCTGTCCTTAAATCACCTGGCAGCAGGCCTGCCTCGCCTTGTTAAAAAAAAAAAAAAAAAGTTGCCGTGAAAAGCGTGTCGTAAAGCTGTGGGATTTACGCATGTGAATTCACACAAAGTCAAGGCAGACATAAACGAAAGCAGATGCAGAAAAGAATGTGGCCTCTATACTTATAAATGCTCCATTTTCATTTTTTTTTTTAGGATTGCTACAAAATCCTAAAAGTATGTCAGCAATCTTTTCTTGCTAGCGGCCCAGCCAAGACACGCCGTCATTTCCTGGACTTCCTTTATGTTGGACAGGCTTCGCCGCACACAAACAGGTCAGCGACACATTTTGGAAAGCGCCTGAACTTGTTGAGCACATGTGAGCAGAAGGAAGTCAAGTCTTGATATGCACAATGTAGCAGTGCATTATTCAAAGAATGAAGCTAAAGTGTACAACAATCAGCCCACCAGGCACGAGGACAGTGGACAATACCCATGACTGCACTCTGGGTGTCCTCCAAATTAAATGCATCATGCACAGTTGTTAACATTCTCCTACACACGTTGGAAATTCATTCAGAATAGATATAGAGGCAGAGAGGGAGATAAAGAGGTCAAATGTACTTTTTTTACAGTATTATTTGTATAAATTATTTTTTTTGAATCATTTAACCCTGGAGAACCCAAGAACCCTTTTCTTCTTTGGAAAATTATGAATTATACATTAAATGACTGCTATAAATTCACTGAACACCAAAATATATTTTTTTCAATTTTAACCCTTTTTTTTTTTAACTAGCTCAGAGTTACTAATTTATCAAAAAAAATATATAAAACATACTCCTAGGCCTTCTGCAACATGATATGAAATAGATTAACAAAAAAAAACCACAATTTTACCATCTGAGAAGATGGTTTTGTTTGGATGTTGTCAGCCATCTTGTCACCACCACTCTGGCTCATGTAAGTGCAATATTCATCCACTAGATGGCCCCATGCAGGGGTCAGAAGTAGCACTCTGGACTTTTGAAGTTAAATTTGTAAAAAAATAATAATAAATAAATAAATAAATAAATAAATAAAAGGTCTTTGTTATTTGAGTAGCAGAATTTATAGGGGCCAAATTTGACCCTGTGGGTTCTCCAGGGTTAAATGTTTTATTTTTGTATAATTATTTTATTTTTAATAGGTGGGTAAATCAGTCAGAGCCATTTCAATAAAAGTGACATTAACATTGCTATATACAACTGCATAATTTACTGTATGAAGATTAAAGATCAAAGAGGGAACATTTTATTCTATTTAATATTAAAATGGAAAAAGTTGATTTATTAGATACTTTAACATTTCATTTTTTAACATTAAAATTCACACTTTTTAATGGTTTGTATTTACATTTTTCATAATTTTACTTGACCTTAAATTTAATACAGTACTTTTTTTTATTTCTTATGTAAATTTCAGTCCCACAGGGGATATTAAATACATTTTATTCGAATGTATTTTATGGATAATTATTATTATTTTTTAACAATATATATTATAAAGCATTATTTATTATTTATGGGTGCTATCAAAAGTTAGATTATTTTCACGGTAAAGGATTATTCTTGAACTCAACCACATACATCTGCTTTTGTGATATTGGGAGTGTTAATAACGTGATTGATTGTATGATGTAGTCTTATTTCATTATCTTAAGAAGTGGACTACAAACATACGGTAGATGGATGTGATAGATTGGCTTCACTTTAACAAGAAAAATACATCAAGAATTGAAGGAAGAATACTCACTGGCAGCCTTGATGAAACTCCTCTGATACTGATAGGTCATGAGAGGTGCTGGCAGCGCCCTAAAAGACGAGAAAGAGACGAATGGAAATCGTCAGGTCAAGAGATGAAGCTTGTCAAATACGCCGCCAATATGTCACGCTTTACATTACACACTTATGATGACAACACGCTATCGTTTCATCACACGGCACAGGCAGGCCCATCCAAACAATTCACAATTTACAGCCAACACTGCTCGCAACAGACTCCGCACAGCTCTTAATATTCTATATTATTTATTCATGTAGCGTTCCCAACTGCATATACTATATACAGGAAGGGAAATATACTGTTGGTCCATATAGGCACCCATCGTAAATTATTCTTTGTAATGATTATTCTTCTGTCCACTTTTCAGACTTTCCCACAATAAAATATAAAAATACAGTAAGTGGCTGCAGGTAGTATTTAAAATACTAAATGAGCAATGCAAAACATATCAATCCTAAATACAACCCTAGAACACCAAAAGAGAAAAAAAATGAAACATTTTTTTATTTTTTTGTAATTAATGATTTCGTAACACCCCCCCCCCCCCCACACACACACACACACACACACACACACCTTACCTGAGATAGTGCTTGATAGCACTGGTGATGGTCTTAATTTCCCACTCGGGATTTTCCAGTTCCACATCAGCGCACGTCTTCGGATCTGATGGGACGCGCGATTGGTTGAAAAATTTTAATAATGCCAAATCTCAGGAAATACGTTATGATTGTTCTACTTTTCTGAGCAAGCATGTGTGTGGCTGTTCTTGTCTTTGTAAAGTTTGTCTAGCAAATGATGATTTGAAAGAAGATTGATGTGAGTGACTCCTTGATTTTTTTTGTACAGACTGCCAAAGTTGGATTTTCAGTATTGAGCTGTGTTGAATTTACTGTTGGCAAAAAAAGTCCCCACAAAGACAAATTGCGTTTGCATGTGTGATTGTGTTTTGTTTTTTTGTGTATTTTTGCTCTTACCCATGGCGAGGCTCAACAGTTTTTGCACCCGAGAGCTGACGCCGACAATTCTGTACAAGCCTTGCTCATCAATACCTGAAAAGAGGTCCGAAAATTTCATGTCATCCCACATTACTGCTTTACTGGCATAGCGAGAATCATAAAAGCATTTTATAACAACGGATAAATCAATGAATGAATCCGTCCAAATGTTGTGCCGCGTTGTGATTGGCCAGTCTGAGTTTCAGTTTGTGGTTGTGCAAATGTTCCATTGTGACATTTGACGAACAGTCCAGATGAATCAGAGTGAACATTCAAGATGCAATCAAGAGTCCTTTGCAAAAAGCCCAAAAATTACATTTTAAAGTAGGAATGAGCTGGTATCGGTACTTGTTATTGGTGACTACTCAATAGTGTGCGTGTGCGCGCATGTGTGTGTCTATTGTAGCCTTCACAGCACCCGGTTGCATCCTACCTCGAGTCTCCAGCGCATAAATGAATTTTTTCATCACATTGAACCCAATCACATCAAGCTGGGCCACTGAGGAAGACGCCGAGCGACAGAGAGAGAGAGAGAGAACAATGGAATTAGTGAAAAACAAGCAATAAAATATAATAGCAATTACAGAGTTTAATTGATTTTTTTTTTAATTTTTACTTAATGACAACGTCATCATAATTAATTTTCTGTCCTGAGGAAAAGTCACTATAGCAACTTACTGCCTTCCGTCTGGTTGTCCTTGTTCAGATTGTACACCTAAAAAATAGAACATATATGAAAAAAATAAAATAAAATAAGTCATCTATTAGATGCAGGATGTACATGTGCAGTCCATTACTTCTTTCTGATGCTCACACACAAACATGAGAAATAAATGTCACATATCGAGCTAGCAGGCTTCCTCATTTCAGTTGTCGTGGAAACGGAAAGCTGAAGATCCCTCTCAAACGTGGAATAGAATTCAAATGCACGAGTAGTAGTATAATAGTACCATCATTTGGATTTCTTTATCGTTTCCTAAAAAAAAAAGCATTTCCCCAAAATAAATGCACTTTCAATTTCTATCAATAAAACCAAACAAACTGTTACTATAGAATTTCATAAACGCTATTGTTTCCAGACAATCAGCCCATTGGAACTCTGTTGCCAACCAAAACAGCAGCACCTACTGAGGCGAAACACTACGAAAAGTTTGAAAACTTGATCCACTTGCTTCATCAACTAGTGATGGGCGAAAAATGCTATATTGGGATATTTCTTTCAAATGATCAATTGTTTATTTGTCTAAAATAAAGGCCTCATCTGTTTGGTCTGCATCATGTCCGCTGCATGTTGCTGTGGTGTAAGAGCGCCTAATGGTAACCGTGACAACGTACCGGCTCCCTCCCATCCATGGCCTCCATCCACAATCTGCGGTCTTCCTCTGACAGAGCCTGCATCGTCATCATTCCCGGCCTGAACGGCAAAGAATACAAGAAGGGGAAAAAAAAACAGCTCAACAGAGTGAAGAATATTTATAAATTAGAATTGTGGCGCCCCCTTGTGGTCAGTTCGTTTGCTGCAATTAGTCTCGTCAAAAGGCTCACCTGTCCACAGCCTCCACGTCAAAACAAAATCGTTTTTCAATGGAGTCTGTTTTCCTCCTGATGCAGGACTTGAGAATGAAGCTCTCCTCTTCGCCCTGACACACACAAAATACAAAAGGTGGTGCCGGTTGCTTTGTTTCCTTCAACTGTATATTACGAGGGCCACATATAAATTTATAAACATTTTAAATGAGGGAGGTAATAATTCTGAGAAAAACTCACACATTTATGAGAAAAAAATAGAACATTTGTGATATTATAAAGTGGCCCGGGAAATTTGTGAGATGATGACACAACGGCCCTACGCCGTCTTCAAAGTGTGAACATTTAATATGATGGTTAATCTCTGCTAAAGCAATTACCCCAATCTCCTTATTTGAAAACCCAACCAAAAAATATCATTTAATTAACGAGTTCTTACACCCACCGTAGGCATTTTTTGCACACTTGTGACTTCTTGGAACAAACATCCGAGTAGGCTACTTCTCGCAAGTTTCGGACTTTTTCCTTGCAAAGATGCGAGTTTATTTCTTGAAAATGTTTGCCACTTTTAATGTCACAAATATTTGACTTTTTTCTCGTAAATTTGTGAGGTTTTTTTTCTCGCGAATTTGCCACTTTAGAATGTCACAAATAATCGACCCGCTAAATCTGCAAACAATAAACCTTATCATGAAGTGGAAAGAATAGAGCTGATGTGTTGCAAACTTCTATATTTTGATTTGATTTCTCTTTCAGCTGGTATTTTTTATGCACATCAAGCTCAATTTAACTGATTCCAAAAAGCTCACATGAACGCTACCAATGGTCAATGTTGTTTATATGATCCAAAAGCGAGGAGGGCGTGTCCTGTCCGTGTGTGCAAATTCCGCTTAAAATTAATTTTAGAAAAATATTTAAGAAAATACAATGTTTGCGAGTCATTTTACGTAATAATTTGGATGCACAGAATTGAACACCAAATGCTTTTATAGCGAGGAAATTGTGAAATCAGGCAATACGAGACTGCAGGTAGTAGCCTGGGATGAGTCCAAATCTGACATGGCTGCATTGGCACCGTGCCATGATGGATAAAACAAACAGCAGATCAACTTGGCTCCGTTACTCACAGTTTTGCCCCCCGATTTGGGGTCAAACAGGACCATGGTGACCCGCTTTGGCTCCCTGTGGTACGTGCAGTAGTACTTCACCCAGGTAGAAACAAAGGAGCCTAAATAAAAAAGAAATTAAAAAGTACATCATTGTTATCCATCAAGTCATTCATTTAACGTTTATCATTTGCGCTATTCCAGAGATATCTCTAAAGTCAGAAAAAAATCCATTCTCCTGCACATACAGGTATCCCTGTTCACTCATTTGCTCCCAAAAACGTATAAATACGTTCTATTTTTTCTTATCTTATGTTTTTTTTATGCTAATGCATACAAAAGGCTTTGATCTATCCTCTGAATTGAAGAGTACGCTTGAAGCAATTGTAGTTATTACAAAAGCCACCAGCAGGTGGCAGCAGAGTATAAGAGATCAACCAGGACCATGTTGCAACAAGCTCTTTGCCCCTCCCTTTTATTTGTGAATAATGATGAAACTTAGCTATATTCTAATGCTAATTGCTGCAAAATGGAAACAGATGAAAGAAGAGACTCTAATCTTTCTTTTGGTAGGTTCCATGTTTTTATAGCAATAGAACACAATATTCTGTGGGCCTTGCAAAAGTCAGAAAAAAATCCATCAGTACGTATTTGTACTTTGGCAGAGACAATGAATGATTGTTAGCAAATTGGGGAAGGTTCGGGCATCACGCTAGAGCCAAATGATAGAAAAAGGATGGATGAGGAAGTTATTTTCTTCTTCAAAAAGACACAGCGTCAAGCTTTTGTTGAGCACGTTCCAATGATGACCAATCGTGAACTGCTGTCATGCCTCAAAACAGATCAGGCAGCAAAGCAAAATGTTGATGTTTTCTCACCCGTGTGTGTGTGTGTGCGTGTGTTGGTACGTACGCTTCTCCTGCACATACAGGTATCCCTCCATCGTATGCTGGCTGACGCTCTTGTGCTCATGCGGATTCTCCTTCATCTTCCTCATCAGGCTCTCCACCTCGGACCTCGTGCTCTCAAAACGATTGCGCGTCTGCGCACAAGAAAAAAAGTCCGATTGACTTCAAGCGCGATGCTTAAGCTCACTCCGGCAAGATTGATGCTTCACTGGAGCATTTTTTTTCCAACTGAAAAAAGTCAAATAGTGAAAAGTGGAGGAAGGGATGGGGAAGATGGGAATTGGCATACTCCAAATATCAAACAAGAAAGAGAAAATGGAAAAGCAGGGGGTGGATGAACAAATATAGATTTAAAAAAAATAGAAAGGACGTGTGAAAAGGAAGAAAAATCAATCCCGCAAGGTCAATGCTTCAACGGCGCATCAGAAACTCTTTCATCAGTCAAATATCAAAGAGCGAAAAGTGAAAGTGGAGATCATCAGAAAAAAAAGGGGAGAGGGAAATACAAACTCAAAATTCCATCCAGGACAATACGATATCATATATGAAACGTGGAGCAAAATGGAAAAGAAACAAGGGAAAAAGAACAAAATGTCTCAAAGATAGGAAAAATATAAATAAAGATTGTTAAAGGTAAAAAATAAAAGGAAATGAAGTGAAAAGTGGGAAAAGGAAAATAAGGTATAAAGGAAAGAAAAAAGGAATGATATGAAAAAAAGGCAAAAAATTGATTTCATCTATCATCAGGGGCAGGTGAGTACCGATGCCAGGTATCGGCATCTGGCCTTGTGTTAAGATATCGGTACTTGTGACTCTTAATTGATAATAGAATAGAAAATTGCCATTTTCATGCAATTTGAAGGGAAAATGCTATATTGGGATAAATAGGTCATTTTTTAAAATTATGCCATTTTTGTTGTTGTTTGTTTATTTTATTTTATTTTGGGTGGGGGGGTGGGGGTGGGGGGGGTAATATATATCAAAAGTACTAGTGGTGCCAGTATTGGTGACTACTCAAAAGCTGACAACTTGGATTGCTGTTGGTCTGAAAAAAAAAAGTGTTACCAAACATCCCTAATGCACGTACGGCATACAAAAGAAAATGTTTTTAAAAAAAAGACCAGTAAAATCCTTTAAATAAAAATTCTACTTTTGATCAAGTAAGGCATACAAATAATGAAAAAGTCATTTTTTTGTGTTGATCTTACATTTTGTATGCTGATGGTAAGGTCGGTCTTGAAGTGGCTGAAGTCCTTTGCCAGCTCGTACCCGTGGTGATAGTACGTGAAGAGGCCTTGCAGGAAGGCCAGCAGCTGAGGGAGCAAAGCAAGCGATGATGCGTGATGTCATGAGCCCATCGCGGACATGTTGGAGAAATTCTTACAGGCTCCACAAAGTCGAACATCTTCCTCTCTTGGACCTCCTGCACTTTGAAGACATACTCCAAAGAAACCTCGTAGAAATGCTGCCGCACGTGATCCACCTGATTGTCCGCCTGCGCCCGTCCGCAACAAAAGGTCGGACGCATGAGACGGGAACGAATGTTTTTCATGAAAAAGGAACGTTACCTCGTGCAGGTGCGACTCTTTCTTCTTTGCCGAAAGACTCAGGTGCTTCTCTAGGACGGCACAATACTTCTCGGTCTCTTTGTCGTACTTTTTCTTGGCTTCCTGTGGGAAAAAAAAAAACAACAACCGCATGTTGACATACAAATGACAATGCAAATTTTGTGGCCGGCAAATGTTGTTTTTTGCAGTGCAGAGGAAAAGCAGAATGTGAATTTGGAGCGGCTGATGTGATGGGACTCAAGTTGCGCTCGTCAGGAGAACACAGCTGTCTGTTGCATTTCATGAATTGTGACAGATGATTGCATGTGCACATGTTGTACACTGTTAACTCATTTGCTCCCAAAAACATATAAATACGTTCTATTTTTTCTTATCTTATGTTTTTTTTTATGCTAGAGCATACAAAAGGCTTCGATGCATCCTCTGAACTGATGAGTACGCTTGAAGCAACGGTAGTTATTACAAAAACCACCAGCAGGTGGCAGCAGAGTATAAGAGATCAACCAGGACCATGTTACAACAAGCTCTTCGACCCCCCCCTTTTTATTTGTGAATAAAGATGAAACTTAGCTACGTATATTCTAATGCTAATTGCTGCAAAACGGAAACAGATGAAAAAGAGACTCTAATCTTTCTTTTGATAGGTTCCATGTTTTTATAGCAATAGAACACACTATTCTGTGGGCCTTGCAAAATCAGTCAAAATCCAGTAAAACAGCCGGGTGCAAAAGGATTGCTTCAGTGAAAATGGCTGCGAGTGAATGATTAAGTTAAGCATTTCAATATTTTTCAAAGAGAACCATCTGTCCGCCATTTTGTTTCTTATTTCCAGGACGTGTCTTTTGCCGGCTCAGCCCAAACACAAAATCCAAGCACATTAACTTTTCCATCTTCTAAATTCCAACAAATGGAAGAGCAATAAAACGAGTAAAGTGTCGGAGAAGGCGGGAGGATGAGTCAACAGCTGGGTGGCGCATCACATCAGAGAAGGAAAAAAGCTTTCTACTAGTACTTCCTAAATCAACCAGCAGAGGGCAATATTTTGTCACTCCCTGAAGTCCTAACAAGCACACATGGCTGCTGGCAAAGTCATGGGCGGTGTGAAAAATAGCAATTGTAAACACTACTGTACTTTTCATCACATCCACAACAACACCAGTGGATAGAAATCCGCTTGGAGTGTCGCCTTGCCTGTAATCCACCATAAAACAACCTTGACCAGAGTCCTGCTCCAAAAGAGTCCGGCGTGTTTTAAATGGAACTTTTTGCCAAGTGGGCGAGACCTCGGTGCAAGGTGAGAGGCGTGTGCCGGGCAAAGATGTCACTCCTTTCGGGGCTAAACTGGGATTAGTCCTCACCATGGCCGAGATTACGAGCCATCGCTCCTTAATCTGCTCGCCATGCTGCAATCAAACCGTCAACCTGCTGCCATTCGGCCATATTTGGACAAACCCCCTGCGGTGACGCTTCTGGGTCACATGGCTAATGAACATGCACAATTTTTTTTTCTTTTGAGGGAGGTTGATAAAGTATGACATTTAAGGCCAGAGATAACCAAGAAATGTAGCATTATCTCAATGTGTGAAGTTGTGTATCATTTGAATGAGGAAAAATGATTCGAGATGATTGTTTTCATTTACAAACACACTCATGGAATGAATTTGACTCGTTAACGAATCACGTTGAATATTTGCAAAGGGGGACACTGAGATGTGACAAGATGCCACACTACTTACTGCCTGTTTGTGGAATTATGAGGTCAGCATTATTTAAGATCCTAAGCAGGTCATGTTGTGATGCTTTGATTGAGAATAGTTCATATACACACAGGTTTGTCTACGTTGAAAATGATTGCCTTATAGGTTGTATCAAATTATTATTAATTTAGAAATATAATGTTTGAAATTTTGTAATTAATTACAGTAATTTTATTTCATTTTTTCCTACATTTTCACACTTTTTCCTTTTAAATATAGGTTGATGTAAATCTATATAATTTGTACAGTAAATTAATTAACACATTTTGTTGTAGAAATAAAAATACAAACACACTTGAATTTTTTTTAAATTAAATACCAACATGTCAATTTAAAAACATGTCGTAATTTAACACACACAAGAGTAATTTTTAGCGATTGTAAATGAACACGTTGAATTTCATAAAAATTTCCACAAAAAAATAAAAATAAAAATCCATCTTATACAGGGGCTTGTAAGATGGTGACAACTGCTACTTGGACATTTTACATGTGAACACGTGAACTGGCCTTACACCAACAACTTTTGCAACCAGCCAACTGCCATGAATACGTAACAATATTAGCAAAGCGGATGTCAGGCCAGCCAGCTCTCTAACAGGCTCTTTATTGATTAGTTGATGAATGTGACGGCTGCTGATGTACTGTACAAGCGTGTGTGTGTGTGTGTGTGTGTGTGTGTGTGTGTGTGTGTGCTTGTAGTACACGTTTTTGGTGCCAAAGGCCCGGCAGGCTTACCTTGGCTGCACTGATCTGCTCTTTCCTGAACCTCTCCAGAGGCATAATGAGCACATCATTGGCGTTTTCAATCTGAAAATTGTGAAAAAAAAAAATTGATGAGGAGGACGCATCATGGAAACAATTATTGATGAAAAAAGTCTATAAGTTACCATCCGTGTCCTCTCATCCTCCAGGTTTTGCAAAACAGCTGCAAATTCCTGAAGAGACTTGGCTGGGGAGGAAAATGGTGGAAAATGAGAGAACATGAAGGTGTTCCATTTCTGCTCTTGGACCTTCAACACATTCTATCATAAGCTGCAGAGAAACTCAACAGTTTGTTCTCGCGTTTGCCTTTCAAGTTGCATCCAAGTCGCGCAACGTTGGAATGCATTCAAATGATTACAACCTTGAATAAAACTCTTTCTTCGTTCTGCTTAGCTTAGCCACTCAATCAATCAGTTTTTTTTTTTTACTTGATTTTCCATTTGTTTTCCCTTTGAGACCTTCTTTAGAGTGAAACGAAGTTGAAATCGAACTTTACATACAGTTTGTGAAAACTGAAGGCACTTTTCTCACTTTTGCTTTTTGTTACAATAATGGTGTCATACAGTGGATATAAAAAGTCTACACACCCTAAACAAATGCCAAGTTTTTGCGGTATAAAAAATGTAATTATTTAATTTTTTTTCTGTATCTTTGAGAGAGAAAATAAAAAAATGTTGCCAAGTGACTTGTACTTGGAATTGTTCATTATTTGTTCTACCTTGACAAAAACCCCAGTTGAGAGTAAAGAAAATCACAAAGCGTGACGATGCTGTAGGAAGGGTGTTTTTCTGCTCGTTCAACAGTTTAACAGGAGCGTGTAAACTTTTTTATTCACTATGTGTGTGGTAATAATTGGACCCCCCCCCCCCCCCCCCAAAAAAAATAAAATAAATGCAGCCCTGCAAGCTGTTCACGCAAGATAACGGGTGATGGTCAAAACAACGGCAGTGGGTGGGTTGTGCGTGCACACACACACAAAAAGGGCGCGGCCTCTGTTGCATGTTTCCACAGACACCAAAAGAGGCCTTGGTGAGTTGATGGAATGAGCAATGACGCAATTGTCAATCCGAAACAAAAGCAGTGGCTTTCATGTCAGGGTTGGGTCCGACTCAGCATGTTTCTCCGCATGCTTTGTGGTGTTTTATCATTAATGTACAAAGCATGTCGTGTACATGAACTTTTGTGGCCTAATGCGCTAAAGCAATCGCTGGAGTGCGCATCTTTGACTTTTTTTTTTCTTTTTTTCTGGAGAGCTCAGTAATGCGCATCTTTGACTTAATGACACTTGTGGTAACAAAAGACGCTAGTACAAGCACTGTACATCTGCTGTATGTCACATGACCGACATGGACTGACCGCACACTCGCACAATGAGCCTGTTGAGAAGCATGACAAAGCGAAACGACGTCACCCTCAACCGATGCTGGGTGCTTGTACGTATAACTCACTGGCCAAAACATTAGGTACAGCGATACAAACAACCATCAAAACATTTGCTTTTACCAAGAAAGTAACGATTATGATGAGTGTGAACTGTTTTGTCTTTGTGGCCAGTGACGGCGGGCTGGCAAGCGGCCGGCCCCGGGTGCACTTGGCCTCATGCTCAAAGTCAGATGGGATACGGCCCAACAAAGAAAATAGATGGGATGCATGAATGGATTTTTAGTGCTTTGTGAGTGAATTCATATGCAGTTCCCCCGCAATGTTTACGTTTCTGTAGGTGCTGATGTTTTGGTTAGCAACAAGTTTCAAACAGGTTCAACGTGAGAACCCTTTAACTCCATATTGTCTATGATCTGGAAATTATGACAATTACTACTGGAAAGTACATTAAAAATATAGAAAATTTGGGATTCGTTAGCTGTAAGCCACAATCATCACAATTACTTTTCAAATGTGAACAATACAAATAAAGACATTCAATATTTCATTGTATATAGTGAATCTTTTTGAGTTTCACTTTTTGACTTGAACTAGTGAAATGATTTCAGGATACTCAAGTTTACTGTGTGGTGCAGCTTTCACATCAGCGAGCTCACCTATGCATATCTCATCATCCGTCTCAGCGTCTCCGATGCACTGGAATTTAAATTCGTTGAGGGAGTCGGCAAATTTCCTCTTGGCCGTGGACAAACCTAACATGACGGGAGAGGAAAGAGACAAGCGGGAGTTAGCGTAACAATCTCTTGTCCAACAGCGGCAATTGTTTTTAGGAGGAGTGGAATCTGGAAGTAGAAGTTAGAATAAAAATTGTCCATGGATGTGAACGTGTGTGAATGCTTGTTTGTATACAGTATGCGCCTTGTGATTGGCTGAAGATGTATCCCGCCTCAATTGAACAAAGTCATTTGGGATAGGCTCCGCCTCCAGCTCAGCCGTGATAATGTAAACAAGCGCTATAGAAAATGGATGAATGGAAAATTGAACAGCTTCCCTATTGGTCCATGCATCAAAAAGTCTCCACAAAGAAAAAAAGAGAGAGCAATGATGATGACATGTCAAATCGGTAAAATTATCGAATGAACAATACTGAGCTCTCCAGGGGAATTTTTTTTTTTAAAAATCGGTAAAATTACTGAATGAACAATACTGAGCTCTCCAGGAAAAAAAAAAACACAAAAAAACAAAGACTCCACAAAGTCAAGTCTCGTTAACAACCGTGATGAAAACCTCCTTGGGGGAGGTAAGAAAAACAAGTTATATTCCATTCAAAATTCCAGCCAACAATGATGAAAAAGTTTCTCCACGGTACTTGAATTTTTTTTGTTTAAAGGCTGCAATAAAATCACATCGGGGAGTATGACTGATATTTTATGACCGTCATCAGTCAAAGTCAAAATGAAGGTAAAGATAATTGTCGGAGTCATCTATCATGTAAAACTCATGCTAAGCGTGTCAGCGACTAAAAACTCTCCGTGCCGAGTGCAAGAATGAATAAAAAGCAAATGCGTGCAAGTCATCCATGTGCCACTAATAAATAACTTAGTGATTCGTCAAGCCACAGGATGCACAGCTGACGATCCCGGTGTCGGGTTACCAAATGACAGCAGAAATATTGCTTGTTAATAATTTACGGAAAATGATGTTCGCTTTCGAGAAAGTGAAATTTTATCACCAGCTGTTGTTCTTTTCAAAAGTCTTTTTTTTTTCTTCTCGCATCAGATTGCCTGCACAATAGACACTCGATACGGCCATAAGATTAGGTACACAAACATAATTTGATGGCAGCCAGTAAATGGAAACTGTGGAGCCGCTAAGACATTAGCAACTTAGCTAACCTATTAAATTTTAAGATGGCCAACTAAACTGAATAATTCAAGTTTTGCTATTGTTTAAATTGGATTTGACACATTTCACAACAAGGAAATACGAGTTTACAGAACTGGTGTGTTCCTTGTATTGCCCCCCCCCCCCCCAAAATTTAAAGGTACGAGGAAAAGTGACTCAGCAAATTTTGAACTCGCTGTTGCAACATCAATTATGCATTTTAGCCTCACGAAAATACAAGCTGTGTTTTGGACAGTGTGGAGGAAACTGAAGATGGCAGGAAAGTGCACATAAGTGGACACTTCTTCTTTTGTGGTCTAATCCAACTAGACGGCATATTTCAGGTAAAAAAAAAAAATTATTTTTTTAAACGTATTGGGTGGCCTGATGCAGAGATGAGCTCTGGTTCCACTGATGTAACGACGCACTTGTAAACACACAATCCATCTTCTTTGTCCACTCCCCCAGTTTAGCGCTGGCGGGCGTTCTTATTTTTGGCCGGTATCTCAAACTGCTTCATCTTCTGCTTCCTGTCAGTGACAGCTGCTCTTCGTTCCATGAGAGCAGAGTGTACCTTTTATTTTTTCATTCTTCAGCCACGCTCCACGTCTCTCGCGTTCAAACAAAACGGCAGCCATTAAAAAAAATGTTTGCCGGTAAACGCTCGTGATGCTAAATAAGGTCACTCAAAGCACCATGCAATCCTGATATCATTAAATCAATACTGATTTGACATTGCCAATGGATAAATTACATTTCCGTTTAAGTCAATGGAAAGATCATTTGCGATTTGAGTGTTTTGAGATACAAGTGCAGTCACAGAACTCGTTACAACTCGTATCTCAAGGTACCACTGTATTTACTTTAAGTCAGGAAGGATGATGCTAAGCTACCAATTAGCACAGTAAATTATTGCTAACAAAACAAAATGCAAGCGATAACGGTATATTCATTTTAAATTCAAGAAAAAACATTTATTATTATTATTATTATTATTATTATTATTATTATTAGCTGCAATTTTTGAGAAACTGGAAATGGAAACTGAGTATTATTATTATTATTATTTTTGTAAAGCCAAGACTTTTGGTACAGCTCCTGTATTGGATCTCAATGGATTGGTGTTGCATTGTTGTTGAAACGATATTCCAGAATATCAGCGAGTTCATCTGAAGTCGCTAGCACTTAAACCTCAGCTGTGAATTACGACTTTGTTGTGCTCTGCGGTCAGATTGCATCACTCGACGGCCATGGAAAAACAGTGTGCACTTGTTGTTTTGGCTGATGACGGTTGACACGCCGCATCATGAGCTACTAAACCAGATACTGGTGCGTGAAAATGCAAATAAATCTCCATTTGTCATCGCACTCATAAAAATAAAAAATGATCTTTTTTTTTTCTTTTCTTTTTTTTTTCTTTTCTTTTTTTTTCTGGAGAGCTCAGTATTGTATATGTTGGCTGTGATCCTGATAGACACTTTGAAAAATGAACAAAGGTTTAATATTGCACAACTACAGATGCCTTTTCTTGGTGTAAATACAGTCAGTAGTCGGCAGAGTCGATGCTCTTATGTCAAGTCTGACGCCATTCTAAAGTCTTGTTTGACACTGTACTAATAAGTACAGTTGGAACGAGACATACAACAACAATGGGCAATTCTGAAATGATGTCACAAGTCAAAATGGCGGTATTATGTGGCATTCCAGGGAGGGTTTGAAGTCCGATCGTTTCATTTTGTTGGTGTTTAATAATGCTTATGTACAATTGTACGTAAGATCATAATTAATGAGTAGTTCTATCCACTCAATTCAAAGGACGTTCAACCTTAGTTGATTAAAAAGAATAATAATAATGATATTAGGGGTGTCAGATGATTACAAGTTTTAATCTTAATTAATCGCATGACTTCAATAGTCACGATCTGTTCTAAATGTACAATAAAATATTTCTTTCCTACGTTTTAATACTCAACATAAAAGTGGGGGAATTTTTTTTAAACTAATAGAAATATGGCTGCATCCTTTAGTCATTAATACAGTAATTCCATAATAATTAATCAAATTTAGTTAAAATTAAAAAAAGATGACCTGTACAGTGTTCCCTTGTTTTCCTCTGGGGTTAGGTAAAAAAAAATACCCGCAATAAATGAGTAGTTAAAGTAGTTAGCTTTATGTTCTACATTTATTATAAATATTAAAAGGACACACATATATATATATATATATATATATATATATATATATATTTATTTATTTATTTATTTTATTTTTTAATTTATGAAAAAAATGGGGGGATGGCCGATTATTCGATAGAATAATTGATTTTAAAAAGTGACAGCCTTATGTGGAATATACTGTAAATATTTTAGCATCCAGAGCTAAGGCATAGCACTCGGGTATGCTAGCGCTAACTTTTGCTTTTATATTTATATCGCAATATATACATTTTCCATTAGGGCGTTGCGCAGTCAACGTGTTGACATACCGACCCAGTCAGTCAAACAGCTACTGTACAGACTTCCACAACCTTGACATGCACCACTTTGCCTCCTCATATAATTGAGGTTCCACTTGTCATAGACATGGTACGGTCCAGATAATCACAAGCCTAAGTAAGCATGGCAGGCCATTTGTCAAAAAAGACATGTGAAGGACATTTGAGTGGCTGAGATGAGCCCACACAGAGAGAGAAAGAGCTTGAACACGACACAAAAGGAAGTGTGTAAGTACAAGTGTGTCGAAATACTGTACAATGTGCATATTAACGCACACACAAAAGTCAAAAGAATGGGCTTGTGTGATATCAACAGGATGTCGAGCTGTGGCTGAATCTTTGTTTCACGAGAATGTGAATGAATTTTTTGTACATTGAGTGGCACAGACCCACTCTCATACACGCATACACCCAACAGCTAAAACAGAATCATACCGTGGGAACCCTTACAGTTACACTTGAAAACGACTTGAAATTTGATTTGAAAGCTGACGAAAAGCTCGGATGTACGTCATGGTCGCTTGTACATTTCCTGTGAAAGTAGTGAAAATGCCCCACAGCGTCCATCATTTGACGGCTTTTTCCTTCAGCCTTTCAACAAGATTCATGACAATCTGCTGGCAAACAGGAAACGACTGATGGACAGCATCCTCGCATGACGTTTTGAGGTTCCGAGTGACGATATGTGTCCTCCGTCCCAACTTCAAACTCACTTGCGTTATACATCGGCTTGTAATATGAAGATCAGTGTCGGAACTTGGCAGGGAGACCACAAAAATCACCAGTTTATAATATTGATGGAGCAACCAGGACACCTCTTATGTTAGCGTTAGCGCTAGCGTCGGCACCATTTTTAACATTCAGAGAATAAAGTGTTTTGGGTTTTTTGAGAGGGCTGGGACAGATAAATTACATTTCCGTTTATGTCAATGGAAAGATGATTTTGCGATTTGAGTGTTTTGAGATACAAGTGCAGTCACAGAACTAGTTAGAACTCGTACCTCAAGGTACCACTGTATTTACTTTAAGTCAGGAAGGATGATGCTAAACTACCAATTAGCACAGTAAATTATTGCTAACAAAACAAAATGCAAGCGATAACGGTATATTCATTTTAAATTCAAGAAAAAAACATTTATTATTATTATTATTATTATTATTATTATTATTATTATTATTATTATTATTATTAGCTGCAATTTTTGAGGTCTGTAATATTGGTGGACCATCAAGGACATCTTCCTGTGCTGCGTTATGATGCACACTGATATAATCAATAGGGGATACTTATAAAGCAAAATGCTAAGCTAATGTTTAACTCAAAGATTCATAGATTTGGCTTAGTACTCTAGTCTAGATCACGTACGACATTTAAGAAAAGAATTCAAATGTATTATTATGTAGCTAAATAATAATAAGATACAGGGAGTGTAGTTCTGTTCCTCATTTGGGCAATACGCTATCGGGGTCAACAAAAGGTCACCCTTGCTCTGGCTATTCTGCTGAGTCAGCTTCACGGGAAGCAGATTGGGCCAAACAACAACTGTCATCAGTCTTGCACCCGCCCGGAAAATGAAGCCAGCCACACACTGAGTGACGCAACCCAACGACACTGGACAATCGGGTGACGTGCCGCATGCTGCAACTCCTTTTTGTGAGTTGCTGACTATCTGCAAATAGTCTGGCTACAATTATAAGTGTTATTTGGCAACAACATTCATTCATTCATCCATTGCAAAATTTGGTTTGGTGAAATTTACCTTACGTTGCTTAACATAGATACACCGACAAAAATAAAATAAATATAACTTTATTGTTGGGATGGAACGGATTAACTGCATTTTCATTTATTTCAATTTCAAACTTTGACTCAGTTCTCAAACGTTTTGCTTACAAATCTCAAGCTAACAAACTGTCCAATTCCGTGTCGGTCAGCCTCACCGCTCGCTGAGCGGCCGACTTCTGTCACGGCAATGCAGATAGCGTTATGGGGAAAATATCTCGGGGGCACCGTCTGGCGGCCATGTGATCCCGAAACACAGCTGGAGAACATCGCGGCAGAATCACTCGGAAAAATTGACTTGATTTCCTTGCAAATATCACGGAAGCGTCCAGTTGCTGAATGTTGAAAGGTTAAAGTGAAAGCATGACGGACGTCTTCTCGGTCGGTGATGTATGACGGCGAGACAGGCAAGTGTTACACATGTGCTCAACTTGATGGAAGAAACAAGAAATGAATTGCTGTCTGGAGAGCAACCTTATCAACAGCTCATTGAGCTCGAGTGCCAGGAAGTTACTGAAGAAATGAGGAGCCAGAAAGGGAAAAGTATTTTTTGGACGTTATCGCCTTACGAGGTCGACTCATCGGGACGAGCCGCCGCCAAGCTACGGGCTACACACGCGAGAAAACAGCTGAGCCGTCAAAAGAACATCCACTCAAATGTTGTTTGCTGCAACATCTGGAACGTTGGCTTGCTTGCAGCAGAACTGCATTTTTTAGAAGATGGCCACTAAAAGCCGGCAGATTGTAACGTTTTGATAAGGGAGCACAAGGGAGAAGAAAGGGAATGGTTGGTCATTAAAGGAGACATCGTTACACACACTATTCTATCTTTTAAATTAGGATTGAGTGATTTTATTGTTCTTGCATTTTATCATTAACGGCTATTTTTACAACTCTGTATGTTTGTAGAAACGGAAAAACCAAAGTGCTTCCACACATCTGATTTAAAAGTTCGCAGAGCATTTGTAATCTCAATTGCCGAATTTTCTTCTAAAGCCATCTCTTGCGGTTCGTTACCCTCCACCATCTTGAACTCTCTCGACAGCGCGCATGTGTGTTCCTATTGGATCAGAGGCGGCGCAAAGCATCATGGTCTATGTAGTTCATAATGCTGTGTTCGGAAGAAGCAGGCAAAAAACTTTTTTTTTTGACGGGGATGAGCTGGCTTTAATTTTGAAATATTACGACAAAGTTATAGTGTCAATTTTAATATCACGATATCGCCAATATTGCTACATCCCTTTTTTTTTTTTCTTTATGCAATATGAAACGATACTTTATCCAGTACGCTTTTGATTTGTGATTTCTCTTTGATTTTGGTCTTTTCAAATAAACGGGCTTCATTCTGGCATAACGGAGGTTGTGTTGTTCAGCAGAGTGTAAAAACAAGGTTAATGCTATGCTAAAGTAGGTTTTGGTTGTGGTAAAATAAATGTTTTTTAATTTTTATTTATTTTTATTTTATTTTATTTTTTTATTAAAGCTGGCTTTAATATCGAAATATTATGACAAAGTTATCGTGTCAATTTTAATATCACGATTTTGCCAATATTGCTACATCCCTAATGTATATGTACGTATACCTATATATATTGTACAGATGGCATTTAAAAAATAAAAATAAAAAAAAGACTTGCCAAGGCATCTGAAGGTAGCTCATTTTGCAACTTAGTAACAAGATGACAAGATTTAGCTTGCGGTTATTAATTATTGACCAAAAATGATGTCATGCAGTTTTGATCCTTGGGACGTCTACCACCATCAGTCATAACTAAGCGAGCTGAGAGCTACTTTCACTGTAAAGGGAAATTTGAAACACATGACAAGAAAATATTGTTTCTTTTTTAAATATTTACTGGAAGGATGTTGTGAAAACATGTGTTGAGTGTGTGGAGCGATCCTGACATGGGGGAGTATTGATGGTGGATAAACACGCACAAATGAAGCATAAAGGACCGGGAAGAGGAGCAGAAAAATAGGCTGCCCACATTTGGATTGACTTGAAATGCAAAGAGAGGCCGGCACATGACACAGCATGTCGCTTTGCAAAGCAAACACACTTGAAACCGATCCGATGTGCTGTGTTGATTCATTAATAGATGATTTATTTGCTAATGTTACAACATTCTCACCTGCCCGTGCAGCCTTTTGATGCCGATAATCAAGCTTAATTGAAATTGAAACATTAGTCCAATCTTCTGATCAAACTCGGCAAAATCCAAATTGGCGGATGTGTTTGAAAGATGATCTTGATCGCTATCCGGCTGTGTTTTCTAAGAGTCTTCTTCAGAGTCAATGCCATACCGATTATTGAGGCAGATTTAATTTCATCCATCCCTTCATTTTCCTAATATAACTGAAATGTTTGTTTAAAGTTCAAGCAAAAACAAAGCGTGCAGAGAGTTTTGTCTTTGATGCAGCGCCAAAATCGCCAACTTTTATATTAGACTGAGATTAAGATCGGCCCCGATTTCGTTACTTTTGGGTGTGACACGTTTTTGTTGTTTTCTATTGGTTCTGAAAATAATTGGGATCGGCAGATATTTTTTAAAGATTGAGGTTGGGTGACCAGTCAGAAATTGTGATCGGCGCAACCCTATTTTAATGTAATCTCTTCCTGGCCATTGATCGTGATGCCAAATATCGCACTGATTATTCCTCTCCGATTTATTGGTAAGACTGCTGACATTTGTAAATGTTGAGCCTGTTAATAGCAAATGAGTTTGGCTGAGCCACGGACTTGGTGGCGTGAAACTGAACGATTGTCGATTAGGAAGGCAACTGTCAAAATGGCAGACAGTTGCTGCTAGCTGTGTTGAATGTTTGTTTTGCTCCCAAAAGTCATTCATTGCAATGAAAATGACAACAACACTAGCCTGATTTACAAGGAGCCGTATTCCGATTTGAATGAATCCGAGCGGCCAAACTTAATGAAAATGCTCCATATAACATAACTTTGTCGTTTCCACCCACTAAAATAGCAGCGTCTTTGCACAACTACTGTACTAAATGACAAATAAACTCCATCTTGATAAATCACTTGATCGATGCCCGTGCTTCTCGCGGCTGCCGCGGGGCTGATCCGATTTAAAGGGGGAGGGGGGAGCATATAAACAGCAGATCGGAATGGATCACGTCAAACAAGAGACCAGAGATCTTCATTCGGAATGATTTCAATCAGAATGACTAAAAAGTCTCCATGTAAACCCGGCTAGTGTGTGACAAGCCAGACAAGCTAAATGTTAGCGTAGCTTTTTCTTTTACTTGTATATTGGTGCCTTGAGATGCAAGTCACCTTATTTACTTACAAGTTAAAAAAAACAAATTGATGTTAAGAATCGGTGCGCGTATTGAGTACCACTTCAGCCATTTTGAAAGAATACACAAACACACACACATGTCACACCAACAGTTTAAAAAATCTCATTAAAAATCATCCCGTTTTGTTTGTTGGTGCTTTTCGTCACTCGTCCTCAACTTAATGAATGATGGTCAGGTCCCAACACACACTGACTGAACAATGAACATATCAAGCCTGGGGGACGATAACAATAGAATGAAGTGTGAATGAGATGGTGAATGGGGGGCGCAGCAATTGTTGGGGAAACAAGAGAAAGCGAGTCATGCCAGTGAGGGACGCGAGGAGCTGAGCAGAGAAGCGAGCCTGAGAGGCACCACAAATGTCACGTGTGGATTTATGGCCGTTTGCTCCTGTCAAGCTTTTACGCTTTCTCCAGGCTAGAAATGTGGGCCATGTTGAAGTCGAGCGTCGTCGGATGATTCTGGGAAGTCAAACTTCAAAGTGGAACAAACATTTTCACACAGGAAGTCATGGAAATGGAATGGATTTTGTTCCAGGAGCAAACCGTCGTCAGTATGCGTGTTTTAAGTAGAGTTGTCAAACGATTACATTTTTTAAAAAATCTGATTAATCACATTTTAGAATTTTGATTAATCACGATTAATCGCTTAATAAAAAAGGCTTTTTAATCAACATTTTTCCCCCCGCCAAATTTTTCTAATCATTTAATTACTTGCATAATTTAAAATGGGGGAAAAAAAATGACCCCAATATTTTGAGATGAACAAATATTCTAAATGTGATACGCAAACATTTATTAAATGCTTTACTTTAATGCATGTAATTATCATCCGCTGTCACGCTAATGGATAATCTATGGTAAAAGTTAGTAGTTAGTCATGATTAATACGATATTTTTTTGTGATTAATTAATCAGTTAACGCTTTAACTTTGACAGCACTAGTTTTAAGTAACATTTGTAACTGTCATATCTTATATCGGAAGTAGGGCTGTCTCTCTTTAGAATCGATTATTCCATCGATAACTGGGATAAACAAGCAATTTTGGTGGCCGAGTTAGTCGATCGCTTTTGTCAGCCCTACACACAATTAACTCATTCACTGCCATTGACGGCTATAGACGTCAAAAATTTATTTTGACTATTTCTATTAGTTAAAAAAAAAAAAATCCACTTTTATTAACAAGAATATGAACACCTAGAATTTTTTATTGTACATTTAGAACAGATATAAAATGTGTGATTAATTGTGAGTTAACTTGTGAAGTCGTGATTAATTACAATAAAACATTGTAATCGCCTGTCGCCCTTAATTTTTAATAATTGTTTTTTTTTTAATGAATTTGTGGCAGTGAATGAGTTAAAAATTGTGTGTGAAAAAAAACAGCTGACATTTACTCTTGACTTACTTTAGATTTCGCCATATTGTAGCCTACTGAGCAGCCAGGACAGAGACACATACCCTTTTGTTGTTAAACTAACATTTGGAAATTAGTACATTATCCAGCACTAAAATTCAACCAATTAACAATTCCTCTTTAAAATCATTAGAATCCTTTAAATAAAAAAATACAAGCAAAACACGCTTGCTCACTGGGGAAAGCTTGCAAGATATTTGTTTTTGTATATATCGGGTTTAAAAATTGGACCATGTTAATTTGTTAATGGTGTTCACATTATTTTTTATTTAATTTGAATTGATTGATGATAAATTATGCCCCAATTAAGTCCCAAATGACAAATGGTCTTTTTATTCACCCACTTTGAGACAACCATTTCATTTGACTTTAACATTATGGAGATTAGCTAGAAGAGGAGTAAAAGAAGAAGAAGAATGCTTTACATCAGGGAGGCTTTTATATTCTCAGGCCAAATAACTTTGGTATCTTAGCAACCGGCACAAAGAGGCCATGACACCACAAGAAGGAAGTTGTGCTTCTCTGAATCTTTTTTTTTTTTTCTTACAGTATGTCCTCGTCTTCCGTCTTACTCAAATTTAGATTCCTTGTTGGCATCTATCAGTTTATCTTTTTTCCCTGTTCTAATCAGCCCCCCCCCCCCACACACACACACACACCCTACCCTCATTTATCCTCTGTGCCCCCCTTTGACCCGTCTCCCCGCCCTCATTTTGGAATTTTCTGCCACGCCTGCTGCTGACACAGCCAACACAGACAACAAGGGCCGGACGCTTTTCCTTTTTTTTTCTCCCTCATCTCTTTTCGAAAGAGCGCCTGTGGGGTGAAATCGCCCCGCGGATCGCCGGACGCCTCTGGAAAAATCCACAGCAGGAACGCGTGATGAGCTCACAAGCTTGCCATTTGGAGGAAAATCACCCAGATTTCGACGGGATTTTCGTTAAGAGAATACACAGTATTGGATGGGATGATAATAACATTATGTCACATTGTAGGTTTGACGTGAGGATAGTAACAAGAATAAGCAAAAATATGTAAAAATTCAGCCCCCTAAATCAAGTTTTACTCAGCAGCATCAAATCTGGTCGACAAATCTATCATGAGTTTCTCAGCAAACTTTTCGTTTTGTTGTGACCACTTAACAAAAACATGCTAGTGTAGACTGTGACATTAGCAGCATTAGCATGAGGTAAAAGCACCCATGAAGGCGAATCATCCCACTCATGCGCATGTTCCAAATCAGGCCAGCTCGAGCAGAGTAGTGTCAGCGAGAGGATGGAAACCACAATAACCAGATTAGAGCCAGTCTCCAAAATAGCCTGCATCCACTTCCTCCCCGTCGCCCCAACATAAGCCTGAACTCGCTCCCAAGACAGCACGCACAAAAAATACAGCAAAATGACCGGTGGCAACGCTGCGTCCCGGCAAAGTACACACTGTTGCTGTTGCTTTGGCAGGAAGCCGCTCGCAAGCTCAAAAATGTGATCGCCTTTCAGATGAATGGAGCTAAAGAGCAAAATGACAACAACAACAATAACAAAGTCAATAGAACCAGAAACGGAAGTTATGTTAGGAAAACACATCTCTGTAGTGTTGACAATATGAAAAAGACAATATTTCTTATACACATGTATTTTACAAAGCAGATAATAATGCAACTAGCATAAAAATGCTGTTGTCAATCTCATTTGAAATCACGTTCACCCAAAATTTGATCTCCAGTGGGCCGGACAACAATGAATAATCTAAATAACAACAGGTGAAAATATTTCCAAATAATTATACGTACAGTCTGAAAATATTTCCATTTATGATCTTATTAAAGAGTAATCAGAACAAAAATGTTTGCATCAAAACCTGAGCAACAGCCACATTTGCTGCAGTTTGTGTTCAGTCCTCACGGGCCAAATTGGACTCCCGTGAGGGCCGGTTCCGGCCCGCGGGCTGTATGTTTGACACCCCTGCTGTTGGGCATCTGGAGAGGTACAATTGTTTGTAAGAAACAAGTTTATTCGGTTGAAACGTTTTCCTATGAGAAATTGTGTTTTGATAATTAGAACCACTTGGAAGTAAGCAAGTGTCGGAGGGAAAACTTCCAAAGTCCTCACGTTATTGGTCAAAGTGGGGTCTTTTTGTTGTACATTTTCTGTGCAATGGACAAAACCACAGTCGGCATGTTTGTTTGTTTTATTCTGCATTTGTGATCCTGCTGCTCTGAAAAAAAAAACCCATCTGTGGTAACATCTGTGGTGATGTCGTGCATTTCAGGCACGCACCTGGAAAAAGTATATTTAAGTGTTTTTTTTAATGCTATGTGCCGGGTTTCAACTTGTTTGATGTATGAGATGCCAACTATGTACAGCGTGACAATTCCTCAGGACAGCCTGAAGTTGAAGACTGTCGAGGCCGCTTCCAGTCTTCCTGACCTTATTTTATTGGCGATCCCTCCCTCTTTGACTCCTGTCGACACCATGGAAGACACAACGAGACGTTTTTTGCGACTTGGCCGACCCAAGCGCTGCGGCAGAAAGGAATGTGACATCCTGTTCTTGTTTGTCTTGAAATAGCTCAAATAAACGACATGTAAAGTGATGAACACCGTCGTTGAAATTCAAAACCCAAAGCGACTTGCTTTAACTAGCGATGACAGCCGTGATGTTTCCATGACAACTGGCAAAACTCATATGTATTTTACAGAACTGAGCTTGAGCCGGTGCAATTTTTTCCCTCCCTGCTCACTTTCTTTGTCCATGGGAAGCGGTATGGAAAGGGGAAGTCCTAAAAGTAGAACAGGATGAGGAAATAAATCTCACATCCAGACGTCCATGCTCCCGACATAAAGACAAAATTCTTGAAACAATGCAGTGGAAAGAAACAATTGAAGGCCTGTAGACAATTAATTGCCCAACATCAAGTCGTCTGTGTACTGTTTTAAAGATTAGGGATCGACGATACAAATATATATATTTTTTTACTAATACCAGAATGACTGAGTACTCTTGAGTGGTCACTGATACAGAGTGCTGATACCACTAGTCCAACCACCCCCCCCCCCCCCCAAAAAAAAAATGCCAACCAAATGTGATTACAAAGATAATCAACGATGTTGACAGTGAGAGAGGTTATTTAATTTAACAAAATGCTGTTATTGTGGTTGTAGTTTACGGTTGCATGTCTACCTCAGAGTTGAGAAGTTTTGGCTTTGAATCGTCCTGTGTTATGGTTGCATGCCATAGGTTTTCCCTAAATTCTGGAAAACATAATAATCACAATTATTTGGATGGATATTGAAATCACGATTAAAACTCATTCACTCCCGGCCATTTTCACTGAAGCAACCCCCTTCGTTCCCGGCTGGATTTTGACTGATTTTGAAAGGCCCACAGAATATTATGTTCTATTGCTATCAAAACATTGAACCTACCAAAAGAAAGATTAGAGTCTCTTCTTTCATCAGGAAAAAAATGTATATTTGTATCTATTTCTGTTTTGCAGCAATTAGCATTAGAATATAGCTTAAGTTTAATCATTATTCACATTCCTGTTGAAAACACTGACAAAAATATACTCTGCTGCTACCTGCTGGCCGTTTTTTGTAATAACTACCATTGATTTAAGCCACCTCTTCAGGTAAGAGGCTGCTTCAAAAAGCCTTCTTTATGCTCGTGCATTAAAAAAAACGTATAAATATGTTTTTGGGAGTGAAGGACAAAGTATCAAAAAACGTATTTACACGTTTTTGGGTTTGAATGAGTTAATAAACATGAGAATTTATCTATTTCACAATTTTGTATTTATTCAGCAACCAAAACGTAATTCGAAATATGTGGTGCCGTAAAAGAACGTGTTCTTTCTGTGTAGAAGTACACGGCAATCCAGAAAGCTGTTTCTAATATTTGGACTCCAAAGTATCTGACGCGTATTTCGTGTTGTGGCTGCAGATGATTCATCAGAGTTGTCTACAGCTTCAATCTGGAATCTGGCAAAGAGAAAGGATTGCACTTTGACCGCTCCCCATTTTCACAATGGATTAAAATGTCTCACACTGCGCGTATTCAAGGCAACGGAAGCTCACCTAAAAGTCCTCGTATCGTTACCTGTGCAATCGTTTGCTGACTTATTCGGTCAACAGTTGAGAACATTAGCAGGTCCATGAAGCTCCGACTGGTCTGTATGACACCTCGGGCGCTCCTTCACTCACATGTTAACTTGAGCGACTACAAACACTGTGCACTCTGAACTGCACGCACGTGTTCACGCTCCTGTGGACACCCGTGCATACATGAGAGCGAACCTGCTGCTGCTCTCAATGAAGAGTCAAAACAATACGGTCAAGATTCGAGAAAGGATGAAAGCACTTCTTGGCCAATAAAAGCTACTTGTAATTAGCTGTCAAATCCATCACATTTATGAGAGGAAATGCGTTTGCGTGCCTTTTTTTGCAGACAGTTCTCAAAATGGACGCATCAGAGACGGAACGGACAATCTGCCGCCTTTTATAGGCAGTGTGAAGATTGACAGTAATTCTTGATCCCAACGGGAAAGTCAAAAGCTGCCCCGAAGGGACCGTCACATGTGTTGTTAGGATTCACACACATACGGAACTATTTGTTAGCGTCATTAGCTTGATCGTTTCACAGCAGCCTCAAGACATGCAGACTTTATTTATTTATTAAGTTCGGTCCTTAAGACCACTATCCAGCCTGTTTTCCATGTTTCTCTCCACTGACACACCTGATTCATTTTATTTATTTATTTTCTTGGAGAGCTCAGTATTGTTAATTCGGTAATTTTACCGATTTGACATGTCATCATCGCTCTCTTTTTTTTTCTTTTTTTTTGTATGTGGGTGAGTATGTGTATGTGCGTGCGTGTGAGTGTGTGTGTGTGTATTCATTAGTTCACCAAAAACCTATTAAAAAATCCCATACCGTTCACCTAAACCGAACACTTCCAGCCAGAGTCGTGAGGCCGTCAGGAGACCCGAGGAAGGACCAAAGAAAAGAAAGGAAAGTGAAATCCAGCACCGACCAGACACACCTGATTGATGATCCGGATCGTTATCAGGCTTCTGCAAAGCTTGCTGATGAGCTGATCATTGGCTCTTGGGGACCGAACTTGCCCACCCCTGCTTTACTTCACCTTGACATCCTTTATCTTTAATATGAGGTCATCGATGTTGAGGCCACCTCAATATTCTCTGATCTGATGCCAGGCACGCCACAAGTTACAATTGGTATGCAGTGTTGCCACCTTATGTTGTTGTTAGTTTAAAAAAAGAAGGTCCAATGAAGAATTAGGTCAAATAATCTCAATCACGCAGAAATGAGCTGGAAGAGACCGACGTGATGGTCTGTTGAGCCGCCAGCACGCCAGCAGTCAGACTTACATCAGTGGCGTGTTTTCATCAACATTTCGAAATTCATTCCCTGCAACTTTTTGGCCATGACCGACCAAGTGTCTCTTGATCTTTTGTTCAAAATGTTTCGGTTTGTTTCTCCGCGTTTAAAGCACACACGCTACCACAAGCCAAAAGTTAAAGTATTGGAAATTCTGCAAAAAAAAGGAAATTGGATATATTAGAAGGCGTTTCCTGTTGTGAGAGGTTTTATTTTGGAGCCTGTAAAAAGCACGATGTGGTCTGTTACTTGAAAATTTGATCAATTTGCATGAGACAGGTCTGAAATAATTAGGTTAAAAAATGTACAATCTAAATCCTACTATAGCCTCTATCTTTAAAAAAAATACCCATAAGGAGCATTAAATTAATCAGCGTGTGGATGATGTAGATTTTATGTAGAAATGTAAATACGCATTAATAAATAATGACGCCCCGACCTCCAGACATCAGCCCAAAATAATGCAGCTTTGCACCCCCAACGACATCACAACACTCCTAGCAGATTACCACATTAATGCTGAGCTATGGCTGGCTTTGCACCCGGAGGGCCATGACACCCCCCCCCCCACCCCACCCCATGTGTGTACAGGATGCCCACCAAATACATGTGCGGGTGTGTGATAAGGCAGAGCGGGACAGTGTGGTAAAACGGGGATTAAATATTCTTAGTGGGCGTTATTTTAAGAGCAGGCGGGCTGGAACGGATGGGAGTTGTGCGCACACACACACACACACACACATGCAAAATGTGGGTCTCCATGCTAGTGGGTTATGGTTTGTTTGGGTTGGCCTCTGGCAGCGGCGGAGGCGCGTGCTCTGTCACTTTTAGTCACGCTCGACTGCGTGTTCTCGTTATCAACGCGAGCTTCGCCGAGGTGAAAACATGCAACACTGTCCACTTTTTAAAAAGCTCGCCAACGGAAGAGTTGAGTATTAGTCCCACAAAAAGTGCTATGGAACATCCCCTCCCCTTGCCAAACTATTTCAACTGCGAACACACATGACATCTCATTACAGCGGAGAGACATTGAAGAATGACAGCAGCGTACGAGAAAATGCTCACATTTTGGTGCATCGACCTCGAACAAACTGCATGTTTCCAATAGAGTGGATTGGATTAATAGCTTTAGCACAACCACAGCGACAAGGAACGCCAATGAAAAGGGGCTGGAGTCTCTTCAAGGCCACAAAGAAAAGCTTACTCAGCATTCTTTGCCGACATGTTTGAAGTATCCTAGCAGACGGCGGGCGGGAGGAAGCCTTGATTGAGAGCTCACAGGCATGTTACATGAGACGCCATTTTCACGCAACATTGCTATTCTTTATTCCAACCACTATAAATAGGACAGCAATCACTTGTCAACATTGTAGCAATTGGTGAACAATTAGTTGTTGACTGTGAATCTCTCATCATCTATTTAAAAAAAAAAAAAATCACTTCACCCTCTAATAGAGCCTTCCTTCTTCCCCTTTCGGCTCTTGTTCACACAGTCATTAAATAGCCAATTGTTGTGACTATTTAAACTTTGTTGCTGACCAAAACAGCAGCACCAACTGAAACAGACTCAAAACGAGGTAAATTAAAGCTGTGAATGTGATGTGTGAAAGCTCACAGGTTCCCACACAGACGTGAGACACGAAAGGTTCCACCGCAGCCCCCGATCCTGTGAAACCGTCTCACCCCCGTTCAAAAATTCGATTGTTTTCATGTTTTGAACGTGCGTGCGTGAATGTTCATGCAATTGTTGCATTTGCAAGCTGCCTTGCACTCCTGCAAGTCTGGGCAGTCACCACTCAATAAGCTTGAGGTTTTCTTTCTTTTTTTTTTCTTTTTTTTTTTGACGCTTGCAAATTAGAGGCGCACCTTTTCTCTACTGGAGGCTGAAAGCTTCTACTTGATTATCACTCGCTCGACTTGAATGTGGGCCCGCCAGGCTGAGAGGCAAATGGAGACCTCAAGCCGCAGATTCCTTTTCAAGAGGTTAAGAGGACAAAATAAATCAGCCCTGGCTTCCTCTTCTGTTTTTTTCCCTGAAGGCGATCACGTTGGTACAGTTTGTGAGACGGTTCTCACGACAATTCAGGAGTATTTTATAAGTAAAGGAATGAATTATAATGACAGCATGTGAAGAGGGAGTTTCATTTTTTCTGATTGGGCAACCTGAACGATTAAGCCAATTAATGGTAGGAAGGTGCATCTGAAGGCATATTTGTGTATATTTTTTCCACTTATGAACGACTTATATTTTACTGAGCAGCCAGGACAGCGCCACATCTTCACGCCTCTTTTATTGAAATAAGTTGAAAATAAATTTCTCCCGAAAACTTTGGTCACATTGTATCAATCAGAATACAGTGGTACAATTAATGACATGTCTTTCTTTTTTTTTTGCTTGAATTCAACAAACAAACACAAGCAAATTTCGTCTTGTGCAACTTAACATGATGCAATATTTAACTGATGGCGTGAGGAAACTACAAGCACAATGTTGGCCTTCAAGTCCACTTATTTTTTCCGCTGCTGGCATTTGCTTTCAATTTTGCGTCAAATTTGGATGAAAGCTGAAGTGTGAAATAATATTCGCAAGAATCTTCATACAGTGCTGCCTTGAGATACGGGTTTAATTTGTTCCACGACCACGCTTGTAACTCAAATCATCTTTTCCTTTTGAAACGATGGGAAATGCCATTTAATCGATTCCAAACGTTCCAAATTGATGTGATGCGTATTTTAATGAGGAAAAACAGCACTACATAATATTGTAATTTATTTGAAAAAAAAACATACAGCAAAGACATATTGAATATATTTGAAATAATTCAATAGGGTTCAAATAAAATCAATCGGAAATACTCTGACTTTACTTCACACACTTGAAAAATGCTTGATATCACATCATAAAAACATAAATCCCAAATAAGGAACCCTCTTGTGGCTGTTTTAGAATCAGAAACTAGCATACGAAATGGGAATTTCATGCAATTTTAAAGAAAATGCTATATTGGGATATACATTTGATTTATCTTTATTATTATTTTTGATTTATTATTTATTTTTATGTCTTTATTTAAAATGATCTGTCATTGTTTTTTGTCAAATTGAATGTATCACACGCACTAGTGGGATCGGTGCTTGGTATCGGTATCTGTGACTACTCGTACTGGTATCAGTCTAAAAAAAATCTCTTCAGATGCACAATTTTAGCGAGTTTCAAGTCAACCAAATTCAAACAAAGTGTATACGTTGTTGTAATTTTTTTTATCTGTTTATTTTAGGAACTTTTTTTTTTTAATAGTTGTTCTAACGAGAGGCGGCCCACCCATCGATGTCAGGAATTTGCCGTTCTGATCCACTTCTTCTGTTTGTGCGTGTGCAAATGCAGAGCAACAATAGCACCAGGGCAGTCAGTCCTGCCCTATTTTCCTTCACCAGCAGTCAGCCTGAGGAAGACCCCAACCCCCACCCTGACACACACACACACAGCATACATGATACTGTAGCTATTCCAATAGATGCCTTGGGAGGCAAAATATTTTAACGTCTTGCTTCAAATAAGGAATATTCATATTTGAAGGCCTCCTTCTCAGCGCTCTCACCCACAACCCTCAAAAGGGGAAAAAAAAACCGAATACGGCCACGGTGTCCTCCTTTTTCCATTTGCCCTTCGGCACAAACTCCTCAGGAGATCCTTTGAAAAGAAGATTGGCCATCCACCATCATTGACAATTAGTTATGGTGCGCCGCGCAAGGCCGTCGTCTGACAGTCGCGCTACCCAACGGCTGCTATTAGCCTCCTCACAACCGGCCAGCAACACAGTGGGTGGCTGCGGGAAAACAAAAGGCGTAAACTGTAAAGAAGGAAGATGACAAGGAGGGCAACGGGGCGCAGGAGTAAAAAAAGAAAAAAAATCCCATTCACACAAAAGCTCGAATGTTAAAGGTCTGGTTTGAAGTTGAAGAAAGGGCGAAACGGCAAAGGCCATTATCAAGACAGCGTTAATGGTCGGATGCAGAGCTGTTTGGAAGCGACAGGCTTCATTCACGTGCCGCAACCACACACACACGCACACACACACACACACACACACTGCGTGCTGTAATTGAGGCTGTGGGGAACGACTGCAGCCATTACAGGCCCGCCCGCGTGAATACGTGGGCAAATTTCAAAACAGTGTTGCTCTGAATTGAGGAAAAGATCAAACCAACATGACAATGGTCCTGCCTTTTTTCTTTTTTTTTTAGAAAACTTCAGATTTTAACCTTTACGTGTAAGCTAACCTGAAGAAATATTTACACCTCAGCTGTATTAGTGGAAGAGCCTATTAGTCTAAAAAAAAATATAATATATATATATATATATATATATATATATATATATATTTTTTTTTTTTTTTTTTTTTTTAATAAGGTCCTAAACCTAAAACACTGAAACCAAGTCACAAAGGCCCAAACTGTTGCAAAAAGACAAAAGAATGGAAATCTTGCACCGTCCTGGTGAAGGCAGGACTTTCATATGAACTCATCCATCCAAAAAATATCCACAAATTAATTAAAGCGCCAAACGTCTTCAGGCAGATTTGGTCCCAAATCTCCAACTGTGATTGTCATGCAAGATTGACACTAGTCTCATGACTTCCTGTCCCGCATGCCGAGTGCCTTTCAAGGCTTGTGGTCATGAGCGAGCAGTCCAGAGGTGCCGGCGGACAATCCATCTGAAGGCGTCCTGTCACCTCATCGCTCCCACATCGTGTCCACACACACACACACAGCTGTCGGGCTCATAAGGAATGCACTTGATCCATATTTACAACATATGTGCACACAATTCCAAACTGAAGAAAAAGCATGAGTGAGCGAGAAAGGAACATTTTCATGTCTGCACTTGGAAACAATCATCTGAAGAAAATAACATCGGCCTTAGCTGATGTCATCTGATGGAGAGAAATGGCACATGAAATGTCTCTTGATGTGCAACAGCACTCTTGCTACAACAGCAGACAAAAGCCACAATGGCCATTCTTTTGCATTTTCCAGATCTCACCAATCAACAAAAAAAATAGGTACACATCAGCTGAAAGACAAAAACAAAACAAAAAAAAACAAAACAACACTGCTGCTGACACAGAGTGGAAAGTTCAAGTTTGTATTTTTGAATAGACTGAGGTTCACCAGGCTAGCAAAGTTAGCGCGTCAAGGCTATAGCTAGCTATTGACTACTCAGGCTCCCAATTGACAAGTACGCGTGGATGGAAATCCACTCCCAGCAGAACATTAGCAGCTTATTTACAAGAGGAACTTTGTTGTCGCTCAATCCATTATCGGCATCCAGACAGCATGGGAGCCACTTGACACCATCCCGCACATACCAGCACTCATAAGTCCGTGATACGCAGAGCGCAGCCTTCCGAGTGGAAGCTAATGAGAATAGCGGCGCTGACAACGCCGGCATTCTTTACACACTTGAACAAGACGGGTGATGAGCTGCTCCCACACTCACACGAGGACGCCGTAAAATCCCATCTGTGTCTTGAAAAATATACTCGTCGTATGCCACATCATTAGGTACACCGGCACAAGCAAAGTAAGGGGATGGTGCTAGCGCAAGTTGTTTGTTGCTTAAACAGGCTACAGTAGGAAGTTAGCTAGCTGTATACAGTAGATGCAGGACACTTACTGGAAACAACTACAGCATAGACCGGTGTCAATTGGATGGAATAAGGTTCCCTTGGCTACAAAGCTATCATGTCAATTTAATTTTTTTCTGCTGTTGGACTGAGTATCGAAAATAACTGTTGACCCACTCAATTCCCAAGCTTGAGTTATTTGACTGTTACAGTTTGCATTGTGCTTTTAAGTTTAGCTCAGAGCCTCAGTCTTGCTCCATTAAAAAACAAAAACAAAGCCGCTTTAGCATAGGCATATACGGCTTTTCATGGTTATATTATATTAGCAAAGCAAGTTACGATCTAAGCCTCAATTTGTATTGTGCCTTTGAAGGTGAGTTTAGCT
The DNA here is from genome assembly GCF_051991255.1 of Vanacampus margaritifer. NCBI lineage: Eukaryota > Metazoa > Chordata > Actinopteri > Syngnathiformes > Syngnathidae > Vanacampus > Vanacampus margaritifer. The sequence goes on along the minus strand of NC_135447.1, from coordinate 11,351,825 downwards.
CAGAGCTTCAGGTTGACTGTTAGAAACCAAGTTGTCTTCAGTTGTTGGACTGATATGTGTTTTAGTATTAGACGTTTATCTCCGAGCCCTGTTCTGTTGCTGTTATTTTTTCCCTCCAATTTCACTGGTCTTTGTAATTGTGAGAATGACTTTTTACACAATTGCAGCCTGAGCACATTTATCCATTACTGATGTCCAACGTAATGAATAAAATGTTAACTGAATACATCATAATATTTGGCTGATGCAAGTGTACCTAATATTGTGAGATGTGAGCAAAAGTCAAATGTATTGATCACAATGAACATGAAAAAGTGTGCAGTCATCCAACCTACATTTGAGCGCCTGGATGAGCGCCTTGCCATCCTTGATGAGCTCCTTGATGAACTTGCTGGTCTTGTCCAGCTCCAGCTCGTGGGACTTGAGTCTCTCCCTGAACTGCGGACTATCCAGGTAGCAGTCACTGAACTCCAGGGCGGGCAATCCCATCTTCTCACCCCTGCCTTCCACGCAAGCTGCTGGGACGAGCCGGCAACAATAAAATCTCCGAGGAGGAACCAGAGGAGCGATCTCTGGCGTCGGCTGCTATAGCGGCTATTAAGGGGGATGCAAAAAAATTCGATTACATGGAAACAAGGCGATAAATGTTATCCAAGACGAGGGCGGGAGCCTTACCTGCATAACCTCGCGTTATATTCGAACGATCCTCCCAGAACGGCACCAGTGCAACATCCAATGGGAGTAAAAGTACAAAGTTGTCAGAATAAATCCAATATGGTAATATAGCGTCCAGATGCTCATGTAAAGCGACGCTGAATTCCTGTCGAGCGAGTCATGCCGGGGCGGACGGTCCGACGAGGACGGTGATGAGGGCGGGAGTGGAGCCTGGGAGGCTGCCAATGGAGCCGTAAAAATAAAAAATTGTGGACTCCTCGCGTGAAGGCTTCGCTTGGTTTGGACAGCTCGCGCACCGTCAACCTACCCACACGCGGCTAATCCGTTGACTGACGTCTCTTTAGTCCAATCGGATGCATTTGAATGACTACGGGGCGGACGTTGTTCCTTCGGAGATATGCACAGGCATGGGAAAACCCACACATTGTCGTTTTCTTACCCTAAAATACCGCAGTACGGTACCAAAGCGTTAAAATCATCACGTGACAAGTCCCATTTAGCCCCATTTAGCTCAAGAAAAAATATTGACAGAAATACATCCTGCCTTTGCAGCCGTTTGTGGCGGTATTGTAATCACATCCAGTACATTGTTGTATTACGCAGTGGAGACATTTTTTTTTTGGGGGGGGGGGGGGGGTACTTATTTTGAATGGATCGTGGTGACGTCGGGACAGCTTGAACTGACAGACCGCCATAAAGGCTCGGTTGAACGCCATTGGCAGCTTTTTGGCGCTATCTGTTGGTATCAAGGAGGCATTACGTCTATTTTTTTTAATTGCATTTACTTTTACCTTTGAACATTTGCGTTGTATAAAGCCTTACGTTTACGATACTTTTACACATATACACATGGAGTCTTTATTATCCCACTTGACTTACAGTCGTTCGCGTGTTATGAAACGTTAGAAGACACGTATTTGAATTTTGAAGCTACATATTGTCCTTCCCTGGACAACGAACAAGGCTGAAGAAGAATAACTTTTCTTTCTTTTTTTAAATAATCAGTTTTATACACCCACTTCCCACACAACCACATGTGAACTATTGACACATGCTGTCATTCTTCCCAAGTATCCTTTCTCAGAGTGTGTTATTCTTGATAGCAAATGTCTCACATCAACCACTGACTAGTCGTTTCTGTGTCGTAGCTGCTTCTATCCGATACATGCCGCAAAATTGCTGAATGGAACACAGATATGGCAGATGACTCGCTATTCCGCCATTTGATGTGTCAACTCAAGACGTCCGTGCTAACATCCAAAATGATGACTAAAATACTTCTCTGACACACTCTAAAAAGATCATTGTTGGACCAATTTAAGATTAAACTGAGAATTGTTGACCAGATTAATAAAATTGATTCAAGTGGTAACACACGATTGAATTAAATGAATCCAAAGTGAATAGATTAATTTTAATTAACTCATAATGAATTAAATTTAATATATTCACTCTAGATTAATTTAAGTAATTTAATTAACTTGGATTATTTTAATTATCTTAAATGAATCCAGAGTGAATATTCATTCTGGATTCATTTAATTAACTTAAGAGCAGTGACAAATATCGCAAGTTATTTTAGCTATTTTAGCAAGGAGATATCCAAGCAAGTGAGTCAGCGTTTTTAATAAGGTATCTTAGCTAGTTGGGGTATACATTACCAAGTTATTTTTTTAACCATCATACACAGCACCGAAACAGCTCTATTAAAAGTTACTTCCAATCTTCTGATTGCAGCTGACTCCGGTTCACTTTCCATCCTCATCCTCCTTGACTTGTCATCAGCCTTTGATACCATCTCACACACCATCCTTCTCGACAGACTCCCCTCCATCGGCCTAACCCACTCTGCCTTTGCGAGGTTCGACTCTTACCTCAGTTCATTCAACTCAAGTCCTTTTCATCCCAGTCATATCGAGTTGCCTCAGGTGTTCCTCAAGGCTCCGTCCTGGGCCCCCTACCTTTCATTATCAGAGATGGGGAAAAGTACTGACATTCTCTACTGGCCTTCTCTTCTTGAGTGAAAGTAGTTACTTGTGTAATTACAATTTAAGTAAAAGTACTCACTCAAATAATTACTCGAGTAAAAGTTAAAAAAAAAAAAAAAGAACAGGCTCGGAAATGTACTTGATAAGTATAAGTAAAAAGTATTTTTTACCAGATGTTTCCTCCTACGTCAGTTTGAAAGATATTAGCAAATGGAGCAAAATTTACCCTCATATTTACGGGTTGTTCCAATCTAGCCAATTGCGTATTATGTGATCGCGCGTCGTAGAGCCAATCGCAGGCCGGGATGTATGGGACCGTGTGAAATGCTTCATACGATTGGTGGAGCCAGGATACTTTGATGGCTGATTTTTCTCCGAGGTGAAGTATTTTGATCGTTTTTCATGCTTTTAAAAACAAAAGTAACTACCTGGTTTTGAAAATGTATTGAGTAAAAAGTACAGATACTCATGTTAAAATGTAACGGATAAAAGTAAAAAGTAATCTAAAAAATAAATACTCAGGTAAGTAGAAAGTACTGAAAAAAACTACTCAAGTAAAGTAACAAAGTATTTGTACTTTGTTATTATTAAATAGCTTTGGAACTCTCTGCCTACTGATCTCCGCAATTCACCCTCCTTGACCATTTTTAGTCATGATTCTATTTAATCTGTAGAATATTGTTTTAAAATTAGTTTTTAACTGCTGTACAACATCCTTGAACGTCTTGAAAGGTGCTTCCAAATGTAATGAATTATTATCATTATTTAAATAAATTCCTGTCACCTCCCCATTGTTAGTTGAAGCGGTTTTGCGCACTGTAACAACATGATTTATTTCAGGTTGATGGTGTTGTCTTTTACTGATTTCACTCAAAAGTGACATCACTGCCATCTGGAAGCATTTGTATTTATTCACATTGGGTAATTGTGAAATCATGTTTGATAAAGTGTAGACTCAGTGAAGCAATTCCTGTGCTTCTATTTGAAAAGGAGAAGTTTGGCCCCAAGTTCCTGTCTCTCTCTCTCTCTCTCTCAAATCTCTCCCTCCAGGTGACATGAGCGGAGAAGGCAGTGAGTCTGCGTCACAACGTGGAAGCCCTGTGAGGATGTCTGAAAGAGACGTGATGTCGCTTCCGAGCAACTCGCCGGACGACTTGTCCCGGCATGAGTCTGGCGCGCTAACCCGGCTGTACTGCCTCAACGGGGGCTACCACTTGAGGATTTTGCCCGATGGGAGTGTCAATGGTGGCCTGCTGGACAATGACCCCTATGGTAAGACTCAATACTTAACTTTATATATATATATATATATATATATATATATATATATATATATATATATATATATATATATATATATATATATATACTGTATATTTAAATAACCTTTTTATGTTATTATGCATGATATTCAACGACGTTTAGACACTGATCATGTTTATGATTGATGATCAAAAATGGTTTAACAATAGGAAACAGATCAATTATCAGTATGCAAATGATCCCTACGGCATTCTTAGGAAATCACAGTGTCCTGAGCTATTTTTAGAACTGGTCCATGGCTTGACGTAATATCTCTTTGGATCGCGATTGAAGAGTCATTTCACCAAAACATCATTTTTTTCCAGAAAAAAAAACAAAAAAAACATCACATTTATGAAAGTCCACTAGCTTAATGCTAACACACAATTTAAAACACCATATACAGGCTTACAAAACTAGCATCAATGTCGCTTTTCGTTATATCCTTTTAGCAACACATATTTGAATGGAAACTGGATTTATGTTAATATCTGCTTGAAGAAATGCGAACATGTGCCACAGACATCTTGAGGCTGCAGGCTACAAACGTGGGCGTGGTCTTGGTGAAGGGTGAGAACACCAAAAGATACCTGGCCATGAACACCAAAGGACGCCTCTATGGATCAGTAAGTAGATTTCAAAAATGAACATGATTATTTAATTACATATGTCACATTAACTACTGGGGAACAAATGTATTCACCTTTCATTGTCTCAAGTCGATTTTTTTTTTTTTTTTAATACGACAATTTGGAAAGAACAGAAAAGGCTGCGTTCTGTTGTGTATAATATACTGCATTAAAAAAAACTCACAACTATCAGGTGATTATAATTAGATAATATCAATGTATTTTGGGAGACTTTTCAAGAAATTGATGATTAAAGGTAAGTTACGACACACTCAAGAACTTGCAGTGAACCACATGATGGCTAAGCGCTAATCTTCCTCCCTATCCGGTGCGGTGCAGCTGACGCTCAACGATGAGTGTTACTTTCTGGAGAAATGCGAGGAGAACCACTACAACACGTATCGCTCGCAGAAGTACAAGTGGTACGTGGCGATTAAGAAGAACGGGAAAGCCAAACTGGGCCCCAAGGCCCAACTCAGTCAGAAGACTGTCTTTTTCCTGCCCAGGTCGGCGGACGGCCGTTATGGCGCCAGCCTAGATGGACCGCCTTCCTTTTGTTTTTACCACACCAACTAATGCAAGCGGGTTGTATTGTCACTAAACATACACTATTACTCGCACATTGTTAATGTGATTACCTTTGTTTAAAGGCATTTTGTGCTGTTGTGTACTCAAATAAATTATTATTTAACCCCTCGGCGTTATTTTATTTTGAAATGGCTTGGTCAGAACCAACAAAAAGCCAAAAAATGGTCAAATAACGCTCAGATAAATAAAGAGACTCGGGTGTGTTATATTGTCAATGTGAAAAAGGCTGGTGATCCCTGCTAAAAAGAAAAAGTCATGTCAGGACACGTTTTTTGACCTTGCAATTTTTCATGTGGCCACAAGAGGGCAGCATTGCGCTACATTTCAACAGATTGACACTGGGAAGGAAAGTTCCTTCTAGTTTAGTATTTGCCTCGAGTTCTGGGTTGAAAACTTAGTTTGTAGTTGTAAACAAATCTTAATTGATCATGTATATGAGGATGCATACAAGCCAATGTAAATTTGGAATTTCTTGGGAGGAGAAACATTTTTGTATGGCTTTAATGCAGCAAAAATGATTTCAAAAGCAAGCCTGCTTCTGATGATGAAATGAAGGATAAAATGTAAAGTCGATGCAGATGGCAACAGCTCAAAAATAACATCCTCGCTTCACCCCTGACCGAGAACAATTTGTCCGTTTTCACATAACGTGTGTGTAACGCCATGTTTGCGCTTCATCTGGAACAGCTGAGTGCAAACATGGCGCACTTAAACCTGCGTAAAAAAGATTTTGGAAATAGTATGTCGACCACTAGTGTGTGTAAAAGAGTTTCGTGTGTACAGGTATTTCAATAGACTTTCAATGTCACAAGTCAAATCTTGTCGTGACGGTTTTGAATCTTGTCATGGCCAAGGTTGTTGTAGTTTACAAAAAACAACAACAAAATAACTCAAATTGAAAAGAAAAAAGATTACCATTGAAATTACATCTTATCTTAATAAAAAATCACTAAAAATAAATGTATTTATTGCTAAGTTGTCCTTTGTTTTCGTCAGTTAATTTCACACATGAGCTTTCGGGTGTCAATTTAGATAATAATAATAATAATAGTATTGTACTAAAACCAGTTTTAATGCATATCCGTAAGGAAGAAGGAAGAAAGGTCAAACAGTTGTTTGAGAATTGTACTTCATTTTACTTTCTTACACAACACTCAGTGCCATTTTTCAAATCTTGACAAATACTACCATATTTTAAATAAATAAATAAATAAAACTAATACTGAAACTATGAATAACTAACATGAAGTTTTTTTTAAATGAATAAAACTCACAAAATTGCAACCTGCGACTCTCCCTGGGAAAACACACACACACACACACTTGTCTTTGTATCATCGTGGGGCCATCTCTTTGATATAATGCATTTCCTAGCCCCTCCCCCTAACCTCAACCATCAAAAATGATTGCCTACCCCTGTTCCTTACCCTAACCTCAACCATAACCCAATTCAAACCTAAACTCTAAAACCAAGTCTTAACCCTCAAAAAGAGGCCTGAAAATGTGGGGACCACCAAAATGTCCCCACAATTTCAAGTTGGTCCCCACAATGGTAGTTAAACCCGGGAAAAAACGCGTGTATGGGCCCCACAATGCAGCAAAGACCAAAGCGCACACACACACATGTGCATGGTAACACTTATCTTGCATGAAGCGGCCAAAATGCCCCGACAAAGAAGAAAAAGCATTTGATGTCAACAGTTTTGTCGCACAAACATTGGAAGACAAGACTGCATAACACATGCACACTCTTGCAATCCGTTTCTCTTTCTCTCACACACACACACACACACACACCCGGAGTGCTGTTTGGCCTGTTGGTCTGCACGGGGCAGGAAGGGAATCATACACTGTAAACTGAACAAGGGCCGGCTTCCTCTGGGAGTCCCGAGGCCTGACGGCAGCCAAGATCACACACACACATACATACACACACACACACACGCACGCACGGGCTGTCATCTGTTCCTCCTCTCTCTTTGCTCCTTTCCATCTTTCTTTATTGGCCCTTCCTGCCTGCACGTCGGCCTCGTCCAACGTCCGTCTCTGTCTTTTTGCTTTGCTCCTCATCCACCTCTTTTTCCCTTTCCTTGCACTTCCACTTTGTGAAAATATAGGCAGGAGATTTTCTCCGCAACTTTAAGTGTCGACCGCTCACTTTACTCATCGACACGACATCCTCACTTGGAATATGTGGAAATTCAACACTGCACTTCAAAACCAAAAAACTGTTTCACGTTGCCTTAACAGTAATGTTATAATAGTTTATAATAGTCACCGCAAATATCTCCTAAAAAAAAAGTGTCAACTAAAACACAAAAGTAAATTAGCAGTAGCAACAAAGTGTGAAATGAAGCAAATGATGATTGATAAACTTCATTGGCAGAGGAAAACGAGGTCCATTATAATGCCAAGTATTACACATAGCCATGTTGTGTTCAAGGAAATCAGACAATTTGCCACTGAATCATATTGAACTGCTTAATGACCTGATTTTTGATTCGTCCGACAGCTGACCCTCAACCCAATAAAATGCTCCTAATTGCTGGAGGACGACGCCAAAATAGGGCCGCGGTATGACTACTGCACGAATCGTGTTGATCCAAAATTAGAAGTACTTTTTTTGGGAAAGGCTACGATTTTAAAATAATTTGTTTAAAATATCCCGGTCAGAAAGTCCTCTTTCTGATCCTTTGACCTCATGAAGATAATCGATTTCATGAATTTATGTGTGCCTTGTGGTATTATTTAGTGGAGCCCAAGTTTCCAAGCAAACATGGTGAAGCAGCTTTGAGCTGTTATGCTGCAGAAGTCACGTCAGCCCCGAGTATAAATGATTTGAAAACCAGAATAAAAACGCTGTCCAAATACTTATGACGAAGGTCTTTGAACCATGCAATCTTCAGTTTCCACTTCTTTTCCGATGTTTTTAACGTCTTCAAATCTGGTCCAAAAATTTGTCAGCGTACGTTCTTTCAGTTATTCTATTCTAATAAGCTACTTATGATGCTTTCAGGTATCATTATTACCAGTACTGCTGCTAGTAGCATCTGTATTGATTGAAACATCATTGGTAATAAAATGACAATTTTTGGTAACAGTAAAAGTAGCAGTAATAGATTATCATTGTTGTTGACATTTATTGTCCTTTTATCATTGATATAATTTATTCATATCTTGTATGATTCATTCGGCAGTAGCTAACTATATTATTTAGGGGTGGGAATCTTTGGATGTCTCACGATTCGATTCGATTCAGATTTTTGGGTCTGCGATTCGATTCAGGATCGATTTTCGATTGAGAAGGGTTTTTGATTCAAAATGATTTGATTGACAATGATTTTTGCTTCAAAATATAGATGTGCAAGGAATTGTAATAATCTACTCCAGTCTGACTCGCTAATGCTAATCGCGGCACTTTTATCACTCAAAAGAGCGGCTCCACACTGCAAAAAAACAACTTTTATTGGAATAACTTGATCGTGACTTTTTCCTTCTACTCTCTAATGTGGCTACAACTTAACAGTGTATTAGACCGCGTGAAACCACACTGCCCCTCAGTGGCCAAATCGGGTACAACACGAACAGCGCTCCAAACAAAGGCACACACAGACAAAGGCAAGACGGTATAAAATAATTTAAATAAAATCGATTTTGGGACGTTTAAAATCGATTCTGAATCGTACTAAATGAGAATCGCGATTCTTATGAGAATCGATTTTTTAGCACAGCCCTAATATTATTGGCATTATTTGTCTTGCAGAGGGGAAGGACATGTTTGTGTCCAAGTGCAAGAATAGAATATTATAGAGTACGATATGGTAAAAGCACTTGAGTTGTTGCATAGTAAGGTCATGTAGAAAAAGAGTCAACTTGTTCAACGGGACGGAGCCTGTATGTGAGCAGCTCACTTTTGGAGAGGATATGATGCAAAAAAAAAAGAAAAAGAAAAAAAGGCCAAATTCTTTTTCCATGGAACAACTCGTCCTATTTTGGCCCGCCAGCGCGTAAGCACAGCCACGCCGCATCTCCGTTCTGGGAAAGAGACGTTCCCAGTTGAAGCTCTTATCGCTTCCTCTTCCCTTTCCTGTCATTGATGAAAGATGAAAAGCAAAAGGATGACGAAAGAGAGCTATTTAAGGCAAATAGTTGCCATTCCAGATGGGCCACAAGTGGAGGACTGTGGCCCTGACCATGTCACTGCTCCCACCTTTTTTCCTTGTCTTTTTTATAGCCTGTCCCCGCTTTACTTCCTGGCTCCTTTTAAGCCACATCCTCGTGCGTGCGTGCGTGCGTGTTGACTAGAGAAGCCGTTATAATTGTCAAAAGGAATGATGCCTAATGCAAACCTTTTGAAGTGCTCCATTGTCTGGAGGTGAGGAGGTGACAGAGGAAGCGATCCAAGCGCCGCTTACAGTACATTTCCTCAAATAGTGGCGCCCTACCCTAAAAAAAAAAATTGCTCCCCAAATGGACAACTCACACACAAACAATAAAGACTCAACTACTCAGCTTGAGGAACAGGAGAGTGTGTTTGCCTGCATTTTTTTTTAACTTTGTTGCTAACAAAAGCAGCAGAGCCTACAAAAAAAAACGTAAACAGTTTCGTCCGTCGATGTCAAGTGTGAGGACTGCAGGTTGTGAATGAAATCCCTACACAGAATCAAAAGGGAACTGACGCCATGTGGAATTTGCAGTTGAACTGTGTTGCTAGCAAAAACAGCAGCACCTATCCGGGCACGTTAACAAATAAACACCTCCCCTCAAATAGACTTCACCCTTTTCTTCAAGTCAGAACACAAAAGAATAATCTTAGTTCTAACTAGTGCGCTTGTTTGAACTCTGTTGACTAACAAAAACGGCAGCACCTACAAGAGGTAAGAAAACAGTCTGGTAGATGAATTCAAGTGTAGCAAGTTGTGAATGAGTTTCCAGTATTGCAGTATTAAAAATCATCTTACGCTACGCAATCATTACCATTTCAACTCATTTGAGTCCTGTTGCTAACAAAAACAGCAACTCCCGCCATGGCGCGTGATCGGTATGCCATGCGAATGAAAAAAAAAAATTATAATGATCATGCTCTTTGTTTTATATAATACATTATTATATCTATCTATCTATCTATCTATCTATCTATCTATATTAATATTAATATCATGCATGAGTTTTCAGGTTCAATAAAAAAAAAAAAAATCGGTGTTGCTGTACGTCCATACAGAAGAAGGAAGGTCAGAAAGTTGTTTGAGAATTGTGCTTTACCTTATTAAACAATACTTTGTGACTTTTTAAATAAATAAATAAATCTTGCACTCTACCAATACTCCATATATATATATATTAAAAAAAAATAATAATAATAATAATAATAATAATAGACTAGCTCTAAAAACTAATTAAAAGTAAGTGAATATCAAAAACAAAAGTCAAACTGAAATAAAAACTAACTGTACTAAAGAAAAAAAATCAAAAAGTAATATAACCCTTATTGGTAAAATTGGTAACTTGACAAAATATATGTTTTACAAGAATAAAGTTGTCATTTATATAACACTCAAGTTGGCTTTTTTATTTTTATTTATTTATCTATTTTTTTAAACATAACTCAAGTTTCTTTGCCATCATATATGTCTTTGTTAGAAAATTCATGGAACTTATTGACAAGAAAATACGTTTTTAAGTGTTTAAGTTGCTGTCATTAAAGCATCGGTCCACATTTCAAGGAAACGCGGGCTTGGGAAAAAAAAAAAAACTATTTAAAACGTGCCTCGTGGTCTGATGAAAATGTGTGTGCTTTATTTTGGAGCAATTTGCTTGCAAAGGCCTAAGAAAAGAGTGGCAGTGGGCTGGCTGGACTTGGTGGCGAGGAGGAGCCCACATGACAAGCGTGCATGTGCGCACGTGCGTGTGTGCGCATGTGTGTGTGTGCGCTCCTCGCTTCTGGGAAGAACAAATAGCCGACAAGCTTGTTTGTGTGTTGGAAGTATTTCATCAAACTTTTCAAAATATGTTGTTGACATGCCTGACACATAATTTCTCCACAAAGTAAATAATATTGGGGCTGAGGGTTGACCTGTGGGGAACTCCGCATGCTACTTGCATTTCATTGGATTATTTTCTCTTTACAAGAGATTTGCCTAATTTCTCTAACTCTCTGTTGACAGTCTTTAAATCATTTTGTGCTATTTATGTGAATTGTGCTACTTTAAAAAATAAGTCACATGATTTATTTATTTGAGTAATTTTTCAATTTGACTTTCCTATACATTATTACATGTATTTAATTTGATTTAATGTAATTGAATTGATTTCATTTTTCATGATTTAATGCATTTATTTAGGAAATCGGACAAAAACAATATATCAAGTAAATTGAAACGACTCACTAATATTTTTCATTGTCAGACAAGCACACGCAAGCACACACACACACACACACACACACTGCGTGTACAGTTACTCACATCCCCAGGAAGCGGAGGCATGACATCACCTTATCATCTCCTGTGGGCCCGAAGGGTGGGGGGTGGAGGTCTGTTAGGAGTGGGGGAGGGGGGGGGGGCGCCTGAGAGCAGGTGGGGGTTGAGGACGGGATGACAGACTGGAGAGCGGAAGAAAAAAAAAGATAAGCCAAAAAAAAAAAAGGCCAGCAAGGAGCAGATGACATCATAGGCCATGTTGACTTCCTGTGACAGCACACACACACATACACACACTCACATAGTCAAGCTGTGGCTGTCAGTCACATAACAACACACACACACACACACACTTAATATGGCGTGAGTTTAAAACAGAGCTTCGCTGCGGTGGGCGTTTTAATCCAGTTAGGCCTGATGGGGGAAAGGAGGTCAGGTTGAGGAAATAAACGCTGTGCCGGCTTTTATTACTCACACATGATGGACATGCACGCACAAAGTTATTCCTCAAACTCTACATTTGATAAGAAATGTCGGGCATCCACATATGAAGCAGAAAAAGTTGTACGCAAAATAAGAAGGTCAACTCAAACGTACATTTTTCTTATGGCTCGCAGCCAATTTATGACATTTAAAAAATAAGATGACAGTACCTGAAGCAAGTCAAAACCTTCAGCATAATTGAAGAAATATTCACTATTTAAAAACATTCAATCATTTTCATTTTAAACCTAGAAAGGGCCAAAACATGCCATGTGAAAATTAAACTGCACTAAAAAGGGTGCTAGAACTGCACAAATGGAAATCAACCCGACTTTTTTAACAGATGTGCTGCTTTTAATATCGTGACTTGACGATGACGATATATTGTGGCAGTTTTAATGTTGCGATATCACGATACTCCTGTTAACGTTACGTCCCTATATAGATGTACAATCTTCTAATATTAGTTGAAATACTTGGATAATGGTGTAATCATTTAAAAAGAAAAAAATGAATTAATATTAATTAAAATATATGAAATAATAATAATAATAATTATTATTATTGTTTTATTTTTATTCATTTATCTATATAAAAATATTAATATTGTTTTATTTTTATTTATTTATCTATATATTTTTTGATCAATTAATTCATTAATTATTATTATTATTATTATTATTAATGTAAAGTAAGTAATAAGTACTGTAAAGCAGACAAAGTTGTTGTATTACAAGAATAAAGGAGTTGAATTTTCTGCATTGGGTAGCTTTAAAATGTTAGCTAATAAGCCACATGCTGCGTCAGCAGGTCCCAAGAATATTTGATCGCATTTCTTTTGTTCAATTTCCGGTCACCGATTTATGCAAGTGACCTCTCATTGAGCTCAGTTAAATATAACGTTTGGAATCCAGTAAGTACACGAAAACAAAACCATCACGTGACCATGAGCTATACTTAACCCTCGCTGGACAATAGGAAACCTGAAAATAATCGGGATTAACGTCATCCGTGTGTGGAAATAGAAACACAAATACGAGTTGAGAGGAAAAAATCATCAGGCGGAATGAATTGTGTACGATAAGTGCTTGGAGGAGAAACAATGGCAGGAAATACTGCGCGTCCGACTGTTGAGTCACTCAAGCTCTTATCAGACTGGCTGGGAACCAACGATACAACAAGGCCACCAACGGAATACGGCAGGGGTGCTCAAGTTCGGTCCTCGAGAGCCCCTATCCAGCTTGTTTTCCATGTTTCTCTCCACTAACACCCCTGATTCATGATCAGGATCGATATCAGGTTCACTTACAATAACTAACATTGCTAGTTATCGTAGGCGAACCTCTTTAGACTAGTAAATGCTAACTCACTTGCCAATTGGTGATGAAGCGCTGCCTCCACAAGTGAAAATACAATCCATCGTTTATTGACCACTTGACACCTAGCGCACTAGCGCCTGCTCGCCGTGCGGCAACGTCGCCATGGTAACGGTGGCCAAACGTCATTGGCTCAGCAGTCGAAGGGGGCGGGGTGAGCAGTGGCTCATTTGCATGAGACGGACATGTTCAGCGAGGCAGCACGGGAAATATGGCAACAGATCTGCTTCACAGAATAAGGTTGTGGGTTCGAGTCTCAGCTCTGGCTTGTATTATTAGATATTAGTTTACAATGTATTTTTGTGTTGCAGAATCAGGCGAATTGTAAGGTACAGTAGCCCTCTCACACACACACACACACACACATACACAAGTAAATAAACACAAACACACGCACACAGTAAGCAGGTAGTCTAAATGTCTGCACAGGAAGTGTCTCGAAAGACGCTGAGTGTGTTGTTTCATTTCGCAATAAAGCTGTGAAAGGAAGCCTGCTGAAATTCCCACAAGCGTTGATGCATAGAAAAATTTGCATCAAAGCGCACGACGCACGTCATCACGGGCCATAAGGGCACAGAATTGGGAGGGGCCGCCGCGATTTCCACACGTTAACGTGGGAAAAATTAGCAATCAGCCAACTAAGACAATAGAAAGACAAATAAGGATTTGCATCATCATTATTTTTGCGTACGGCAAGAAAACAATGACGATTGGCATCTGCATGTTCGCTTACGCAGGCTGGGCAGTAATCAGTAAAAAAAAAAAATAAATAAGTTGGAAGTTTGGCCATTTTCACTTCTGGGTGCACTCACTTTTGTTGCCTTGGGTTGAGTTTTCCCCCCCAAAAAAATTGTTTTGTCTAGTGATTACTACTAAGATGTAATTTTCAGACACTTTAAAAAAAAAATACTCTTATTGTTAGACCCGCACGTGTATAGCACATTTTTAAAGCCTTCTGAAAGTCATTGACTCGATTGGCTTGAATGCAAATGAGCAGCTCCTCATCCCACCCTCCCTCCGAGGCACGACCAATGACGAGCGAGTGTGGCCTTTGTTGCCATGACCACCGATGGAGGCTTCTTGCTTAGTGGGAGCTCAGAGAAGGGGAAAAAAAATAAGGGATAACAGATCAATCGATTGTATTTTCACTCATGGAAGCAGCACTTCAATGACCATATCGCTTCTTCTTCTTTTTTTAACCCTAAACTTGTTAGCACAAGTGTTTGCTCTGTGCTCCGTGCTATGCTGTGATTGGCCAGAGTTTCCAGGGTGTGGCTTTGCAAAATGTCAGTTAGTATGATGTGGCTTACCATAATAACGACCACGAGAAAAATACAACCCGGAATAGCCGCGATTCCTAATTTGCCTGCGATCTAAAACAAGTTGTGAGCAACAAGACATTCAGGGGGGGAGCCTTAATCCCATTTTGCAGCCGCGCTCTTGACCGAGAAGTGTCATCCGCTCGGCTCGGCATCACAATGTGGCACGGAGCTATAAATGGATCCCCCGCGCTATTTATAGCATCAGCGGACGGGATGGTGGGCGGTAGGCAGCGTCACCCGACACCGGCAAGGTTCCGACCTTCTCTTGCTGGCTCTCCCCCTGTGGCCTTCGCACGCTTCCTGATCGGGGTTACCCTCAAAAGTGCTTGCGTCATACGTCCCCCACCAGCCTTCATACGGCATCAAAAACGGAATCTCATATTCACCGGCATGTGAGGAAACACACAGACAAGCATTTATCTGTGTGTGAGAGACACAGTGTTACTAAATATAGCCTTGTTTCCCTGGTAACACCTGAGGATCATACGAATGAACGTGTGAGCACATCATTCTCCAAAGGCATTTTTATTCATGAAAATGCTGACCTGCCTGAGAATCCCATGTTACGTACGTTTGTTTGTGTTTTTTTTTTTTTGTTTCCCCATCGCATGGTAGAGGTCGTGCCATGTACAAAATGGGTGAATCACAACGTAGCATTGTGGATATTTAAGCGGGAAGACATCAGTGAAAGGGAATAGGATAAAAAAAAAAAAAGAGGGAGTGACTTTGGGATTGACCAAAATGAAAAATATTTACAATGTAGCAAGGTTAACGATATATATATAAAAAAAAAAATGGAACTGAAACTACATCTTTGGCTTATGAAACCAAAACTATAACTATAAATTAATATATATATATAATATAAATTTGTTTTTGTCTTTGTTGATAAATATCAAGTTATCAACATAATTTTTTTTTCTTTAGTACAGTTTTTATTTCAGTTTGACTTTTGTTTTTGATATTCACTTACTTTTAATTAGTTTTTAGAGCTAGTCTATTATTTTATATATATATATATATATTATATATATATATATGGAGTATTGGTAGAGTGCAAGATTTATTTATTTATTTAAAAAGTCACAAAGTATTGTTTAATAAGGTAAAGTAAAATTTTCAAACAACTTTCTGACCTTCCTTCTTTTGTATGAAACTTTTGGTGTTCATTTTAAATGTATTTATTTCGAAACTGCTTTACATCCATAAAGATGACAAATAGAAAAAAAAAACTAATACTTAATGTAGCGTACATCTGGGATCTAATAGAGCATAATTAAGAGCAACTGGAGTTTAAAGTCTGTACTCCCTTCGAGTGCCTCTAGGGGCACCACTTCTGGTTTTGGATTTAAATATAAGAATCCATCCGTCTTCCTAACTTTATTCAATAGAAGAAAAACCTCAAATAGTTCATAAAACGAAGGTTGCTACATTTAATAGATAGCTTTTGAGTTTGATTTTTCCAGCTTACATGTTTTTTTTTTTCCATTCAAACACAGAGGTGACAATTTCTGACCAATCCGCAATTTTGGGTAGGGCGGCGTCTCAGGGAACACTGCTACTACATACTACTATAATATCCTAGTCAAGTCATTTTTAGCTATATAGTGCTTTCAAACATGATAGTATGTACTATATAGTAAAAATGATTTATGATTGTTAATATAAACTGATGGCTATGAAACGCTCTATTTAGCTGCGAGCGTACAGTAATGCTAAGCTAACATCCTTGCGTTTTTACATTGCTTTTTGTTGTGACATTCACCCCTGCCAACATGGCCGCCACATTGGCACATGAGCCTGCTCTAGTCTGCAAATACAAAGTCCGGTCTCTTATCCATTGCGGCCATTTCCCGCAGCTAACTTTTTCTGTCCGTTGAATCTGGGGTCTGTTTGTTCCGGGTCGATTGAGAGGAGGTTGCGCTGTATTAACACTTTTTGTTTTGCATCCCAAAAGAGTGAATCCGTTCTTAGTGAATCCGTGCTTGTGCCTTAGATGACAAATATATTCCCCCCCAAAAAAATCCATTTGAGATGAAAACCGCGTCGTGTAAGGGGTCCCCAATGGTACCAAAACAGACCACCTCCATTGGTCAGTATTTACATCTTGAGGAGGTGTGGCCACGCCCGTCTGGAATTTTGGATAGCAGCAAAGCGTGCTATTGTACAAAGTGACAAACCATCAAAGGACTTTTTTTATGACCGCGGTCTTCAAAAGAACAGTTTGATGTGTTCAAAGCATACAAACACACCACAGGAGACAGAGAGCGGCTGCTTGCGAATGGAAAGTTCAGCGTTAAAAGACAGCCGGAGAGAAAAGGCCTCCAAAAGGCATTTGATATCATCATCGCCCCATCAAAGGGGGGAGCCTAACCTGCAGCACGTTGTGTCACTCTCGCAGCGACTCCCTATATAAAAGGGCCGGAACGGTTTTTGAAAACCCATAAAAAGCCGATCGGTTTAATAGTTTCGGTTTAGTCCGCCTACGCTCCGTTCGGTCCTTTCATTCTTTTTTTTTTTTTGTCCCCCCTCATGAGCACAAACCCAACGCGGCGCTCACGAGGCAGTGTGAAACTACTTACTTTTTGTAAGCAGAAGATCTCACTTACCTATACTTATTAGCTACCTCTAGCATCACTAAAATAATTAATAAAACAACTCGACGACTAACTAAAGAAATAATTAATTAATTATTAATTAATTAATAATTATGTACATTAAACGGACCTCAGGATTACAACTGGCTGGAAATCGCCATGTTCATGACTGTGGTGTTTTGTTTCAAACAGGAGCTTAGTTGAACCCGAGGATATTCGATGCTAGCATATAACAAGCAGCTAGCCGACGTCGGATTGGGGTATCGAGACTTGGGAGGCAAATGTTGACCGTACCGCGAATCCTCTCAAAATAAAGATGGAAGTCTGCAATTAAAGCATATTTTGTCTGTTTCGTCGAACATGAATGAAGAAATGACTAAAGCTGCGCTGTTGTAAGAGCAATCAACTGTAAATGGCATTTTTGATCAAATGCAATATGAATATCGTTGGAGGGAACGCTCATCTATTTTGCATCGATACACAAACTATAAAATTGTGTATGTTCATTAAAATGTGAACTAAAGTGTGCCGATCTGAGCCCTGAAAATGAGTCCCAGTCAGGCCCTGGTCACAAATGTACTTAGTGTGAAATCTGGGCTTGTATAGTTGAACACGAAGGCGATATATTTGCAAGTAACCATGTTTAGTCTGTTGTATGAATGGCAACAGACTGATACACACAGGTTGGTTTTACCTTTTGCCATCCAATTGAGCAGTTATTTGTTATGCCTTCCACAATATGCCACAAGCATAAATAGAATGATAATACTCATTTAAATGGTAATATAATAATAATAATAATTAGCTGTGAATAATATACACTTTTACTTTTAACTCCAAGATATAATTGATTTTTCTAAAACTGCAAACCGAACTGAACCGAAAACCGTAAACACAAAAACGAACCGAATCGTGGATTTTGTGAACCGTTCCGCGCCACTAGTGCTGTCTGTCACTATCAAATATTTTTAGAATCGATTAATCTATCGATTATTCAGTCGCTTAATCTGATTCATTTTTATTTTGCATTAAAGTGTATTACAAAAGCATTTTCCCCCCCGATTACTGTTTAATCAACCAGTGATTGGTGTTTACTTCATATTTTTTATTTGTATACTTACTAATTAAAAAAGGGGTATTGATGTTGTACTATGTTACCGGTTTGGTCATTGTTTTCCAAAGTAAAAACAGATGTTTGCAAATGTGCTATTTTGATTAAACACAGAAGATAATCAGTCTTCTTTCATGAATGACTACAGAAATAAGACAACATCTACTGTTGATATGTTGAAATGAGAGAATTTGGACAATTTTTATTTAAAAAAATGGCTCCAAACGATTACTCAATTATTTAAATAGTTGTTGATTAATTTGATAATCGAGTACTTGTCGATTAACTCATTCACTGCCATTGACAGCTATAGACGTCAAAAATTCATTTGAACTATTTCTATTATTTTAGCTTTTTTTTTTTCTTTTGTTAACAAAAGTATGAAAACCTATAATTTTTTTATTGTACATTTAGAACAGATATAAAATATGTCATTAATTGTGAGTTAACTAGTGAAGTCATGCGATTAATTACAATTACAATTTTTAATCATAATTAATCGCATGACTTCAATAATCACACATTTGATATCTGTATTTCTAAAAAAAAAAAATTCTAGGTTTTCATACTCTTGTTAACAAAAGTGGAAGTTAACAAAAGTGGTTTAACTATTAGAAATAGTTCAAATGAATTTTTGACGTCTATAGCCGTCAATGGCAGTGAATGAGTTAATAGATTAATTTTGACAGCTCTAATATATATATATATATATATATATATATATATATATATATATATATATATATATATATATATATATATATATTTATTTATTTATATATATATATATATATATATATATGAGCAAGCAGTGCGCATTTGTTTCATTTTTTATGAGTGTGTGATGTGAGTATGGTGCTAATTAGAGGAGGTGGCGGTAGTGTGGGTGGCGTAGGTGTGCGGTGTTGAAGGTGGCAACCTTCCCCACACCTCACCCACTAATCCCTGTCATCACAAAGGCCTGCCTCTCAGCTATGCTGGACACTGAGCCCGGCCCGACTGTTTACAATGTCCCCACTCTTGCTTTTTCCAAAGTGTTTCGTGGTTTCCGACTTGAGGGAGAGTCCGGCCGGGCGCGTGAATGCGTGTGAAGGGGGTTCGAGAACTGCGGAGAAAGAGGCCACAAAGGTGCTGTTTTGTCCAGCGGGAACAAGGGAGCTATTACACAAGACACGGTGAGAGGAAGGAAGGCAGGAAGGGAGATTGAGGAAGGAGGAGGAGGAGGAGAAGGCCCAGTGGGGGATTAGCTGGCGGGCCGGCCAGCTGCTCCCTGAGGAACCAAACATAAGAGACACTTTTATTCTGACAGGAAGACTTGACTTGGAGAGCCTGTGAAGAACAAGAGGCTGGATTTGAAAAGAACAACATTTAGGGTGACTCTACAGCATCCCCAGAAAAATAAACACCGCCTTCAAATAGATACTTCCTCCAAAGGGAACCCCTTGTCAAGGGTAAGAGTCGAGCTGAAAGGCCGTACGCCCGACCGTCGTCCCTGGTGGTGACTTGCAGTGGGAAAACGGGCAAGTAGGAACGCAGTTCAAGAAAAAGTGTGGACCGAGAGTCTGTGGAGACTTGGGAAGAGTTCCGGCACCGGGTCATGTTCCGTAATACACAACAGGGAAACTCACACTTGCTTGTCATCAAACAGCCACGAGGACAGGCAAACAAAGCAGGAAGGGCCAAGACGGAAGGTGGAAGAACAATCTGGACCGCTGAGCCATTTGCTAACCAAAACAGCATCACCCACCAATGCACATAAACTACGATTAGAGATGATGTATCAGTCGGTACAATCTTTCCACGTGGATTTTGTAAAGATGGAGAGGCCGGACAGAACATCTGGACTTTAGGGGACACTCGAGATGCAAAACACTCCCAAGATGCGCACGAGTAGACAAAGTTACTAAAATATCCGTTTACACTCATCTTGAAGGCATCATCCCACGCGTCCAACATCTTATTTTTGGGAGGACTGTACAAAAACAGGCTTCACTTACCAAAATATCAGGCACGCACATATTCTGATCCAAACAACAAACCTGCTTTTACGGTGCTGGATTTCACTTTCTTTTCTTTTCTTTGGTCCTTCCTCGGGTCTCCTGACGGCCTCACGGCTCTGGCTGGGTTCTGAAGTGTTCGGTTTAGGTGAACGGTATGGGATTTTTTAATAGGTTTTAGGTGAACTAATGAACACACATTCCCATTCTCACCCACATTAAAAAATAAAATAAAAAATAAAAAAATATATATATAAAAAAATTTAAAAAAGAATGCTAAGATTTGAATACATGTGCTTATGAAGTAAATTGAAAGATAAATTAGTAAAGTACTCTAACGTGGTCCTATTGAAAATGAATGGGGAAAAGTTGATATTTGACGTTGAATTGTGCTACTGTATGTAATGTGAAATCAGGCGTGAATTTTTCAAGCAAGATTTTGAACGGTGTAAATCGGAAGTGTTATGTGGGGGAAAAAAATACAAATCACAATAACATGTGCAGCATTTTGTTGACTATTAAATATAGTGCTTGTAGTCTGCAAGTGAGTACCTAACGGAAAAAAAATACAGTGGTCCCTTTAAATATGATTAATTCGTTCTGTGATTGTGCTTGTAAGTCAAAACACACTCACATCATCTGTCCCCACTGAAATGAATGAAAATGCCATTAATCCATTCCAGCCCTTCTGATGTGCACGCCTTGGCCACTGGGGGCAGTACGACACAGTCTTATAGATACAAACAAAGAAGAGTTTCACACAAAAAAACGAAGTTTCACTTCTGGTGGTTTAGTAAGCTGCGGAAATGTTGATCATTTCTCAGCGAGGATAAAGAATATATTCCTAACTAGGCATTGCTTAAAGTGGTAAAACACCACCACATTGATGCTATTTGTTGTCCCGTCGACAGCATTTCGCATTGTTTGGTAGCATTAAGCTAAGCAGACTGTTGTAAGGTCAAAGTATGTGGTTGTTTAACATGTTTAATTCTTTTTGTATGATGATTAGTTTGACAGTAAACTTGAACTGGGAGTGGTAATAAACAGCTTCAAGAAATATTTCACTATGTGAGTTAAGTTTATCAAAGTCATAGCAAAAAAAAATATATATATATAATGAGCAACAACTACGATCTTTAAAAAAAAGTCACTTGTGTGAGTCAAGGTACCGTTGACCAAAATAAGAGGATGAACTTTTTCGACCTCCCCCCCTCTCAGGATGATGCTGTGGAACGTGAACTCAACGTACCGCACGGAGCCAGTATATGACACGCATGAGCAGGATGATGTGTTCCTGCAGGGATGCGTGGAAGTGGCGGCTGAACGCCCGCAGGAGCCGTAGCTCTTCCCAAGAAGACAATAATGATCTCTCCATCCACGCACGCCACTAGGTCATTCTGACACCGTTCGCACGGCGCCTGAACGCATCGCGCAGCAATCCCTTCCACTTTTTCTTTCCTTCCTGCCTTCCGTCCCCGTTTACCTCGCTGTCTTTTTCTCCATATGGCAGCCATTTGTCTGGAGGAGGTCTGTCAGACATAAATAAGGGCTTATGAAAAAACAGGCTGAGGGACGGGCTGGGGGGAGTGCGGCTCTTCCTGAGGGACGGGGGGGGGGGGGGGGGGTTCTCCGGAGGACCCGGTGTCCTTCGATGGACACAAAGTCAGATGGCAAGGAGGGGAAAAAAACAACAATTGCAGCAGTTGTCGACTTCGCCTTTCACAAAGGACTCAGACGAGGTGGAATTTTGCAGCATCAGGATCTGAGGTCAAGTTCAGTCAGTGGTACCTTGACTTAACGAACTTGATCGTTCCCGCGACCAAGCTCACTCAATTTACTCGTCAGTTCAGTCACAATTTTGGAGCCATTTGCTAAACCTAACGGGAAGTCAGCCATTTTGAATTTACTTTGGCATTTGTCGCCATTTTGGGCCTTTTAACTCATTCGCTGCCATTGACGGCTATAGACGTCAATAATTCATTTGAATTATTTCTATGAGTTTAACATTTTCTCACTTTTATTAACAAGAGTATGAAATCCTAGAAAAAAAATTGTATACATTTAGAACAGATATAACATTTTTGATTAATAATGAGTTAACTATTGAAGTCAAGCGATTAATTACGAGTAAAAAAAGAGAAAAGAAGAGTACTAAAAATTAGGGCCGTCAGGCGATTAAAATTTTTAATCGTAATTAATCGCATGACTTTACTAGTTAACTCACGATTAATCCAAAATTTTATATCTGTTCTAAATGTACAGTAAAAAAATTATAGGTTTTCATACTCTTGTTAACAGAAGTGGGAAAAAATGTTAAACTAATAGAAATAGCGCAAATGAATTTTTGACGGCTATAACCGTCAATGGCAGTGAATGAGTTAATAGAGGTTATATTTGAAGGAACGACTCCTCTGGAAATTAACCAATCGTCTTCAAATTTTGCGGGTTTCATATAAAAATGGTGAATTTAAAAAGCTACTGAAATCTTTTATTTCAACGCACACTGTTGCCATGGCGATGCACAGTTTCCAAAGAAAAGTGAAGCTGTTTATGAGGATCTAAACCTGAGCGCAAACACATGTAATGTTGCACACATCAGACCTGACATAAAAAAACCAACATTTTAGAGATTTCTTAAGCAACTATCATAAATTGGCTCAATATTTATTTTAACGAAGCACTCCTGGTTGTACGTTTCACTTAGATCTGTGAAAATTTGGAGTCATTATGTAAGACTTATAAAAAAGTCTGGAAAAAGGAAATCCACCACTTTACGGTCTAAACACACAAGGCCTAGCAAAACATTTCTATTTACGAGGGTTATTATGTGCTTGTAGCCCAACTTAGGCCAGGGTTACAACTTAGGGCCATTTTGGGCTGCAGCTCTAGTTATTATCTGGAATCTGACTTTCCGCATCACTTGCACATCTGTCATTGTGTCTTACGCTACATGACGATACTTAGGAGTTACATCCTAAATGTTCTTTTTGTTCCTTGTGTGTTTCCACACATTTGTGAATTCTGGGTTATTTTTTCAAGTCAATGTACGATGCATGCTTTTCATTGTTTTTTTTTTACTGTCCTGGGCATTGACCAGGAAGTAACCAGGAAGACGAGATGAGAGTAAAAGGGAGGACAGATGGAAAGAACAAAAGAAAAAAGAAATATCTTCTCAAGTTTGTGCGGGCTGATTTTCATCTGAAAGCAATTAGTTCCAAACGAAACAGACTTTTTAAAAACATCCAGGCTTTTTTTTTCCCTGGTTCCATCCATTCATGTGTCAACCTCTGCACATCTCTGCATGCTTCCGTGTGCGCTGCATGCAAGCATGTGCGCGTGTGTGTGTGTATGCGTGCAGGCGGCGTGATTAACATTGGCCCCAATTCGCTGAGGGACACGCATTCTAAGCCCTTCCTTCCTGCTCCGAGTGGAATTCTCATTAGCTGATAACTACTTTTCAAGAGAGCGCTGCATTCCTGCGCTGGATCGCGGGGGCCTCGCTCGCTCGCGGGACCCCACAAAACGCACGCACAAACATCAGAGCCTTGACAGGCAGCAATACGAATGGATTCAGATACACTTTTGCGCAGCTTGTAAATGACATTTGGAGCCTTTTTCTTTTGACTTGTGGGAGTTTCACGGTCCTACTGTGCGTCG
Organism: Vanacampus margaritifer; assembly: GCF_051991255.1. Taxonomy (NCBI): domain Eukaryota; kingdom Metazoa; phylum Chordata; class Actinopteri; order Syngnathiformes; family Syngnathidae; genus Vanacampus; species Vanacampus margaritifer. The sequence continues at coordinate 11,327,681 of NC_135447.1, read as the reverse complement.
ATACGCAGAATTGCTTTCGTTCGACGGGTCCAAAAAGTCCGAAATAATGTCAAGTCGCATAATTATATTTGAAAAGTTCAGTTGAAGAGTCACGGCTGACGTTCCGTCTTCAATTCCGCTTATCCGGGGTCGGGTCGCGGGGGCAGCAGCTTTAGCAGAAAAGCCCAGACTTCCCTCTCCCCAGCCACTTCAGCCAGCTCCTCCGACGGGATCCCAAGGCGTTCCCAGGCCAGCCGAGAGACGTAGTCTCTCCAGCGTGTCCTGGGTCGTCCCCGGGGCCTCCCACTGGTAGGACATGCCCGGTACACCTCCCCAGGGAGGTGTCCGGGAGGCATCCGAACCAGATGCCCGAGCCACCTCAACTGGTTCTTCTCACGGCTGACAATGATATGAATTGTCCATTTTCTTTTTTTTTTTCTTTTTTTTTTCTTTTTTCCTAGAGCTCAGTATCGTTCATTCGATTTGACATCATCATTGCTCTCCTTTTTTTTTAAAAAACAAATAAATTTAAAAAAATTTAATAAATGTTTTTTTTTATATATATATACATATACACACATATATATATATACATATATATATATATATATGTGTGTATATTTTTTTTTTGTATGTGGGTGAGTATGTGCATGTGCGTGTGTGTGTGCGTGCGTGCGTGCGAGCGTGTGTGTATTCATCAGTTCACCTAAAGCCCATTAAAAAAAATCCCATACTAATAATATAATATAATAATAAATTGCCAAATGCAGAAACATCTGCATCGTAAGTTATCACGATGTAGTGGCTCTCGCTAACAGACAGAATTAAGTAACCAGAATTAGGTTAAAAAATTCTATATACGTAGACCATGTTTCTATAAATTTTGATATTTGGTTTTTATTTGAGGCAGATATTTTTTCCATTAAAATGTGATTTATGAGGAGGTTAGACCATTGGTCGATATTCAGAGTTTGTTTATTTTTCCAGTTAACAAGAATTGTTTTTTTAGCGATAGTAAGGAATTGTCCATTTTCTATAGTCGACATTGGGCGGGATCACCAGCCAAACTTCAGTACAGTTAGATCCAGATTGTATTTTTTTTTTCCAATCGTCCAAGAGTGCTGTCACACTAGCAACCTTAAGGCTATGTTTACATTTTGTCTGATTGACGCCAACATGGACAAAATGGTCAGGTTAGGGACATAATCAGCCCTGATTAACATTTGTTTTTCACTACTTGAGCAGTAGTAAGTGACCCCCCCCCACCCCCCCATTCATTCAACTGGAAGGCTATAAACGTTTCATCCATACCAGATTGGCAGAATGTCAGAAACCTGAAAAACTTTACTGGTAAACCACGGGCGGAACCATAATCTGCTTTTGAGCCCTCAGGGACTTGTCCAAACTGTATTCAACTGTACACAGCTGCGTCTCCGCTAAGCGTGGCTAAACATTTGTTCTTTGTCATGTCCGGCACACCTCATTGGCTTTCCTCTGATGTTGAACTTTGCTTTAGGGCTGGACGAGACCTCAAGGCTTTAAAAGCACTGTTGAGAGATCCGGAGAAGTGAAGAAATGAGCAAAGATGTCAAAAATCAAGAGTTGGGATGTGGATGCTCGCGTCCCCGCCGTCCGTCCGTGGCAGGTGAGAGACGAGTCGACCAATGAGCATCTGGGTCATATTCTTCTTCCTGTGCATGTGCCGGTCGAGTCACCTCCGGGCCGCACCATCTGCCTTTGCGCTCTCGATCGCAGGCTCAGAATTCTCCAACAAAGTGTCCCGCCAACACATGGAAGTACGATTATTTTTGGGGAATAATGTGCAATCAGTGTCCTGCTCGTTATTATACAGAATGATGAAGGGAATCTGCGGTATTTTCCTACAACAATCCATGCTGGCTGATCAACGTTTCGACGCGGACTCCCAAAGAAAACCATCCGAATACGCTTAGGACCAATTAACAGACTAAACAGTGTGATTTTTATTGACCATAACTGTCATGTCAGCAGATGTCACCTGGATGGCGAGAACAAGTAGGAGCATCGGGAATCTTGTCCAGATGTTTCTGAAGCAACTATGAAAAATTTTATGTTCTTGGAGCATATTTTGCCACAATTTGTTATTCATTTTTTGCGTCATTTCTGCTTAATTAAAATGGATATATCATGGAATATTGAATTATTATTCATCTCTGGAGTTCCTGCCCATCCTTCAAGTGTGAAATGATATAAGCTACATACACCATTTCCACATATCCGCAAGCTAAGTGACAAGTATGGATGTTTATGTTTATGCTCAATGTTTGTCTTTGAAGGCCCTTTTTACTTGGAAGTAAATTGGAGATTTGGGGCTCAAAATACAGGATGTCATTCATATCACCCATCAGTCACATACAATACTTTTGCTCACTTGAAAAGTGGGTAGCTGCCATACCAACAAAATTCTTTGTGAGGGCACAAAGATGACATATTTTTGTAGATTATTATTGCTTTTTTGCAGCAATTAGCATTAGAATATAGCTAAGTTTCATCATTGTTCACAAATTTGTTGAAAACACTGGGGAAAAGATCTTTTTTCAACCTGGCCCTGGTTGATCTCTTGTACTCTGCTGCCACCTGCTGACCGTTTTTGTAATAACTGCCATTGCTTCAATCGTTCTCTTCAGTTCAGCTGCATCAAAGCCTTCAGACGACGTATACTGTACGCTACAACTCATTTGGCTGCTGATTTGCTTAGCAACAGAGTTCAAAATGGGTTCAAGAGTTAACCCATGTCCGCGTGTGAACAATCGTGTCTATGAGCTTCAAGTTTGGAGGCTTTTCTATTAAAAAGCTGCACGCGTTCATATAGCAGAGGCGATAAGTCCGTTTATCCGCGCTGGCTTCTATCTACGTGTACCTGTGACCGTTTCCAAGGCTTGTGTAGCGGTGTAATGGGTCAGCGCTAGCTGCCACCCACTTAGTCCACGTTCAGCTCATTTGTCTGGCTCCTTCCCCTCTGCGTGAACACTTCCCCTCAGCCTGTAAAATGATCACCGGACGGAGGAGCGCTTGATTGGCCTCCGCGCTTTGCTTTCCACTCATCTACTCGGCTGCTATTTCCGCTTTTGCTCGAGCGGTTTCCGTCCCACCTCCTCCAGTCTTCCTGACATGGAACCTTAACCTTCATTTGCTACAACGCCGAGTTTGCCTTGAGGGTGGTTCACAACAACTTTTGACAGAGTGTCCCCGGATAGGAAGCTGTTATTTAGCTTCTTGGATAGCCTTGATTTTGAATTCACAATGTCAATAATCTCTCTCACGGTAATAATCCGTTCCCAAAGAAATGCCCACAGCTCACTAATGCTCTTGCACGGCGCCACACAAAGGCAGCTACATTGCTAGCGTGACTTATTCATAATGGAGAATTGCAACAACAACAAAACACACACACACAAAAAACGAAATGTTACCGGTTTGTTGTATTTTGGGGATTTTACAGTTAATTTAACCCTGGAAAACCCAAAAACCAAAAGAAAATTATGAATTATACATTAAATGACTGCTATAAATTCACTGAACACAAAAATATAAGTTTTTTCAATTTTAACCCTTTATTCCCTAATTTAGGATTAGGGCGAAATTTGACCCGTTCGGGATTTAGGGGTATCATTTCGAAAAATCTGAATAACAAAAACTGTCAGTAAACTATTTAGAATTTAAGAAAATAATCAATCAAATACACAGCTACATTGAACAATATATACTTTTTGTTTTATTTGTTACATTTTAGAACTGGATTTTGAATGTACAAACACACTTTGGCCAATGGAAACAAGAACACAGGGACAAAATCACTGCTGGGGGAAAAAAAAGGTCTTTGTTATTTGAGTAGCAAAACTCATAGGGGCCAAATTTGACCCCGTGGCTTCTCCAGGGTTAAACAGAGGCGATCATTTTACCCGATTAGAACTGTCACATTGGCTGGAGAGAGTCAGGTGGCAAATCTCTCGAGATGATACAAAAAAAAAGGTCCGAATTGCTATGGTAGAAGCAAACAGCTGATCAGATGCTAATGAAAAGCGAAAGTTCACAGTCGTTCATTTGATGTCCAATTAAGTTAAGGAAAATCAATAATATGGAGAAATGCAAACTAAGAAGCAGAAAGAAGCCAGGTAGACACAGTGGAACCAAAAAGGAAAATAAACATGGATGAGTACAACTTTGTAGAGTAAATCCAAGACCATATTCACATTTTTTGTTGTTGTTATTTTTTAATCTGTAACTTTGTGTTGCCACAAACTTGCAAATGCGATGGAGAATGCTGCAGTATGCACGCCAGGCCAGTAATTGGCAGTGTAGCTTGTGATGAAATACCACAAGATGCTTATTATTGTGAATGCCGAATCCAAGTCGGATGATTTTGTCTGGAAGGACAGAAACGCAATTGATTTGATTGTCTGATATGTTTCCTATCAACATTGCCTTTAAACTCAGTAAGAGGACGTACGGTAACGAGTAACTGTGGACTCGGTCTGGCTGCTGTGCAGGAATTTTGGCTTTTTACTCCCTTGGTAAAACTTTTATGGAAAAGGGTTTTGTGGCTTGAGCCAGCACTCAAGCTGATGTTTATGGAAGGAAGTGCACCTTCCATAATTTATGTATTAACTGTGAGTCTGCGTCCAGTTCTGTCTTTTCTTGGGAGAATTGTTCATCGGTCTCTTTTGTCAATGGACTGTCAAATTGTTAAGCGAGTGCACATTTTGCATGTGGTCGGACGTGACGCCTACATGACGATAATATGATTGTGAGAATGCTGTCATCCTCTAGTGGAACCTGCCGTGACAAGTCAAACGTTCCAAAAAGTGGTACCGTTTGGAGGTGAATCAAAATCGCCTGGAAAAATACGGCCGCGTAAATTTATCAAAACTTTGCTTTTTTCTTTGGCCCTTTTTACACTGCACTTACCAGGGCACAGTGTGTCGTCGTCAAACTCATTATGTCACGGTTGGAGTTGACTCTGTCACTGTTGCGGCGTGGAGGACCCAAATGCAGGGAGGACCACGGCAGGAATGCAGGTTATACTGAACCTAATTTATTTTACAAAAACACTAACAAGGGTACTGGGAAAACAAAACCAACAAAGATCTGAAAAGACCAAAAAATCAAAGGAACAACACAACACCAGTGGTGACAGCGACAATGATCCCACCAGGACTGACCAATACCAGGGAACTAAATACACACACACTAACGACACAACAAGACACACCTGGGGCAAGACACAAGTGGCTGATGGCACGGATTGGTTGACACGAGGAAGGGCAGGATTACACTCAAGACACACAACCAAAAACAGAACCCCAACATGACACATAAATTGTGTATGTGGCGAGGACCACAGAATGGATCGTCCACTATCACTTGGTGCAAACATGATTTTTGGGTGTAGCACCAGTAACAAGTCTTTGTTGTCCATCAAGACCCAAAAATCTTCGACTTGGATATTTTCGTTTTTTTTGCTCAGTTTGCAGCCCTCCAAGCATCCCCAAGACGGACCTGATCTGCTCCTACGATCCAGCTGGAGCGTTTGCGTGGAGAAGGCTGGTAATGACTTGGGCAGAAGAGCTTCAAAGGTCCAATCTGCCGCCGCCAGAGTCAGGTTGGCAGATGTTCTGAGCCGCCGCCGCCGCCGCTCAGACCTTTGGCGTCTTTGGAGTAGATGAAGCACACGGTGTTCTTTCAGTAGCATGTGGATCTTCTGACAGTTAAGAGCTACTCGACTTTTTGGGGAAATATTTAATATGTTGCGGTGTCGCACCCTGTGAATAACGCACACGCATGTCTGTGGCCACCTGTTGAAGCCATGATTGCGGCCGGCTCCAAACATCTGCTTTCTTTCAATGCACTTGATCTGGGGACGCGAAAGTTCAGAACGAAAGAATACGAAGCTTTGACACGTTGGCTGAGCGTCAGACTGCCGTTTGACTTCTCGCTCTCCTGCCAAACTCCAGGGTGATGAGAAAACCTTTCTCATGAAGGAAGTATCCTCATCCGTCATTCTTTACCACTTTGCGAACATTTAAGCTTGCGTAGAAACCAAATCATACCTTGCAGGCAGACAGTAATGTCTTCCTGCTATGTACAGTTAAAATCCCATTTTTCAATTTTTCATTTTTCAGGTCAAATGCTGTCACAAAAAAAGTGATTCCAGCTGTCACTGCTGCCTTTTCAACCAGGAGGACCAAGAAAACTTTCAAACAGACACTAAAGGAGGGGCCCCGGATCCAGAGTTTCCAGCCACGACTTCTACTATTCTTTTGTCCGTCAACATTGTAATCATTCTGATGATGATGATTGAGGATGACAAATATTTGACTGAGGATTTGCATTGATAGTTGATGATTGCGCTGGTGGAAAACGTTGATGCTTCGTAGGCCGAGATTTTGTAGAATTGCTTTGTGTTTACTGTCCTGGAATCACGACAATCACAGCGATGTTCCGTTGTTGCACTTGTTTGGATGCTGTCTTTAGTTTGGTGAAACTCTTGGCCATACAGAAAAATTGAATACAATTCCACTTTGTCTTGGAGGCAAATTTCAGCTCCACGGTTGACGCAAAATCCTGGTTTGAGATGCTTTTGGCCCCCAGCCAGGAAAACCGGACAAACCATACCAAAGACCGTCCCCCGTCCCATTTCAATCAGTAAGTCTCACTTTTACCCAAGGTCATTTTTTTTCCCAGTCACTTTCAGTCCTCAATTATTGTTTCCAAACTTTCCAAACACACACCACAGTCCTGGCCAGACTCAGAAGTGGTTTTCCCAAATTTCAGATCCATAATGTTCCCACTGGTAGGACAGGAAAATTGCTTATCATCCAACTGTTTCCCATTTCATCCATTTGTAGGTATTTATCCATTCTGTTGCTGTCACAAATTCAATTTCAAGCTGCAAAGGCTTCTTCTACAATCAAGGAACCCAACCAAGGACCCTCACCCCAGTCAACTGATACCTTCAGTCTCACTTTCACCGGGGAATCTATTTTTCAGCCACTTTCAAAACCTTGTTTCCAGACCTTCCACATACTCATCAGGGCCACAAGTGGCTTTCTCAATTTTCAGGCCCAGGACATTCCCACACCAGGGGCCCGGGACAAACAGAAAATGGTTATATATATATATTAGGGGTGTGAATTGCCTCGTACCTGGCGATTCAATTCACGAATCATAGGTCACGATTCGATTTGATGCCGATTAATCCCGATACGAATCTATAAATTGATTATTGAGATTTTTTTTTAAACTCAAATTTAGAAAATACTCATCAGTAAACTTGTACATGTACACTGTAAGATTTGCTTGAAATCGTATTTTATCTGAAAATTCTGGCTTATAACTGAGCCACTGCATTTAACAAACAGGTTGCAGTCTGTTTCATGTTTGAACAGCAAATATTAAGGCTTAATGTTCCATTAATATAACATTCTTCCATGCTTAATGTGTGAATCCTAACCCTAAGTAAGACGTTTTGGTGAATATTTCCATAAAAATGTATGTTTAAAAATCGATTTGGCCGCATATTGAATCAATTCGAGAATTGTGTGCTGTAATATCGCGATATATTGGCGAATCGATTATTTCTAACACCCCTAATATATATATATATACACACACACATATATATATATATATATATATATATATATATATATATATATATATACACACACACATATATATATATATACACACACACACATATATATATATATATATATATATATATATATACACACACATATATATATATATATATATATATATATATTCACACATATATATATATATATATATATATATACACACACATGTGTTTTTTTGGGGGGGGGGTTACCAGATCTAACCAGGGGCCCAACAGGACCCATAAAATGCCACAAAGTCAGAGTTTGGTTCCATTTTTTTTCTCCGGTTCACAGCTGTCACATCATTGCGTCTACTGGCTCCAAACAGCAAGCGGGGGTCTCATCTCAAATTGTACGCGTGGGGTTGACTCACTTGTTACTGTGGGGCCATTACAGTGTGGCTTGGGTTTCTCCTGAGTCTTCCAACACAGAGAAGATCTTTGTTCCGTTTGGAATTGTGAGCAATGAGACGCTGTTGGAAAAGAGGAACCCGACTGTTCCCAGGATCCTTTTCATAAGCACCAGCGAACAACAAGGAGAAAGAGGAGGTGCTCACAGGGGGCCCTAAATTGTGATGGAGAACATCAATGTTGAATAAATGACTGTTTGATGCTCTTTACTCATTTTGTCCATCCATCTATTTTCTTTTGCCCTCATTAGGGTTGGAGGTGAGTTGGACTTATGCTTTCTAATGGCTTTTATGGTAGGATTCAATTGCGACACAATAAAATGTATTTTGTCAACTGTCGAGGTCTTATTTGGGCGACATGTCGACTCAGATGAGTTCATTTTTTCACTGGGGAAATTGCACTGTGGGCTTTTGTCCAACAGCATCGTCACATGGAGAAGTGAGCGGAGGTTGAGCTTGAGGATGGGACGAGCTCGCTACACAAACATCATCACAAGGCCTGCTAAACCAGTTTGATCAGCAACCTCTGCTTGCCAGCCGCCACTTCCGCCTTTTGGACTTTCAACTTCCACCGGGCTGCACTCGCATGCTCGTGCACGTGCGTGCGCCTGTGTGAGCATACAAGGCCCTGATATTAGTTTGAGTTCAAGTTGGGTTAAGGTGAGGATTAGCGGTAAGGCTTCCGGAATTGAATGGAAGTCACTGTAATGCGTTCTGAAGTGATGCGATGGTAGGAACTCATCTGTGTGTGTGCGTGTGCGTGCGCACGCGTGCGTCTTCTCAACATGGTCTCGGAGGATGTAAATCACCCTGTCCAAAGTGATAACTGTGAAAACATCCTGTGTGCATGCTGAGACACCCCCATATTCCACCACACACACACACACACACACACACACACACACACACACACGCACACACACACACACACACACACACACAAGGCTATAATATGCGATGAGCTAGTTGAGTGAAGGGGAAAATAACAGTCAAACTTCCAAAGTGGGTCGCAATCCGTTCCTTGTTGACTTCCAAGTCATTCTTTTACTTTTCTAATTTCTTCATAAAAATACAAACAGAAGATCATCCATGTACACATTTTTTCATAAATTGGACCATTTTTTGCGTTGTTTGACTCCAATGGAAATGTTCCGACCACTGGCTCATTTAAGAGCGAGGAACCGCCAATGTGACGTAAACCGTTTTGTCTGGCCTATGTCGTTCGAACATATTGCAAAGACGTTCGAAGTCGTTCAAACGTCTTGGTAAGTCGTTCGAAGGTATTGATAAAGTTGTTGAAATGTATTGTATTTGTAAAGTCATTTGAATGTATTGGTAAAATGTAGGCAAATGCTAAAAACATCATTTTTTTTTCCCATAATGCCATGGGGTATGTTCCCACAATTGTGCATGCGCAAGTCAATCCCGGGGCATGATGGGAAATGTTTTTTAGCATTTAGCCTATATTTAACCGATATTTACCAATCAGATGACTTTATGACTATATTCGAATGACTTTGCAGTGTGTTTGAAAGCTTTTATCAACATGTCTTAACAACTTTGCATTCTGTTCAAACAACATAACTTTACGCCAAATTATCAGTTTAACGCTTTTGTGACATAACAATCTCTATTTGTTGTATCTGTCCAACTATACTTCCATTGTTAGTTTTTTTTTGTTTTCTTCCAAGCAACAGGCCTGTGAGTGTTGTTCCACTCGACAGCTATAAATAACATTGCGACATCTGTGATAACAAGCTATTGAAATCATGCAGATGAGAATTATGCGGAGTTGCATGTCAGTGATGGGGTGGCGTGTTGATACTTTCCAGACAAGACGTCCACTTCTTCAGCTCATTGAACATCGAAAAGCAGTAAATAAGCTTCTTCTGCTGCCTTTTTTGGTGCGGGTCCATGCGACATCACCAAGAGCGGTGTTTTGGGATTTTTCTTTGGCGTATTTGTTTTGTTTTTGTGATACCACCAACAAGGGATGGCAAAGAGGTCAAATGGAAGTACGTAATGTGACATAGTGGTAAGAGTCATGGTGTGAAGTGACTCACCTCCAGCGCAAGAAATAGACCTCCTTCATCACATTCGTCACCACACCCGCGCCATCTGTTCATGGCAAATACACAATGCATTGATTTTAAGATCAGAAGGAGGCACGCAAGCATTTTTCTACAGTTTTGAGGTGCATAACAAAACACCCCATGGATGTTTCACAATTCTTTTCTTGGTCAAATCAGTCCTTGTGATAATGACAATGCAACATTTAGTTGCAAGGTAAAAAGTATGTGAAGCTTTTGGAATAACCTGGTGGGTGGCCAGGCTCTGGAGAGACAAAGCGGCCCCAAACCAATATTTGCCCATTACAGTCTGTATGAGGTTTTGATGGTATATTTTGTTTTCCTTTCAAGCAACTCAACTTTGTTTTCATTCGTCAACACAAGAATGATTTTGATCCAAGCGCTCGTTTGTAAACGTTAAACCTGTAGCACTCTTTTGTGGGACAGCAGAAGCCTCCAATCACATCCTCTCTTCTTTAATGTTTTACTGATGCTGTTTTTATGCCTCGTCGAATATAAATCATAAAGCCAGTTTGAGGCTGTTACCATGCAGTGTCCTGAAATAGTCAAACGCTTTGATGGCTGCTGTCAAAGCGTAGTCAAGTCTCGGGTCAGTGGGTCACATAGCAACAGGTTGCAAAAGGCCGCGTCGAGTGAGAAAGAAAAAAAGGAAAAAGCAGCAAAAAAAGAAAGAAAGAGACAAATGCTTATCGCTTGACCGACCTCACGTCGGCGCCGCCATCTCGGCCTGTCGCCACCTTGAGTGACACGCATCAGGGTGGGAGTGGAGGCGGGGGGTGGGGGGGTGAGGAAGTGGGAGGCGGCAAACCCAACAATACACGGAGCAAAAAACGTTTTCACTACGACAGCGAGAAACTACTCAACTACCACTAACTAAACTAAAACTATACTAATAAATGTGATTTGAAATAAAATTGTCAAAAGAAATTTAGTAGACAGACGACGGAATAATGAGATTAGTTTAGTCAAAATTGCCATGTCAGGAGACCGTTGAAATACAAGCAAGACGTGAGTGACGATATTCCCAACCAAAGACAAATGTCTTGTTTTGTCTTGAGAATGACACACAGCAAGGTCAGCATCCTTGAAAAAACACCACAAAATCAATTGCTTTCTGAGTAATTAAACAAGGAAGTGCTCAACTAGCAAGTCACTAAATAATCAATATCAGACAGCAAATAAAATTAATTAGATGAAAGCCTAGACAACAGGAACCATTTGATCTTATCTACTGTTTACAATTCCTTTGTGCAGATTCACTAGTTCTGTTTGCCATTCGTCACCATGTATGTGTTTTCATCCAATCACTGCTCATTTACACTTTGTCACTTCCATATAAGGCAACACTTCATGTGGGGAAAAGTCAATACTGTGGTAAGGTTCCATTGATGGATGCGTTATAAGAAGGGCTTTTTGGCAACATAAAGAATCATATTAAAAAACGGCCATTGGGATAAAGCTTGGAATAGTTTGACATTTTTCATTATAGTTTTTCATTGTATTTGCTTTAGACTTTTTCTTTTCTTTTTTCCATTAGTTTTATTTTTTGCAGCAGTTTTTTTTTTTTAATGCTACATTTTAACTTATTTTTATTAACTTTAGTATTGGTTTTAATTTTTAAATTATACTTTATATAACAAATACTAAACCCCCAAAGATCAAGGAGTTAATTGACAAAGACAAAAATGAAGGACATTTTTGCTGAAATTATATAATTTTTTTAGTTCACGAATGAAAGTTTTTTTTCCTTATTTTGTTTGTTTTGCAATCTTGAGCGGGATACATGGCTGCCGCTTCCCAACCTGCGTTTGTGTGAGGTCATTATACGGAGATGAAGGTTTGGCGAGCCAGCCAGAAAGGATATAGGTAGGAGGCGGGGCAATTGTGAGGGGTTCGGCTACTGCTAGCTAGCGAGGGTGTGACTGACACTTGACTGGCAGGGGGTGGTAGGGGAATAATGGGGGCAGGATGCGTGTGTGTGTGTGTGTGTTTGCCGTATTGTGCACGTGGCCTACTGGAGGCAACGGTGTGTTTTTTCAGGTGTCCGTACACCCCCCAGTCCAAGTTGAGGGCCCCGGAGGAAGAGGTGGCGGCTCATTAGCCTGATCAAAGAGCTAACTTCCCCTTCTCTCCTTGAACACACACGCACGCACGCACACGTAGACATGCTCACCTGGAAAAGCCCAGGGTAATCTGCCTGAAATAGGTGTGTGTGTGTGTGTGAGGGGCGGGGGGGGGGGGGGTCATTCACACTAACATGGATATTATTAGAAACAAATGTGACGAATGCTTTTCAGGAATCGAGTGGAGGACAAACGTAAACGTCATCCCAATACACAGTAATTAGCGCTAATTCAAACGAATCATCCCACTTGAGCGTTGTCATGTAAAAATAAACGCCAGTCATTTATTGCCTCCTCTCGGCGTACTGAATCAGATCCTTATTCATATCCTGCAGTGGCCAGGGCCTGGATTTTTTTTTTGTCGCGGATCGTGGCCACCTCATCGTCGGTCACAACAAAAGAGCCGCTGAGTCACGTTTGAGTCACATCCTCGCAAGTCACGCCGTCCTGTTGTGACCAGTGTCAAAATGACTCAACGCACGTGCCGGCAAATCTTAGTTAGGTTAGCTTAGTGGCGCTTACTAGCGGCAGGCCTCAATCCCTTTGATGTTCTAATTTGGCAAATAGTGAAAAATTAGTTAGTAAAAATGCTTCAAGCATCAATCTTTCATTGCCACTCCCAGTAGCTTGATTAGCTTAGCCTTAATGCTAATGCTAAATGGCATCTATGTTGCATTGCTCTCATACTTTACTACGCAATGGACTGAACACAAACAGTGCTGCCACACATGTAGATAGACAACGTAACAGCACTCCGTCATAAATTCTTTATCCTCTGCATAGAACACCAAATATTAGTGCTGCACTGATGAGCACTTCCATTCATTTTTTGTTTCGTAAGCATATATTAACTTCAGCTAGTGATAAGCAGAACATACTTTATTTGTCAATGAAGAGATTTGATGGGGGGGTTAATTGTATTTGATGAGTATTGTATGAAGTGCTGCCTCCACATGCGAGGTAAATAACAATGGCGGCGTAGTTTCTACAAAATGTGTTAAACTGGAAATGATTTTTGAGAAATGTCTCTCATAGTTATGTTAGTAACAACCCAAAAAATAATATAGAGCAAACTTATCATGACAGTCGGGGTTCCTTTTAAAGCATCATCATAGCAAGCTAGCCTTCAAGGCTAACGGTCACGTGACCTCATTCCGCCTCAAGCCTCTCCAAGTCCCTTTTCATCTGAAAATGTTCCGTTCAGAGGCGATTTCACTTCACGGTCTAAGCGGCAAGTAGCCCCCCAGCCGGGGCGAAGGGGAGCAAAGTTGACCCTTGAACTTTTCTTCAGAGGAATGACAGGACCCCGACTGCACTCCGACCCTTGTTGGGGAGGGGGGGTTCGCCGAAGCGTGATGCGCCACGAGGGCCATTCCCGAACGGGCCCTTGGCGACGCTCGCATTGTGAGCATTCCAAGTTTATCGCGCACACACACAGCCAAATCAATCAATCAATCAATCAATCCCAAACACACTACAAAGACCAAACGGTTTCGCTTGGCACATTGATGGGTTTTAATGTGTGTTTTGCGGCATGTTGCTTGTACTTTGCTATTTATGTATTTGTATGTATGACAAGCCTCAAAGCAACGCTAATGTGTTTTCATTTCCCTTTCCAGTGTGTGTGTGTGTGTGTGTGTGTGTGTGTTTGTGCGGTTGCAGCTCCGAGTAGCGCAGGCCGCAGCCCGTCCGGTGCTGCTGTCTAACATCAGACTCAACAAGCACACACAAAAACACAATTTACTCGTCGTGACCCAGACAGAAGCAGACCTGGCTACGCACTAATTACATGCCTTGCCTATCAGACAGTGGAAAACATGGACGCATCGCCAACATACACATGTATGTTCGAGCGCGTGTGCGTGAATCAAATACTTATAATATTTCAGCTGCTCATGCTAAATATGATTTAACCACAAGGTTCATTTTTGTTTAGGTTGAATTTGTTTTTCTAATATTTTGGAATGTTATTATAGTATAAACTAACTGAGCACAATATATTGCAACGCCCATCAAGTGAAATCAAGCTAATCTCACTTTCAAAAATAATCTTACAAAACAGATCTTTTTTTTTTTTTTTTGTGACAAGCACTTCACGGAGCCCTTTTTTGTTAAGAAACTGACAAGTGACAACACATTGAAATGTGCATTTTCATTTTGGGTGTGTCGGTCTTTGCATGTTTCACCGCCACATGTTTTTGTGTCATAAAGGCAAGATAGACGGAATGAATTAGTTTACGTCTAATTTGGTGATGATTGATAAATTCCTAACATTCAGGTCAGATGCTAACGATTAGCCTACTGGCTAACTACTGTGAAACTGTAGAATGACTGACGACTAAAGAAATTTACTATAACGTGCTCTGATTAGACTCAAAAAATGTGTATGAATGATTTAATCTCTATTTAACTCATTCACTGCCATTGATGGCTATAGATGTCAAAAATTCATTTGAACTATTTCTATTAGTTTAGCTATTTTTCCCCACTTTTGTTAACAAGAGTATGAAAACGTAGAAAAAAATGTTTACATTTAGAACAGATATATAAAAAATTTTGATTAATTGTGAGTTAACTAGTGAAATCATGCCATTAATTACGAAAAAAATACGCCCCTAATTTTTAATAATCTTTTCTTTTTTTAAAAAAGAAAAGATTATTAAAAAATTGAAGTTTTTAATAATCTTTTCCTTTTTTTATTAAAAAAAGAAAAGATTATTAAAAATTTAGCGGCATCAGGCGATTAAATTTTTTACTCATAATTAATCGCATAACTTCACTAGTTAACTCTTGATTAATCACAAATTTTATCTGTTCTAAATGTTCAATTAAAAAAAATCTAGGTTTTCATACTCTTGTTAACAAAAGAAGGAAAAAAATTAAACTAATAGAAATAGTTCATATAAATTTTGGACGTCTATAGTCGTCAATGGCAGTGAATGAGTTAATCAGAAATGTGTGATCAAATAAATGGAAGTCACCTCTTTTTGCTGCTTGTCTGAAACACATTAAATTATTTTTTTATTTTATTAAAAGGGTATGATTTTTTTTTTTTTAATATTGTTGTATTTATTAAAGGTCTAAAAATATTATTAGCATAGTCACTGTAGCGAATATTAAGAAAATAGTAAGTATTTATTTTGCAATCAAGGGCTAGCATGAGAGTTAGCTGTTCAGTAGGTGTTTTGTGTATGTGACAATACACAAACAAATCACACTTTTCAAGTTAATCCAGACCATTTCTGGACAAGAGTTGATAGTGAAGGGTTGGAGCAAGTTAGCATATCTGGCATTTGACCTTTTTTTTTTTTTTTTAACCATATTCCATGTCCAAAAGGTCAGAATGCTTTCATGAGCCGATTTGTGACATCGCTCAGCTATTTTTCCTGTTTTCATCATGCGATAATCTTAATAAAGGATGTTGTTGAGAAGACCACCCATGCTAAAGCGAATTACGATGTTTTATTGGGACACTTAAACTGACAAATTCTTTCATTGCGGATACACCAAAAACAGGAAGTTCAGGGGTCAGGGACAGCAGCAGCACACCCCGCAGCTGAGGGCGACGCAGCATTTTGGTGCACAAGCATTTCGCCCGGGCACAAACTTGTCAGAGTGGAGGTCACACGGGCGAGAAAATATAGTCCGCCTGACCTCGGCAGGTCACGGCTGTCGAAGCTAGCAGCCCTCCGGTGTGCAAAGAAACAGCAGGTAGCGGCCAAGTGAAGAGATTCATTCGGATTCATGCACACTTTTCATGAAATGTCTCCCTGTCAAAATATATGCCTTGGAATGTCGGAGGCAATAGACGGCCATCAACGTCGCTTAGCTATGACCGACACAAACCACACGAGTTCTGATTGGCCCAAAAGTGCTTCAATTGAGATTTATTAATAAATAAATAAAAAAAAGGTAAAAGTCAACAAGGTCAAACACTAATAATGATTTCCTAGAGGAAAAACAAAAGGTTTTGTGTTTGACTTTGGGGCACTGTAGTACAAAAAAAGTCTTATTATTGGAGAGCGTATTTATTGATTAGACTAATTTAAAGTGCTTGACCACCACAAAATGTCATTGTGTCCATGCGCTTCTTTTATTTTGATGGCTGTGGACGCTCAGAACCCCGTTACACACCTCAACTAACACACCTCCCGAGCAGGCAAAAGGAAGGAAGTCAATATTTGAGGAGTTAAAGCTACCAAATACGCCTCTTTGACTGTGGCCAGACTCCAGACTTATTTACTACAGTGCCGCTTTTAGCTTCATTCCAACGTGTGCTCATGTCGCAAACAACAAACATTAGCCAAACAAAAATAAGTTCTCGTATCGGAATGTTGGACAAGATAATGAATAGGAACTAAATTATTTATTAGTCATTTCATTTTAGGGATTTAGCTAAGGATTTTGGGCTAGCAAGGCAGATAATATCATTAGGAGTAAAAAGATAATTGTCCAAATTTAACTTAGGCCATTATTTTTAACTCATTCACTGCCATTGACGGCTATAGACGTCAAAAATTAATTTAAAGTTTAACATTTTTTCCACTTTTGTTAACAACAGTATGAAAACCTATAATGTTTTTTTATTGTACGTTTAGAACAGATATAAAATGTGTGATTAATCGTGAGTTAACTAGTGAAGTCATGAGATTAATTACAATTAAAAAATTTAATCGCCTAATTAAAAAAAGATTATTAAAAATTAGGGGCATCAGGCGATTTAAATGTGTAATGCAAAAAAAAATTTAAACTAATAGAAATAGTTAAAATGAATTTATGGCAGTGAATGAGTTAACAAGGTGATCACTTTGTAAAAATGTAAAATAAAATGAAGGGGGGAAAAAATTCATAGGTTATTTCAAAAAATATTTTCTCAGGTTTAACGTAACAACTTAATACTCAATTTTGGATTTGAGCCATAACAGACAGCAAGTCCAGCTAAAGCATCACAATTGGTCAGGTTTCCACTATGTTGTCGGCTCAAAAGTCCCCTCTCAGGACAACCATTTACAAAATAAGCTCATCTATTTCCAGAATATCAACATGATGGTGAATAAAATTGCTTACAATACGTGAAAGTGACCCGGGATCCATTATTTAAGAGATGGCTGGAACAGAAACTAATAGAGATAAGATTAATGTTCAAGAGAAGGTCAAAGAGAATTGCTAAATGTTCTTTTACAAGGCAGGCAATATTTACAGGAAGCAAGTTTAGCCATTTTGCAAACTCTGGGTCAGTAAATAAAGTCATCTTTTTTTGTGTGTGTTTGTGTGCGCATGTGGCATTGGCGAGTGTTTTTTTTTTTTTCCCCAAAAGAGGCCTGTGTTTTTTAATTGCTAGTTTTGTGCGGAACATGGTGTGCTTTCAACTCCGACTGACATTTCAAATGACTGTTTTCGGAGCACGCTTGGCGGGATTTATTTGAAAGAGGAACCCGGGCTCGCCAGAAGTGCTGCGGAAACGAGATTCCCAGAAAGTGGCAATTGTGATGGTGCTAATCGGCACGCTAGCTCGCTTGTTCTCACTTGAAATTATTATGCCAAATCTTTTCTTTCTCTTTTTGTTCTCTTTTTTTGGGGGTACTGCGCGTTTGTAAACTAGCTTTTCTCTCTTCGCATCCATGTTGTTAGTGGAATTAGTTAGAAAGTGACAATGGATCAAAAATTGGAATGTAAGCGGAAAAGTTTCCGAACCCGTTAGTGAAGGCTGTATATTAAAAATCCATACTTTTGCGTGTCCAATAAATCAAATGATGAGATAAGACATGAACAGAGTCACTGCGCAGGATGATTTATTCCGGAGATCTCCAGTCACATCATTGAATCAAACTCAAAGCAGTTTCAGATCAATAATGCCCCTCCTCCTTCGAAGAGCCAGCTTTTTATTACAATCAAGTCTAAAAGAAAAATACCTCTTCCTCCTCCTCTCATGATTAAGTAAATATGTTATATAAGAGACGAAAACAGATTACAAAAACAGAATTCTCAGTTGCACCTGTGTTCATTCTTTTTAGACAAAATATACTTTCAGGGCACTTCTCGTACTTCTTCCCATAACAAAATCTCACAAACAAGTTGAACTGGACAGCTCCTAATGTAGTAGAGTTGTGGGAGTGCGCGCTCTCTCTCACGAAAGAATGTGTTTTCGCACAGAACACTGAGAAGGAACTTCTAGACCAAACAATGTGTACCAGCTTAGTTTAAGGTCAAATTATACTGAGTTCAAACACTATTTTACCTACTTCACATCTATAAAACATTTCAAGATGGTTAATATATGAAATAAAGAATTAAAAATGTTAATAATGTATAACATTACCTAGCTAGCTACCGCGCTTGAGTCTTGTTGTCACCACCTCCTTTTCTTTCATCTAAAAAAATCAGGGCGCTGAAAGGTGACCTACCAGGCTTCACATTCTGTCGCCCCCTGTTGGTCATTGTTGTTTTCATGTTTCTTGGAGAGGTTGTAAATGGGGGAAGTAACCCGAATCTGAATATGGATCAAGTACCACTTTCATGGACTTGATGCAAGACTGGAATTAGTGTGGTTCAAATTGGGTGTGGGTTGTTATGTTGTTTTCTCAGTTGAATTAGAGACCAAAAAAAAGCCCCTCCATGTGATGGAAAATATGTTCCAGGAGCAGATGGAGCTGTCCGTTATGACCCCGAGACTGTCAGCAGTGGTGAGCAGATGTGGCCGGAAGGAAGGCTGGAAGTGGTGGGGCTGTCTTGGGATGGGAAGGGATGGAATTGGTGGGGGGGGGGGGGGGGTATCCGACCCCGGAGACACACAGAGGCCTTTCCCCCGTGCGTGCATCGTGCGCCTGGATGATCACGCCAACAAGACATCAACACCAAAACGAGCGCTCCATGTCGAGTCATGTCGGACGCGCAGCTGCGCCGTTTGAATGACGTCACGTTGACTGCATCTGCATGTAACGCTACGCTCTCCAACTATAACACGTATTTACTTCACTCTTGTTATAGTCCAGTGAAAACCGAGGTTGAACTTTGATGCAACCAGGAGCGTGTTCATTAGCAAACGAGCATCGTACCTGCAGTGACGCGTCATGAACGGGGGCCTTCCTTAAGGTGAATGGAACCGGCAGTCCCAATTAGCAGTCAGTGTTAGCATAAAACATTCAGGCATCTGTTGGAAAGAAAAAAAAAAGGCAAGCCTACGAAAACAGCTGAAGTTCATTTGGGGTTCATCAGAAGAATTTGAAATAGTGGCAGGTGATCCGGATTCTCATTTGCCTTCAGTTAAAATGGAATCAGTTCATTCGGGGCACAGCCATGTTAAGAGGGTGTGTAGACTTCTGCAACCACAATAATCACGGCACGTGATTGCTGTTGTTTATTTTTACTTCCCCCCCCCCCCCAATTTATCAATTAATTTGCACAGGTTACCGAAATTTGGCATTTGAACAGGGGTGTGTAGACTTATTATATACATTGTTATGGTATGGAACCATCATTTTACAGCAGATATTTAAAGTTTATATTTACCACCTGATCAAATCACCAACAAACGCATCATTCCATGTCAATAACGGTATATGTTATGTTTGTTTTGTTTTTAAACGTCATTATTTACATAGAAACAAATCAACAAAACTCGACTTTCCAATTTGATGACCTGTGTCTGTAAACAGCCATGAAAGTCGTCCATTGATCCATACGCAAATAATGCACTTCCTCTTTCCAAGTGTCTTTGTCCAAAGAGCAATAATGGCAATTTGGAGGTGTTGTCGTTGCCATGGTGATGTATGCAAACCCTTAATAGGGGCAACCTTTGGCTGGTTAAAAGCCCCTATGTGAAGGAGGGAGGGCGGGGGCAGCAGCAGCAAACACACACACACACACGCACACACACACACACACGAGGATGTCAAAGAGAAAGGAAATTCACACTCATTTCCTGCGTGTGCTTTCGGTACAAATCAACAACATCCTGTCCTTTTGTCAATCCTGCCTGCCCTCATGCTGGTTTGCCCACCCCCGCCCCCGCCCCCTCAACGCCTCCCCTCCTTCTTGTGTGTGCTTCTTCACACTAAGCCTGGGTCACACGCCTCGTGTTGTTGCACAAGGAAGGAAAAGTGCGTCTTTGATTTACTCAAAGACATTGTGGATTGACATTGCATGAAGATTTACTGTGGATGACATCAACTCATAGCGTCTAACATCCAACAATCCATCTGACGTCTCTCCAAACGTCTTTCGTACCTATTTATCGTATCTCTCCAAGTCTCTAATTATACTCAACTAATTAACCCTCCAAACGTGGATTTTGCTTTTATCGATCTTCTATCATGTGTCCAACCGTCTGTGTGTTTATCTGTGCCGCATCTAGATGTCTTCAACTATCTATCGCCTCTCCAACAAGCTATTGCGCAATCAAAAATAATGTGGCGGACATATGCATAGCAGATGCTGCAAAAAATATATTAAAGATGACACATATGAAACGTAACGCAAAAAAAATAACAACATTTTGGGCCCTGCGGGGCTTCGTTTTTGGACCGTCCGAATGGACAAAGAGAGACGACAAAGACCACCTTTAAAATGATCTTTCATGGCTGCCATGGAGGGAAGAAAGCAAAGCCTGCTGCTGTAAACACAGATTTTTAAAAAATAAATTAGAGGGATAAAGGCATTTATGTAAATCAGACCTGACATTGCCCTTGTGACCAAAAAAATCTCTCTCTCTCTCTCTCTCGTTTCATTCACCATTCCTCCCCATTCACATAAAAAAAAAAAAAAAAACCTCGAGGCGACGCATGCGCAGTAGCACTCGGAATCCTCCCCATTCATAAAAATGTAACCTCCCGAGTCTCAGTCCCTCCCATTCACAAAAAAAAAAAAAAAAACTCCCTAACCCTCCCATTCATAAAAACTCAGACCACCCCCTCCTGCCCTCCCCTTCTTCCTTTTTTTTTTCCTCCTCTCGAGGAGATTGCAACATCACATCCAAAAGCTGCGCGTCCACAACCGCAGTCGCCTTTTTACGCACCAGTAGGCTCGGACCACAGAAACCACACAACGCTCGCTCTCTCGCTCTCTCTCTCTCTTTTCCCCTTTTACATTTTCAGTCCTTGCTTTTTCCCCACCCCACCATTTGGACTATACTTACTTCGCAGCGCTATTGGAGCTCTATAGTGAGCACACGCAAGCGATTGGGATTGGAATAGGAGACGTGTTGCGCAACGGCGAGATGACATTTTTACCCTGAGAGCACCGTAAGTACGCTTTGAAGCTTTCACGCGGACGTTGCAAGTGAAATCAAATCTCGATTGGACATTTTTGCAACAAGCTCCAAGCGTGTTTGCACTTGGAGTCAATATTTAACCAGCGACAAGCACAAAGTTGAGTGCAGACCAAGGCTAACTTGTGACGTTTAAAGCCTTTAAATGTGGAGAGAAATGACATCTTAGTGCTTATTTTTGTGCCATTTTTTTCGGATAGGAATATGACAGGTGTTTCTTCACCAATATCCACTAGCCACCATCAATGCATGACAATAAGCATAAAAAAAAATTATGTCGTTTTTTCTGAATGTTGCAACGAAACCTGACAACATTGAAACGCCGCCGAGCGCCATTTCCTCCCATCAAGGTTAATCCGAGCCCGTGTTCATTTGCATACATCACGTGTTACAAAGCCCTTATAAACACGCTATTTGACTATAGAGACACAGAGCGTCTGCCTCCGGTTTTTATGACTCAGTCCATTCACATATCGAAGCAAAGGGAGGGTGGGGGGTGCGTGCGTGCGCGCGCGCACACGCAAGCACATAAAGCTCACGCACGTACAGTTCCGGCTTATAATGATCCTGATTTGATCACAAGCGTGTGTCGGTGCCAGCGGGTTTGTCAAACCGGATTTTGCACATTCTTTACAAACGAGTAAAACAAAACAAAAAACAAAAAAAACGTGCACAAGCGCACGCTTTTCTTTGACTGGAAAGGAATAGCGTTGATGAGAAAAATGTGAAGATGAGGTTTTAAGAGAATGAACACGTCACGTTGGGTGCACGGTTGCTAAAAGGGAGAGAGAGAGAGAGAGAGAGAGAGAGAGAGAGAGAGATCGGCGATCATGACTGCAGCGCTTTGAGTCATGCTTGCAACAGCCAGTGCAGCCGAGCAGCGTTCATTCACAAAAAAACCAACAATCATTCACAATTTTTGTAGCTCACCCACAAATGACGTAAGGGACGATGACGATACAAAATGCTGTCGTCTCCCCAAGACCAACCCCCCCCCCCCCCCCCATTCTTTGCATCTCCCGAAGTGTTTTTTCCCCGCTGTCCTTTTAAGAAATATGCAAAAATGGAGACTGAGAACAACGTATATTGAATTCCTTGCGTCGTCCACCCTTGTTGGGGTCCGTTTTTGTGAAACATTCAGACAGTGGGACAACGTCAGAGTAAATATGTCCTGTGAATGCTGACAGATGTCCCCAAAAAGTAATTTAAGGTGGAAATGCTATTGAATACATCACAGCTTCGGTGGGAATCCCCATAGAGCGTGCAAATACCCTCTAGTGGCGATGAAGGGTGTAGGGATGACACCCGAACAATCGCATTTGACGCTTAATCGTCTTCTTGAAAATAATGAACAAAAGACCGCATATGTGTGATCGCTATAACAGAAAATGTTTACACTAGCAATGATGTGGGTGTTTAAATGCAAGAGGGAAGTGCTCCAGGTTCTCCGTTTCCATGACGCGTCTGAATACGCCGTAGTCAGGAGAGAAATCTCAAAGGAGAGGCTTCCATTGTGCTTTGATATTAGGGGTAGGAATCTTTGACTTTGATTTCGATTTTTAAGTCTGTGATTAGATTCAGAATCAATTTTCGATTCAGAGTCGATTTTCGATTCAAAATGATTTGATTGACAATGATTTCTGCTTCAGTTTATAGATGTGCAAAGAATCGTCATGATTTACGCTAGTCTTGTTATCACTAATGCTAATTAGCGCGCTACTCGCAGCACTTTTATCACTCAAAAAAACGGCTATTCATACAAAACGCTTCATGAATGTTTACAGAGAAGCCTCTTAACTCACTGGCATATGCTCTTCCTACGCTGCAAAAAAAAACAAAAAAACTTTTATTGGCAAAACTTGACCGTGACTGTCTCCTTCGACTCTCTAATGTAGCTACACCAAGTCGTGTACAACATGAACAGCGCTCCCAATAAAGGCACATACAAACAAGGGCAAGACAGTATAAAATAATTTAAATAAAATCTATTTTGGGACATTTAAAATCGATTCTGAATGGTATTAAATGAGAATCGTGATTCTTATGAGGATATTTTTTTGGGCACACCCCTATATCATTCAGCATTCCACAATTCAAAGAAAAAACCTCAACGAGCAGGTCTTAACTGTGCCGTCTTTGTTTGCAGTTGTGCTAAATGCTGCTTTAGAGTGAGGACGCGCCAGGCACCTGAAGCCAACAGATGGAGTCCAGGGTTCCCCAGCACATCCCCGGAGTGTCGTCCTCCATCATGGGGCAGCCCTTGCTGGACGGCCGAGTGCCCTACGGCCGCCTGCAGCACCCGCTCACCATCTACCCCATCCATCAGATCAAGTCGGCGCACGTGGAGAACGACTACATCGACAGCCCCGCCGTCGTCTCCCAGCAGCCGCCCAGTCACAAGGCGGTCAGCAGGCGGCCCAACTGGGCGGCTCCCAACCAAGACGGCTTGGTGGGGGCCAACAACAACAACCATCACAATCACCAGCAGGGCCGCTGCGAGCCCCACCACGATACCACCACCCACCCGTGGATCTCCTTCAGCGGGAGGCCCAGCTCCATCAGCAGCAGCAGCAGCACGTCGTCGGACCAGAGGCTGCTGGATCATGCTGCGCCCACCCCCACCGTGGACCACCATCCCATCTCGCACCCTCACCTGGGCCTCGTCAACACAATCACCACTCGAACTGCAGCCTACTCGGCTTCCTCGGAACCTAAAGTCCTCACCTCCTCTTCTTCCGCGTCCTCCTGCACCTCCTCCTCCAAATCGCTGGACCTCAAGTCCGGGAAACTGCCCACGGGGGGCCAGCGGGGCTCGGCGCCGATCCCGACCTCCCCGGCGGAGAAGAAGCACCTCCTCCTCTGCGAACAGTGCGGCAAGTGCCGATGCACCGAGTGCACACTTCCCCGGACCCTGCCCGCCTGCTGGGTCTGCAACCAGGAGTGCCTGTGCTCCGCTCAGAGCCTGGTGGACGCGGCCACCTGCATGTGCCTGGTCAAGGGGATCTTCTACCACTGCACCGAGGACGAGGACGACGAGGGCTCCTGCGCCGACAGGCCTTGCTCGTGCTCGCAGGCCAACTGCTGCGCGCGCTGGTCCTTCATGGCCGCGCTCTCCATCGTCCTGCCTTGCCTGGTGTGCTACCTGCCGGCCACCGGCCTGGCCAAACTGGGACACAAGTGCTACGACAACGTCAGCAGGCCCGGCTGCCGCTGCAAGAACTTGCAGGGCGCCGTCCCGCCGTGTAAAAACAGAGGCGTGGAAGCCAAAGCGGGAACACTCGACAAGCAGCGGCAGCAGCAGGGATCATGATACCAGGACATTCTGTCTGCCGTTGGCCTTGCTTCGAAACAAAGCGGACAGCACCACAGTACATGTTCGATTTGTAGGGACCCCTTCTAGGAAGATGACTCGTGTCACACTAAAGGTACTTCGATAGCTTCTTGACCTGTTTTGGAAAGGCTGGATGATCAAGTCCGAGCGAGCGAGTCGACAAGCTCTTGGGTGAGACACCGCCACCCTCCCAACGCAGTTTGGGTTGTTTGCGAGGACGACCCAAAGCACATTGCACCCTCAGCTAATTGTCTAACTAACCATAAGCTGACCGTGGGATAATATATCTACATATAGAGGGACACGTTCAACTATGGAGATAAACATCGATATGCGTATATCAATTTCCTGCCCCCAAAAGCACAGCCCAGTGTGCCGCTAGTTGAAATATGCTAGCTTAGTAGCGCTAGCATCCATTTATCGCCACAGATTTTCATTTCAAATTCCCCATTTTAAGTCTGGATAAGTAAGATAATCACAATAATTTTGGAAAGTGAGCATCCAACTAAGCCTGAAGGCTGATCCTGGATCAGTCCAGAGGCCAACGTGTCGTAGACCCAAACCTTCTCAGGGACTGTCCTCTAACGATCTAGAATATGTGCTACATTCGAGACTTCCTGGGAAGTCGGAGCTTAGTCCTCAGAGCGCTTCAGTCAAAAAAAAGAAAAAGTACCAAGTTGTACCAAAACAAGTTGTGTTGTGCCATGCCAGATCTGTGAAGTTGGAACTCCAACATTGAGTCTGATGTATTTTGAAAAGATATGTCAGACTTCCCATTTTTCTTGAATGTAGCGCATTGGGTTGCTAAGCTAAAATCGACATAATGTTTGCACAGAAGAATTGAATTAGCTAATAATCGTAAAGCTAAGAAAAACTATTGCCAGAATGTGTCATCCATGGGACGGGGGTGGGGTTGAAGATGGTCCGGTCAAAACAAACAAACAAAAAAAAGCAAACCTGCCAGTTGCACAATGCTGTTTATGTTTTCCTTAGGTCGAAGCTAACCCCTTAAAGAACGTACTCAAGCACAGTATGAAGCGCCTCAGCTGTTCTGCGGTATGTGCGCTACTTTTAGCGCGGCAGAGTGTCTTCATCGTCGTTAGTGCCGCATAGCGTTCTCTTTTCAAGTCTATTTTTGTGGCTTGCATGAGGACCTTTTTTATTGTCAACGCGAACGTATGGTAGCATGTCATCGCTGTCCGAGGTGATCACCGCGCAAATGGGGAGGGGAGGACGATGACACCCATTTCTCCCAAAAAATTAGGGGAAAAAAGCATGCTGCCCTTTAAGACTGAAGGCCTTTTGTGTTTTGGGCATAAAGGGATACTCGGTCTTTGTTTCTTCATTTTGGCGGTGGACCGCTAAATTCCTTTGCTCACTATTGTCTTGTTGCACAAAGCTGATTACACACTGTCCATCGAATGTATGTGGCAATATTAAAAAAAAATTAATAAAAAAAAATCAGTTTGGAAAAAGGTGCCAAAATCGGAGAAGAGCGGCGGAGCTCGTAGAGGAAAAATCCACAGGCGATATGTTTAGTAATAGAAGCTATGCAGGTGAACAAGTTATTTGCTGTAAATAGTTTCACGTTTGTGTTCTTTAGAGGAGAAGACTTTTAAATTTCCTTGAAAGGTTGCATGGTACACTATAACTACGACTAAGTACAAAATACATAGAGAATATATTAGATATCTATTTTGAGGGTAAGGAACAAAAAAAAGCTGTTTTGGAGGGTTTTTGTGAGAGGAAGCACTTGAATTAGAATAAGTGTGCCCTGCAATCAAAAAAACAACAACACATAATTGCTGTTGATGCCCTGCGAGGCTCATAGCAGGCGAAGGCTAAGCTAACTTCCTGGCCCGTGGATTTGCGGCGTGCACAGAGGGAATCCAATCCAGCCGTGTCTGGATGGACCCATTTCCTGCTGCCCCCCCCTTTTTTTTTCAGTCTTGATTGACAAACACAGCTGCTCTGCATACATTTGTGCCACAGCCCACGGTTCCTGTTTTGCCTGTCTTGCCCAACAGTCTGCCTTTTCAAAGCTGCCTCGCTTTTACATTTGACAGAAATCCTTCAAATGACAATACTGTTACTGTATTTTCTTTTCTTCTCCGATGCTACAGCGCCAACACCCTCTCCCGCCGCCTGTGTTGCTCACTTTGGGGCCAATGATACTGATCACGCCTTTGCAAAGGCCAATGTTTGGGGGAAGCCAACAAGTCTGTGCTTTGTTTTGTTTTGTTTTACAACAGAAAGGAGGAAAAAAGCTCTCATCTAAAAGGTTTCCCTTTATAGATATATTTATTTTGAAGTTCTATTTTATATAGTATTTATTTAGATGCCAACTTTCTGTTTGTGAAGAAAGCTTATGTTGAAATGGAATGTACATTGACAATGGAAATATATATTGTTAAATACACCAAGCTGCTGTTTCGTCTCTTTTGTTGACTGTTGTTCAGAACATAAAACGCAAACATACATGATCGAGACACAGTTGTTAGAAAACTAGCTTTAAAAATAGCTATGCTAAGTAGCTAGCTCTCAAAGAAAGATGGAACTAGCGATCTTAGAAAACTACTGACCTCGATGAGAAGAAGAAGGTAGAAATAGTTTGACCTTAAAAACAAACTTTAACATTGTACTAATAGGATAGATGCCCTGGAATTCCGAATTCCGACTTCCGTAAGTCACACACCAACGCCGTTTCCGGCCATTGCTGCGACACACAGGCTGCACCCTTTCGCCGATGGTCGCAAACACGCAGGGCGTCTCAGCTTTCTGAAATGCTTCGGAGAACTGAGACAGGCACATTACACACTCGCACCCATCAATGGGAACGCGCAACCGAGGGGCACAAGGGCGGAAGCGCAAGCAACGGGACGCGGCCCACACGTCGCAAACAGCAACCGGAAACAGCGCCCATGGGTGAAACCCGGAAGTTGGGAGTCCCGCCTCCTCCGTGGCATATAGGCTACCCCATAGGTGGATTGTCTAACTAGCTTGCTTAGAAAACTAGCTTGAGCATACTAATGGAGATAAATTGCTACCTAATAGAGACAGGCTAACTAGCTACCAAAGAAAACAGCTTTTAAAGCTAAGTAATCACCATAGTTAGATTTTATAAGAGATATCTAGCAAATAAAAACAGAAATAAGCAAAGTAGGTGACAACAATAGGCTAATTAGCAAACTAAGGAAACTAGCTTTGCAAGCTAAGTAGCTACCTCCGATAGATAGATAGATAGATAGATAGATAGATAGATAGATAGATAGATAGATAGATAGATAGATAGATAGATAGATAGATAGATAGATAGCCTTTGAATAATTAAGACATATGTACTGTAATTATTAGCAATAAAAATGTGATTTACAAACATTTACATTGCACTATTAAAAAAATACAGGCTAACTTGCTAACTTGGAAAACTTGCTTGCTAAAAGAAATAAGCTAATTTGCTAACAATAATAGATACCACCTAGTTAAGAAAAGCAACATAGACTTTTAAACATTGTCATGAAAAGACACTCTATGCGTTGTGACTTGACTTTGTATCTTTTGAAAAGGGACTTTTGTGACTCGCAGGCAATCATTTGAACTGCTGTTCTTTGTTTTTACTTTTATGGCACAGCATTTACAGTTTTACATCACCGAGCGGACTTCCTGAGTCGCACACTTCCTGTGTGTGAATGGATCGCACTTTATAAAACATTGGCGGGCCCACCAAGGCCAAATAAAGCGTCGACTGAATGGGGCGCGTTACATAAGCCTCCGAAAATCCTTGTCAGACTTCCTGTGGACGATGTCATGCAATGTGTGAGTGTGTGTGGTTTAAGTGTGTTGGTTGGTGACAATCTGGATGTGTGACATTCCTTTGCCCATGCACAAGGCCTGCTCAATATAAGCTGAGAGTGCACGCCAACTCTTCCATGGTCTGGCTCACCTGTGCCGCCTGTTACCCGCCTGAGGTCTTGTGGCTTCCCCTGGTGTGTCCATCCCCCACTCCCACCCACTTGCACACTTGCTTCCTGGGAGTTTATCTGAGCGCACCTGGGATAGACTAAGGAAGGGGTGGGGGTGGGGGTGGTGGGGTTGTGTGAGACAGCAAGAAATGGAGAAAAAGGAAGTCTGGCGTCACACACCCACACAAAAGGGGCCCTGCAGCCACAACTGTGACTGCTGCAGCAACAGGTGAGCAACCTGCCTGTTTACCTGTCGCCTCTGTCAACACACACACACACACCTGCATTTTGACTTCCTTCACACCTCTGTTGTCAACTCCACCCGCCCGCATTCTTATCAAGACAGGAAGCTGCCACAGTTGATTATCAAGCACAAGATGAGGCCTTCCTGCACAACACATGTCAAATGTCAATCAACAGGATTAAGTGGCACTTTATCATGCAAGGGACCATATTTGGTCAGAATGAGGAAAAGAAACACACGTGCTATTCAGCTTACTCTGTTACACTGCAGTATTATCCTCCACAGTCTTCACTTGGCTGCAGCGGCCTGTTTTCTTGCTGCCCTTAGTCTCCTCTTGGATTAAAGTGATCGGAACTACAAAACCAAGCAGCCATTAACATTAGTTTATCCTGTTTATGTTATACGCTAAGTTATACTCCATAGTCTCCACTAAGATAAACAGCTAGAGTACCAGAAATGCACACAAACAAACATCCAAACAAAATTGTACCATATTGCTGCAGTATTTTACTCCACAGTTTCCACTTTGCTCACTGGTCCATTTTTGGCTGCCCATAGTCTCCTCTGGGATAAACAGCTTGAAATAACAAAAATAAATACAAACTAAACTTGTCTTGTTGCTTGCTCTATTATCCTCCAAAGAATCCTGCCCCTCGTCTCCATTTGAAATGACCAAATTAAACACACATGCTAAAATTATCTTACTTTGCTCCTGCGGTATTTTACTCCACAGTGTCTAATTTGCTGCTGTGTCCCAATTTCTTGCTTCATTCAGTCTCCTCTATGATAAACTACTCCTATAAATGACAAAAATAAACACATATACTGTTCTCTTACAGTATTTTACTCCACAGTCTCCACTTTACTGCGGCAGCCCACTTTCTTGACGCCCTCAGTCTCCTGTAGGATATAAATGATCTAATGAAAACAATTACTAGTGTTTACCTACAACTTACAGTATTTTCCTCCACAGTTTCTGTAGGGTTTTTGTTTACTCCTCTGTCTCCTTTAGCAAAGGCCGCTCGGTTAGTTTACATGTTGCGCTATTATCATATTCCACATTCAGATAAAATTATTGTATTAAAATACAGTATAAGCAAATATATTCTTCTGTTTTAAATCATCAAGTGCCAACCATTTTCAGACCCTCCTGACTTTTACCCTACCACATAATATATATATATATATATTTAAAAGTATGATTGGCATTGAATGTCTGCATTCTTCAAAGACATGAAAAAAATTCACTGGCATTAGAAGACTTTTAAATCTAATGCGTGAAGAGTGAAGACACTTAATATGGAGTTACATTTTCCTTGTTCACGGGTCAAGTGTCACTTTGAGGCTACGGAGGTGAACACGCAAGAAGAAAGTCCAAGAAAAAAGAGATTAGCTTCGTTCTAAACCCCCCCCCCCCCCCTCGTCCTCTTGCTTGCTTGCCTTCTTCCATGCGAGTCATGCAGGCGGTCAGCATGTCCACCATGGAGTCAGTCACCCAGGCAGCAAACAAGCCAAGCGCTCGGCTTCTTTTCAGCGGGGCCGCTGGCACGGGACCAAGTCATGCCACCAAACAAAGAGCTAGTGTCTTGCATCACTTCCCCTCCGAGAGGCCATCCAGGCCACAGGCGCTTATCGCCAGGCACTGCCAGTCTGCAGCCAAGCAGGCCTCCAGCAGCACACTGGCCTCTTTGCCAATATATATATATATATATATATATATATATATATATATATATAATTGCCAATAGAGCTTTGAAAATAAATACATTTACCGTAGTTTATTTATAAGCTAAATACTAAGATTTATTGTAAAGGTGTTTGTAAGAATTTTCTTCATGTGTATTTGTGGGTTTGTTTTGTTGGTTTTTGTGCGCGTTGTATGGGGATGCTAATGATTGATCCAGTGCGTCTCCTCACATCAAAGAATCAAATGCTACCTGGAAGAAGCCGTTTTACCCCCCTCGTTTGCTTATCCGGCACAATGAGCACACAAATGCGATTCTGCTTGTGTTTACGGGGGCTGTTAGAACTTGAAGTAGCGTGCTATCGTTAGCTCGCTAGCATTAGCTCACTAGCATTAGCATGGTAACGTGTTAGCAGGCCCCTATGGCAATTTGATGTTATTTTTGATTTGTGTAGATACTTAAGTTATGTTCTTGATGAGTATTGTGTTATTTAGTGTGTTTTCTGTATTTGTGTAAAAAACAATTTTTTAAGAAGTTTTAGTATTTTTAACCCTTATAAGCTGAAAAACATTCCCGATTTTTGTCATTTAAACATTTGTTCCTGAGATACATACATACATAATTCTGTTGTTTTGTGTGTCAATTACATGAAGGTCACAAATCCTGAAGCTTTGCAGAGGGTGTAATCTTGGTGTGGCTTCATTTTCAATTATTACATTAGTAGATGCTTAATTTGCTAGCAAATAAAAACGTGAAACTTGGCAACAACCATGGCAACATTTTGAGTTCCTGGAAAGTGGAGAAGGGATGTTTCAGTTGAAGTTTGGTTATCGAAAAAGAGAAATGATAACAGTAAAATAATCTTTTACTAGCCAACAACATACCTTTGATTTTTTAGTCAGTTTTTGTTGTTGTTTTTTAGATACTTGGACATGGTTATCATTGGACAGCGATTCTGTTGATCAGGGTTGGTTTGTCAGTTACACAAAAGTTGTTGAAACAATTACTTTGCATCGGCAAATTTTTAAAATAAAAAAAAATATTTTTTTTGTCAACATTTGCTTTCAGAGTTCCTGTACTGTCACCAAATGTATTGTCAAGAAGAGACATTTCAGTTTCGTCATTTCCAGAAAACCACTAACCTTTATCCAAGTGTGGTGCATTGGCAAAAGAAGAACACATAAAAATGTTGGCAAAGAATCGTTTCAAGTGTGGATTGAGGATTTGTTTTTGACTTTTTGGAATGTTAGTCTGCTTGCAATGGGACAGTGATCTAGTCGCAGATGGCGGGACACTGGCAAATACTTTAGATCTTTTGGCCTTGTTTAGTTGGTCAGTGTCATTACATTAAAAGTTTCCAGTTTAAGACTACAGTAAGTTTGACACCAAAGGACTCGTAAAAACAGTATTTTACTTGCGATTTGGCGCTTTTGAGCAAAAATATATTCTATTTTGCAATAAGAACAAACATGTGAGGGTCGTTCAACCTTGGCGGAGGTCTGCTCTGTTTTCTTCCTCATTTCCACAACTTTGGAGTTGCAAAAGTTGTGTAAACATGTTGCATAAACTCTTGTGTGACTCCATTCTACTGCCATGTGGTTATTTTCCTATTGCAGCCGTTAGGCAAGGAAAGTCTGGAATCTTAATGGGCAGCTTTTGCTCCTCAAGTCTTGATAAGTATTCCGCCGGTGTACTTTGATACTTCCTTCCATGCCACAACCTTGCTCTGTGTGTGTGTGTGTGTGTGTGTGTGTGTGTGTGTGTTTCATGGTTGCGTGTCTGTTTTCAACAGGCCCCTTGGCTGCCTAAGGGGGGTGGACATGTGCAAGGAAACAGTCGCATTCCTTTCAGATCGTCCTCTCCAAGGAAAAACACATGCGCACACGCAAAAAACAAACAAAAAAAACTTACACGCACACACACAGACACACACACACACACACACACACACTTTTGTGTCATTGACATCTATTGACAGTAGGGTTCACAAGAACTCCCAAACGTCTCTTTCTCCATCCCTTCCTTTCCGAACAACAACAGTGTAGGACGGTCCGTGCCCCATCCCGCATCCCAAAAAAAAAAAGAAAAAAGCTGAAGTAACCAAACTTGGCTTCCGACCCCCGGAGCAGTGCCACGCCCACTTTGGCGGCGGCGGAGGCCCGCGGTGCATTCCTGCTGAGCGCATTGTCAAAGCCGAGCACTTCCTGTGGACGCGGGCCAGCGCCGACACAATAACATTGCAAACGTTCGTCCCCTGACTTGCTGAATGACACGACGCACTAGAAAAGCGCACACACACGCGTGTGCACTTGGGGAACATACACAGGAAGAACTCTGCACAAACATGAATAATAGAACTCTTATTGCAAAACACTGTTTGGATTCCCTTCCGTGCATCTGACTCACACTTGCTACAGCTGTGCAAAAATAACAAGGTCCGGAAGCTTCTACATGACAAATGGGAGAACCCGCCGAAATGTGTTCACTTTCTCATGCTAAGCAAGTTAGCTTTGCTTTGTTTAGAATAATGAGCTTTATTTTTCTGTTTTATTGATTTATTTTTCTTCTGTTTTTCTGATTTCTTTCTGGAAACAGATGGGGGGGGGGGGGGTCTGAAAAACAGAAAATAATTATTCAGAATGGACAAGGAAAGAAAAATAAGCCCACCGCAATAAATAAATAAATAAAAATACTTGGGGTGGAAATAACAACAACAAAAATTATTTCAAGTGAATGCAATCCACTTCTGAACCGTAGGTGGGTGTCTATATTATGATTATTATGATTATTATTATTATTATTGCTTGACTATCCCTTTAAACTACATGTCAATTACAGGTTATGACTGCAAATAATATTTCTTGTAATTGCGTAAAATGACAATATATTTTCGCCATAAATTAATTTTGATTCAGTTTTTGGTTTGGTCCATAACATGTTGGTCATTCTTTTTGTAATTAAAAACAGATGTTGTAGTTTGATTACAGACAAAAATATATATAATCTGTCTCCTTTCATGAAGGAATCCAAAAATCTGAGAATCTTTCCGGTTGAGAGGCTAAAATCTAAAAGTATTTTGACTCATAAGTTAAACAGTGGTGATAACAAAATAACTCAATTAATTTGGCGATGAATTAATTAATTAATTTGGCCTCTAGGCATGAGCCAAGGATAAGGCGAGTTTGAAGAGATATGCGCCATTACTAAGCCCCCAACCGCCGCCCCCTTCACATCACACTTTCCAGTTTTAAAGTTGGACAGATGGTGGAAAGCGAGGTAAATATATCCGCGTTACACATCCGACTGGAAGCGGCCGCTGGATGGGAACAGATATGCACACATGCCGAGACACTTCTTCATGGCGCTATAAACAACTTTCACATATGGCCCCAAAGTAAGATGGACGTTCTGGACATATGAGGCCAGTTGTGTTGTGGCGCGGTCGACCCAGACGAGCGCATCTGTTGCCGTGCTCGGATGTGCCAATGTGATGATATTGCCATGGCCAGTGGCGGGGGGGGGGGGGGGGGGGTACTCTTGTAAATTTTCACATGGTCACATCTTGTTGGCCGGCATTGAGATAACCCGCCACAGCCCCCTCCTGTTAACATACATCTGTTTAGTCAATATCATGATGAGCAAAAAGGAACATCGCCATGGCAACCCGTCGCACGTACACAAAACAACGTCGGCGTGTCCGACACTAGCAAGCTTATAGGCAAAGAGGGAGAAGAGGTCAAGTCACGTTTCCTCACATACGTGAGAGTGTGTGCGTGTGCGTTTAGGGCAAGTGCCACCGTGGTTCAATGTTTTTCTTTTAGCGCCGATGCCACTCTCGGCTTCCCGCGGGTTGACCTCTCAACTTCCTGTCATGTGATCTGAGTTCCCGAAGGTCACGCGTCGTTGTTAAGACTTCTCTCGAAAAAGCAAACATTATCTTGGAATTCAATTCAATCTGATTCATGACTTGCCATACGAGTCTTTCACAAAACGCACTAAATACATTTAGCTAATTCGAGGAAAAATTTAAATAATGATTTAGACCAATTTTTTTTGTTTTTAACATAAAAAGTATCACTGTATTGTATCAAAGCACAAACATGAAGATGTAAAGAAATAAAATGGTTTTAGAAAGTGTTATTACATTGAGTCAAAAGACAACATGTATCTTATGCTATCTGCGCTAATTGAAGCTGTCTAGTCTTTTCCTCAAACCCTGATTATAAAATTTCACTTTCCAGTTTACGACCTTTAAAGTGTTTCAATCAAGAGTCAACTCCTTTGATCGTCACGCTACGTTTTTACAGAATTGCAGCTAGTTCCCGTCTCACCAGACTAGCAATGCAACACAGGTGAAAACAACCAACAACCAGGATCGACTGACACCAAACCACCAAACTTCCGGTGGACCTTTGTTAAATATCTGTTCAACGACTTGACTCATCCAGTGCTGCGGGCTATGAAGGAACTTCCGCTATCGCCAAAACTAGCTAGTTGGTCCAATAGCATTTGATAGCTAAGGCATCGTCACTGCCAAATCGTCCTCGTCACTGCCAAGTCATCTTCATCACAGCTAAGTAGTCATAGTCACCGCCAAGTCGTCCTTGTCACAGTTAGGCAAGTTGTCCATGTCACTGCCAGGTCATTATCGTCACTGCCAAGTCATCCTTGTCATTGCCAAGTCACCTTCATCATTGCCAAGTCATCTTCATCACAGCTAAGTAGTCATCGTCACCGCCAAGTAGCCATCGTCACCGCCAAGTAGCCTTCGCCACAGCCAAGTCGTCCTCGTCACAGTTAGGCAAGTTGTCCATGTCACTGCCAGGTCAGTCTCGTCACTGCCAAGTCGTCCTCGTCATTGCCAAGTCATCTTCATCACAACTAAGTAGTCATCGTCACCACCAAGTAGCCATCGTCACCACCAAGTAGCCATCGTCACCGCCAAGTAGCCTTCACCACAGCCAAGTCGTCCTCGTCATAGTTAGGCAAGTTGTCCATGTCATTGCCAAGTCGTCCTCGTCACTGCCAAGTCGTCCTCGTCACTGCCAAGTCGTCTTCATCACAGCTAAGTAGTCATCGTCACCGCCAAGTCATCTTTGTCACAGCCAACCATAGCCACTCCACAGCAAGTCGAGTCAAATCAGGTCCAGTACGTCCTGTGCCGTCATGGCGACCAGTCTCCTCACATCCTGTCCAGTCATGGCGACCAGACCGGTCACGTTCTGTCCAGCTATGATAACCAGCCCAGTCACGTTCCATTCAGTCATGGCGACCAGTCCCACCACGTCCCATCAAGTCAAGGTTGTCTACTCACCGTTTTCCCTAGGGTTCATTAAAGCACCACGCATTGCACTTGATTCCTTTTTGAGTCCGCCATCCCCTATCCACTCACGTCCCACATGACATTCTCTTTTTTTTAACTTGTCTTGCAGGGCCAGCAGCTCATGAAGTTTCAAACATTCAAGAAAAATAGATCGAGGCCACGTCATTTTGCCTGCTATTCGAGTAAGCCCCAGAGCAAAGATGCTATTGTTAGCATAGCTTTGGTTGCTATTTCTAAGCGTGTGATGTCATCACACGCTTATTCCAGGACGAGCGCACGGGGCTAGGGGGATTCCAACAGCGCTTATTTTAGACAAAGCATCTCAATATCAAGACATGGGAAGTCATCATGTTGATCTTATTTAAAGCTACATCTCATCACAACGTTAAAATAGCGACTTCCAAAAAGGTGAATGTTATTCCTATGACGGTACATGTTTGTGAGAGCAGATTTTGCCTAAAATGTCGGGAAACATAATCCAGTCGTTTTGTCAAAAAGAGTTTCAAGTATTTTCAATGGGACAAAAAGCTGGTTTTGAGATCCTAACAATAGCAGTCTGACACATTGACCTAAAACAATCATTTAAAATAAATAAAGAAAAACGTGTATCAAAGTGACATTTCCGTCTTTCATTGTTCTGTATGTGTACATACTAGAAGCGTCATTTTCCAAAGATGAGCATGAACGCGCGTGTGTGTGTGTATGTGCGTGCATGCGTGCGTGGAGAGCGAGAGAAAGTGAGGCACCTGCTCTGTGACCTCGCTCCAAACAAAGACCCCTCTGTCCCCCCCAAGTACAATGACATGCCCGACTTCCTGTCTCTATTGGGACCAACGGAATACATGAGAGGCCCCGTTCTATTCTCCTCAAACGCACATTCAGTTTCCGTCTTCAGGATTCCAATCCAAAGCAAGTCGCTGACATCTTTTGGTGGGGATGAGAGCAGATGAATAAAAAAAAAATTAAAAAAGAAAGAAAGAAATGAGACACTTATGGCCATTTCTTTTCCAGGCCTGATAAACATGAAACTTGCATCACCTTAACTTACCAAAAATGGAGCTATCAGGAGGAGGTCACATTAAAAAATTAAAAATAAAACAAAAAAAACAAAAAAATAAACATGGAAGAAAAGCTGATCAAATGCTTCTATTTGGGTGCTGGCTATTGGTCGGCCTACTATGATTATCAGATTTATTGACATCATCAAAAAAGTGTGCCATTCTGGCAAATATTCAAGGGTAATTTTAGTGATTTCCAGAGGATCCTTTCTTTTTTTCTTTTCTTTTTTTTTCTGGAGAGCTCAGTATTGTTCATTCGATAATTTTACCGATTTGACATGTCATCATCATTGCTCTCTCTATTTTAAATGTTTTTTTATTTCATTTTTTTAAAATTTTTTATGTGGGTGAGTACGTGTATGTGCATGTGTGAGTGTGTGTGTATTCATTAGTTCACCTAAAACCTATTAAAAAATCCCAAACTGTTCACCTAACCCGAAGACTTCCAGCCAGAGTTGTGAGGCCGTCAGGAGACCCGAGGAAGGACCAAAGAAAAGAAAGGAAAGTGAAATCCAGCACCGACCAGACACCACCCACCAGGCCACCAACCAGAGTCCTTCACCAACCCCAGAAACATCTAAATTCCAAAGGATCCTTTCAAAGATTCATTCTAAAAATGTGAGCCGATTGCCACCAAACTAGAAGCACGTTTACTCAACAGATTAAATTGTGACGTTTGTTGACCTCAAAATCATTTTTACAGAAGAAAAAAAAAATGTCCCTGGACAGCAGTTTCACCAATGGACAAGTCAAGACGTATGCTCACACACACACACGCACGCACACACACACACTCACCCACATTCAAAATAAATTTTAAAATTTAAAAAAAAGAGAGCAATGATGATGACATGTCAAATCGGTAAAATTACCGAATGAACAATACTGAGCTCTCCAGAATTTTTTTTTAAAAAATAAAATAAAAATAAGACGTATGCTCAAAATTGAACATGAAGTCAGCCATTTTGATTAGAAGCAGCCATTTTGTTTTAAATGGTCTACGTATATAGAATTTTTTTAACCTAATTCTGGTTATTTAATTCTGTCTGTTAGCGAGAGCCACTACATCGTGATAACTTACATTGATGTTTCTGCATTTGGCAATTTATTATTATATTATATTATTAGTATGGGATTTTTTTTAATGGGCTTTAGGTGAACTGATGAATACACACACACACGCACATACACATACATACTCACCCACATACAAAATATATATATATATATATATATATATATATATATATATATATATATATATATATATATATGTGTGTATATATATATGTATATATATTTTAAAAAAATAATAATAATAAAAATGAGAAAACATTTATTTATTTATTTTTAAAAAGAGATCAATGATGATGTCAAATCGAATGAACAATACTGAGCTCTCCTTAAAAAAAAGAAGAAAAAAAAGAAGCAGCCATTTTGGGCACGGAACAACTTTTGGATTGAAATCTTAAACCTTTCCATGTTTATGTGACGATCCAACACCTCCGAGCTTGGACTTCTGACACGTCTTAACATTTGGACTCCACCGATTCTTCCATATCATTTTTTTTTTTTTAAATGCTAGCCTTGTGTTTTGGAGGACCTCATGGATGAAACCACATATCAGATCTGTGTCAGGGGGTCGAAGAAGATGGCTTTGGAAACGAGCGGCGTTGGAGCCAAATTGCCATCCGCAAACCGAAGCGGACGTGGCCAAACCGTCAACCGACTTTTGCAGCCAAACCGCAGCGAGGCTACGAGAAGCAGAGTAATTAGGGGAAGGATGCTATTTGGGAAAATAATTGTTGTCCAAATGATGTTGACAGTCTGCAGTGGGCCGTTGGTTATATTTTAAAGCATTGGGTGGTTAAGTAGTTGGAAATCGTTTATTTTATATATTAGTGATAAACACACACAAAAGTGCATGACTCCAATACTGAGTCTTAATGGAGACATTGTAAAAAATTGACTTTTTTTTCCACAATAGTTTGTATACAACCAGTTGATGCCTGCCCACTTGTCAAGAATGAATTTCAAACAACCCGCTAAGACGCTAAGGCTGTCAAACTTAAAGATCGGGAACCACATCTGGCCCGTCACATAATTTCATGCGGCCCGCAAAAGCAATCAAGATCAGAATAAATCATCAGTTTCATTTCATTGTTGTTACCAAGCCCCTTTTTACGGTGACTTCAAAAATTATTATCCTTGATTTCTGATTTCCAAATGATGTCTTGTGGCAATTAAACGTTTACGAGCGGCTTCACAAACCGTAGCTTCAAAAATGAGTTTGACACCCCTGATTGCCAATTATTAAGAAATCTATGACATTCTACTCATTTCATTCAGCCAACAGGAACATACACTACTATATTACGTACTTAACTCATGCACTGCCATTAACGGCTATAGACGTTAAAAATTCATTTGAACTATTTCTATTTCACATTTTTTTCCACTTTTGTTAACAAGAGTATGAAAACCTAGATTTGTTTTTTTGTACATTTAGAACAGATATAAAATGTGTGATTAATATTGAGTTTAAATAATTAAGTAATTAAACAACAAAGAAATATATTATTGAAAAAATTAGGCGTCAGAGAATAATTTTTTTTAATTGTAATTAATCGCATGACTTCAATAGTTAACTCATGACTAATCACATTTTATATCAGTTCTAAATGCACAATAAAAAAAATTCTAGGTTTTCATACTCTTGTTAACAAAAGTGGAAAAAATGTGAAACTAATAGAAATAGTTCAAATGAATTTTTGACGTCTATAGCCGTCAATGGTTAAAGAGATGCACTAATATGCAGTTGTTGTTGTTTTTTGCAACGGATAAAGAAGATACACCGTGCGTATTATCTTGTTGGCATAATCCAATTATGCATTAGCATTAAGCTAGTAGATTTCAACTGTGCCAAACTGTTTGTTGCTGTGAAACTGGGGTCGCTCGTATCTCAAGGCACTGCACATGTTGCAATCGCACCTTTCATTATCAAGCCATTCTACTTTGAAGGTTCCACACGAGAAATGTGTCCAATTGCACCATAGTCTGGCTCCACGGAGACTCCATGCCCAGCAGTCATCTAGTCAGCAGAGACGGCGAGAACTAACACACACACACACGCACGCGCTCCAGAACAAACAGCAAGAGGCTTCCTGCGTCCGACACACGGCCAGCAAATAAACACGTTCATTTATCCGTGCACACGCATTGGCGCAACCACACAATGCATTCATTAGTGCACGAGCGAGCTGTAACGACATCCACACACACCAACGGGATTTCTTCCATGGTTTCCGAGACATATTACGAGGTGACGTGGTGAGCCCGCTTGGCCCCCGGAAGGGAAGAATGTCTCCTTCTACAGGAAGTAGGAAGGGAGAAATCGGAAGGAATTGGACAACAAGTTAATGGTTTTTGTGGTTGAAAAATCGGAGTAGGGAGTTGACAAATGAAGTCTGTTTTCTTTGGCGCTGTCACGTCAGCAAACTGCTCCGTTCCTGTGGTTGCTCACGAGATTTTCATGATGAATTCATTTCGATAGCTTACAAAAGCCCACTTGCGCATGATGCGCAACGATTCCTTGACTTACAAATCGCATCTATTCCGTGATCAAGCTCGTAACTCAAAAACGTTCTCCATTGAAATGCATGGATCCTTTCACCATCAGAAACACCAACTATATTTTTCGGAACATGTTTTTTAGTTAGAGAAATAAATAACAAAATAATTCATTTCACGTTATTATATAGCATTCTCTTCACTTATTTGATGTGCTTCTCGTCCCACATTTCTCAACCGATTCTCACCGTTCCGACTTTAACATATTCCACAAAAATGTGTCATTGGTGCTATCATTTTCACACTTTTCCCACAACTCCACATTTCTCACCCCAAAATTCTCCCTTCATTCCACATTTAGCAAGCTCATTCTGTATTTTAAGAATCGGTTAATCTATCGATTATTCACTCGATTAACTCATTCACTGCCATTGACGGCTATAGACGGCAAAAATTCTTTGGAACTATTTCTATTAGTTTAACATATGTTTTCCACTTTTGTTAACAAAAGCATGAAAAGCTAGATTTTTTTATTGTACATTTAGAACAGATATAACCTTTTTGATTAACTGTGAGTTACCTAGTGAAATCATGCAATTAATTATAATAAAAAAAATTAATCGCCTGGCGGCCCTAATTTTTAGTACACTTTTCTTTTCTTTTAATTGCGTCAGGCGATTAAATTTTTTAATTGTAATTAATCACATGACTTCAATAATTAACTAACGATTAATCACAAATTCTATATCTGTTCTAAATGTTAAATTTTTTTTTAAGTTTTCATACTCTTATTAACAAAAATGGAAAAAGTGGAAAAACTAATAGAAATAGTTCAAATGAATTTTTGACGTCTAAAGCCGTCAATGG
This sequence comes from Vanacampus margaritifer, assembly GCF_051991255.1. NCBI lineage: Eukaryota > Metazoa > Chordata > Actinopteri > Syngnathiformes > Syngnathidae > Vanacampus > Vanacampus margaritifer. Next base: position 11,286,114 of record NC_135447.1, on the reverse strand, counting down.
CAGTGAATGAGTTCATCGGATTCATTTGAATTTTGTATTTAAGTGTATTAAAAGAAAAAAAATCCCTTATTACTGTTTATTAACCAGTGATTGGTGTTTATTTCGTACTTTGTATTCGTACAGTGATTATTTTTTTTTAAAGGGGGGCTGGGGGATTGATGTATTTATGTTACCGGTTCGGCCATTGTTTTTTTCAAGTAAAAACAGATGTTTGCAAATGTCTATGTCTATTTTTATTAGTTCTTTCATGAAGAACTACAGAAATCAGTGAACAATTACTGTTGATACTGATGATTTGAAATAAAAAAAAATGGCTCCAAACAATTAGTTGTCAATTAATTTGGTTATCGATTAATTGACGATTAATCGATGAACTTTGACAGCCCTACATCATTCCCTTTCAAAATGTTCCGTTCATTCAATCCACTTTGAGAATGATTTTCAACATTCTCACACTCCCTACATATGAAAAATTCCACATTTTTCACCAACGCGTTGCATATTTTTTGTCATGTCCACATCATTTCATGATTCAATATCACTCCACATCATTCTATATCTTTCAACATGATTCCAAATGTTTTCACCTGAATCATTCGACTTCTATAAATATCTTAAATATGTCATACCATTCCACATGATTCCATTTTATACCGTATCGTTCCAAATATTCTTCGTGCGCTTATAACAAGTGATGTTTCACTTTTAAGCAAAAGTGGCGCTAACTAAGTGTGCTGTGATGTCAGGGCATGTAACCCGGTAAGGGAGTTTTGGGGGAGATGAGGCAGTTGTTTGAGTAATTTACAGCAGGAAGTAATTATGTAAATTCTAAAGCTGGCTCTTCCAGTTTACAGGCGGCCCATAAACCATCTGTCATGTCTGGCCGGCAATAAACGTTATTTATTTCTTTGTTTAATAATGCTCCCACCGCGACTCCTCCCCCCAGCTTGACTTTTTAAAGCCCAACAGGAAAAGTGATGCGCCAGCTGAGCCCACACGACCAATGCAGGACTCCCAAATTCAGAGTAAGGACAAAATACAAACGGGGGTCTGTGTTAGTTATTTTTTTATGAAAGTAACACAAGTGCTTGATGTGGTTTTGTTACATGCGGTTTGATGCGTTTAGGAACGGAAGGGCTCGCTTTTCAAAAGTGGCCACAAGACAATGAAAGTGAAATAGTGTGGAAGATGCTGCAACTCAACTCATCTGATTATCCTTTCATTTCATTTCCGTTTATTTATGACTGGCTGCCCTTGGCTTCATGTCTTGTTTGTTTGGGTTGTTTTTAACTTGGTTGTTGTTTAGCTTTCATGCAATTGTCTATATTTCATCTTTTATGTTTCCATTTATGTGCAGCACTTTGTTGCAGATTCGGTGTTTGTCTTGGAGTTTTGGAGTAGAAATGAAGTCCAGCAAGGATGTAACAGTTTCCAAGTTCTGTTTCCGTTTCAATATGTTTGACTGCAAGTTAACTCATTCACTGCCATAAATTCATTAAAAAATATATAAAAAATTTAGGGGCGAAAGGCAATTTTTTTTTTTTATTGTAATTAATCGTATGACTAGTTAACTCACGATTAATCACAAATTTTATATCTGTTCTAAATGTACAATGGAAAAAAACTCAAGGTTTTCATACTCTTGTCAACAAAAGTGGAAAAAACTAATAGAAATAGTTCAAATTAATTTTTGACGTTTTTAGCCGTCAATGGCAGTGAATGATTTTTTTTTTAAAAGAAGAAACGATAAAAAATTTGGGGCATCAGGTGATCAAAATTTTAATCATAATTAATCACATGACTTTACTAGTTAATTCACGACTAATCACAAATTGTATATCTGTTCTAAATGTACAATAAAAAAAGATTATAGCTTTTCATATTCTTTTTAACAAAAGAGGGGGGAAAACTAATAGTTAAACTAATTCAAATAGTTCGAATGAATTTTTGACGTTTTTAGCCGTCAATGGCAGTGAATGAGTTAATAATAATAATAATAATAATAATAATAATAATAATAATAATAATAATAATAATAATAATAATAATAATAATAATAGTTCTGTTTCCGTTTCAATATGTTTGACTGCAAGTTAACTCATTCACTGCCATAAATTCATTAAAAAATATATTAAAAATTTAGGGGCGAAAGGCAATTTTTTTTTTTATTGTAATTAATCGTATGACTAGTTAACTCACGATTAATCACAAATTTTATATCTGTTCTAAATGTACAATGGAAAAAACTCAAGGTTTTCATACTCTTGTTAACAAAAGTGGAAAAAACTAATAGAATTCAAATGAATTTTTGACGTTTTTAGCCGTCAATGGCAGTGAATGATTTTTTTTTTAAAAGAAGAAACGATAAAAAATTTGGGGCATCAGGTGATCAAAATTTTAATCATAATTAATCACATGACTTTACTAGTTAATTCACGACTAATCACAAATTGTATATCTGTTCTAAATGTACAATAAAAAAAGATTATAGCTTTTCATATTCTTTTTAACAAAAGAGGGGGGAAAACTAATAGTTAAACTAATTCAAATAGTTCGAATGAATTTTTGACGTTTTTAGCCGTCAATGGCAGTGAATGAGTTAATAATAATAATAATAATAATAATAATAATAATAGTTCTGTTTCCGTTTCAATATGTTTGACTGCAAGTTAACAAAATTGCACACACGCAAAAAAATACTAATAATAAAAAATAAAAAATCCAAATACATTTTGGTGCGGCTCCTTCAATTTGGTTACGAAAACAGATTATTTCATTGGTAAACGAATGGAATTATCGCCACCTACAGAGCTGGAGTGGAATTTCGGACTGTTTGACGAGTTTACAAGTGTGCTGTGTTTGAGCGACCAAATACGGTTCCTTGTTGTTGCCAGGGCAACAAATGAAATGCACTCAAGTTGATGCTGACGTCATCCATCCTCAAAGGCCTCTAGAAAGGAAAACAAATAAATCCAGATTGGATGGTGCAGGGAGACAACTTTTATCAAACAATGACTTCATTTGGAGCCATAAAATGGAGAGCTGCACTTCCCTCAACAATATTTACAACTGTGTTATTGCTTTTTTCCCCTCAAAGCATCCTGACACAAACGGCAAATCCCACATCACAACACGTCACATCTTTTAGATATCTTGCCGACTTCCCCCAAGATAAAACTTGGGGTCCTATTTGGCATTCGTGTGGCAAAAGCCCGAAGTGTCACATCAGATTGTTTTCCTGCTAGCGGGGAGGCTATCCTATCCGAACTGCAACATCCTGACGGTGGCGATGAGCTTCTTTACACAATTTGGATTTTCAGATTTTCTTTTGAATGCTTGATTTAAGTATCGTGTTATGAAGTAAATCCCGTTTGACCTTCCTTCTTCAGCAATACTGAAATTAACATTTAAAATGAACCCCAAAAACTCATGTATAATATTGATACGAAAACAATGGATATTTTCACTATTAAAGTTAGTTTTAAAAATGTAAAACCTCGTTTTAATTTGCAAAAAAAAAGCATTTTCCTTTTTATTTTATTTTGTAAATGAATGTTGTCGTTTTTTGTTGTTGTTTAAGTTATTTTGCTGGTTTTTGTATATGTGCTTGATATGCGATCTGTCCTACCCCAAAGGGGGAAAAAAAGCCTTCGGTCAACTTTTGTTTTTTGGCAAAAAAAGCCAGACATCTTATAGAGAGCAAATGGGAGCGTAAGCATGGGTATTTAGGCATGAGTGTGTGTGGTCTTGTTTTTGTTACATAGTGGGGCCAACATTTCAGGATTTCACACAGTTGTGGGGCTCACAAGTTTAGACCTCTTTTTGAGGGTCAAGACTTGGTTTTAGACTTTAGGTTTGAATTGGGTTATGGTTGAGGTTAGGGTAAGGAATAGGGGTAGGCGATCATTTTTGATGGTTGGGGTTTGGGGGCGGGGCTAGGAAATGCATTATGTCTATGAATGTCCTCACAATTATATAAGTACAAGCGTGTGTGTGCGCGCGCGCGCGCCTCGGTGCTTGGAGCCAGCAGCTCGTTAACCTGCCTTCCTTCCTGCTGTCACCCCAAACTAAATAAACACATGGGCTATCTGCATTGCCTGTACTGTACATGCGCGCGTGCACACACACACACACACACACACACACACACACAGATAATGCACTCACCTGCGCGAGGAAAGAGAAACCCTGAGAAAATACACAGCCTTGCGCTATTTGTAGGGCAAACAATGGCGGGATGGCCACGAGCTGGCAGGAAGTGCACTTTACTGCCCAAGCTAGCTGCACCAAAACACACAAAACACATGTACAGCAAGGAAAAGGCCAAATGGACGACAAGTTCCACCCTTTAAATCGACATCGTCCAATCGCCGATTGACTCGTATGCGGCAGTGATGGTCAACGGAGCAGAAACGAAATAAGACATTAACACGGTCTCACCTTTGACCTAGCACACATGTGTCAAGATCCGGTCCTCGAGGGCCTGAGTCCTGCCTGCATGTTTTAGAGGTTTCTCTACTCCAACACGCCTGATTCAATGATCAGGATAATTATCAGGCTCCTGCAGAGCTTGCTGATGATGTTAAATATGAACCAGCTGTGTCGAACGTGGGAAACCTCTAAAACATGCAGGACTCAGGGCCTCGAGGACCAGACTTTGACACCCTTGACCTAGCGCATCCCCCCGCTGCCTAGCTCCATTGAAAGCCAAGTGAAAATGGAGGAAGTTGACTTTAGTGGTTCTCGACTTGTGCACCCCCCCTGGAGTTCACAAAATCATTTGCAAATTGCAGGACTATGTCAGGGGCCAAATCCTGCTGCAAATAGAGAAAAACAAACAAAATGGCTTTCATTTCCTACAGATGGCGGCAAAGCACTACTTTAGCCCAAATGAAACTACTCAACTGACTTCAACATGCTGTGGTTCCTCAGTGCCGAGATTCCGGGAGATGGCGGCAAAGCACTACTTTTGTCAAAACAAAGACCTCCTTGGCACAAAGTGGACACAAGATGGCACCCACGCATGTGGAAATTGTGAGAAAGATGACAAAGTTGAAGACATGAATGACAAACGGGGAACAAGTGGCAGTGAAAGCCTCGACTCCACTTGACAAAGTGGATGACGAGCGGCGCAGCCGCGTCATGCATCGCCATTAATAAATTGAAGACTTCCTGTTATTTGGCGGTGAGGCCAGAGGAAATTATTTGGCGGCACGTGGCTCATTTTGGTCAGAACGCCGGCACTCCGCAGCCCGCTTCCTTCCTCTGCGCTCGTCCAAATGAAAAACAGTGGACACGCGACAAACAGCTGAAAGTGCTGAATATTTGCCAGGACATTACTATGGGATGGAAATGACATACAAAGCATGTAGCAATCGCTGATGTCACTTTAACACCGTTTCACCAGTTTGTGACAATAAATTGTAATCAGACTACTCACGAATGATTTGGATGTATTAATACAAAACATAATCATGCTTCGATGGTAAAAAAAAAAAAAAAAACATGTCACTCAACAAGTTGCCATGACAATTTATCAGGAAATTGTTCATCAGCACATGAAATTTAAGACGGAATATTCTAGAATTTACAAGTTAGCCTTTCCGCTAATGTTAACTCATTCACTGCCATTGACGATAATAGACGGCAAATATTCATTTGAACTATTTCTATTAGTTTTATAAAATAAATAAAGACAAAGTTCTATTATCTTCTTCTTTTTTTTTTAGTAATGAAAAAGACAAAGTGCAAGTTAAGGCACACTCCCTTCCTTTAAACATGGAGAGTGAATTACAAAGTAGCCTAGGCCCAGGATATTGAAAAGGTCAAGAAAGTTATGCCAGCTAGGTTTTACTGTTGCCAGCCCTTTTTTGCACTTCAGGGCCACCGTACCAGCCAGGCACTAATGCTAACACTAGCTGCTAGCCACTAACGTCGGAGACTTGCGGCGTATCATACAACGGCGACGTAAATAACTAGCGGTTTCTTAGCGTCCTAAATTAGCGATTAAATATACTTTTGGGATGGCATTGTGATAATAATGGTAGAAAATATGTAATTTCAATAAAAAAGTCGATATGTAAGCCAACACGTCGAAAAAGGAAGTAAAGCTAGCGGTCACATCGTCGCGCAGGCCGACTTCAAAGTAAAAGCCACCAAGGCAATTGCATTGGCATCAATGTATTGTTTGGTAAAGCTTTATTTTGTGTGTGTTTCCAGCTTATTTGACATGTCTGAATAATGGGGTAAATCTATTATGTAACCAGAAAGGAGTTTGACTCTTCCTCATGCGTCTACAGCAACATCAAAACTTTGTGACTGTGCAAAGTGCGCAATCTTTGGTCTCAATCAAAGCCGGTTTGTCCTGGGATTTCAACGCCCGCGGCAACAGCGGAACTCTGTGTTTACCCATCCCATAATGTGGCCCATTCAAGCCGGGGACATCTTGATTAGGTCTGCTGAACGTCTGCTTCTCATTTGGCGAGGAGGAAGAGGAACCAGAGTGCATGAAGGTGGAAAAATGCAAGCCAGTCGTTGCAAGTGCAGGCTGGGTCAAAGGATGAACTTTGGACAGTCAGGAAGCAACAGATGAACTTGTCTGCTTTCCCTGGGTTGGCCTCCAGTGGGGCACACTGATCAGCCAGCAATTGGACGGAATATTCTTGAACCAACTGCCCACTTCCGGACGGGTCGCGGTGCAAACAAGCAAGCCGGGCAACGTTCATTATCACTGATCACCAAGAAAAAAAAATGAAAAAAAAACATTGACATTTTACAGGAATGTGAGCAGGTAAATGACGAAGGAGGATTAAGACTACCTTGTAAGAGCATTTTTTCACTCCTAATATTACAACTTCATTCTCATCAAATGACAAAATGTTTCCCGGAATCTTCAAACTTCATTTTTCTCACAATTGTACAAGTGCATTTGTGTAAAATTATTTATTTTTTAATGAATAACGACTACTACATATTATTACATGTGTATTATTTTGGGCAAATCAGGTTTGTTTTTTGGGGGGAAATAACAAAAAAAATCCTTCATATGTAACATTCATTTTTCATTAAAAAAAAAAAATGTGTCACACATTTTTCCATCTTTATTTTTGTAAAATTGTCTTTTAAGTGAAATGATTACTTTATTCTTGACAAATTCCATGTGGTTTTGTAAAATTTGAATATATCCTCATTTCATTCTGTCTTTAATTTCATAGAATACAATTTGCACTTTTTTCTCCATAATAATAATAATAATAATAATAATCCTTTATTTTTGTCAAATTACGTTTATCTCATTATCATTCTTTTCCATCGAGATGACTTTTCTCATATTACAACTTAAGAAAGTTTTAAAAGTTCCAATTTAATTTAGTTAACTCATTCGCTGCCATTGACGGCTATAAATGTCAAAAATTCATTTGAACTATTTCTATTTAACATTTTTCTTAACAAGAGTATGAAAACCTAGAATTTTTTGGGGGACATTTAGAACAGATGTAAAATTTGTGATTAATCTTGAGTTAACTAGTGAAGTCCAAGCTTTAATCGCCTGATGCCCCTAATTTTAATAATCTTTTATTTGAAAAATTTTTAATTAATAAACTTTATAAAAAAATTTTTTTTAAAGATTATTAAAAATTAGATGCTTCAGGCGGTTAAAATTTTTCATCGTAATTAATCGCATTACTTCACTAGTTAACTCACGATTAATCCCAATTTTTATATCTGTTTTAATACAATAAAAAATTGATAGGTTTTCAAACTGTTTAAATGAATTTTTGACGTCTATAGCCGTCAATGGTAGTGAATGAGTTAAATAAGTCATCCTTTTAATATTGCAACTAAAATGACTTTTTTTTTCTTGTCATATTAAAACTATTTCGACTATATCCTAAAATGAAAACTTTGTTATACTTGTAGTAACAATATGAATGTGTGGCGCTAATAAGCTTTTGTACATTTCCTGTGATTGCATAATAGTTGCGGGTGGCGCACATAAAACAATAAAGGGAGGGGGGGGGCAGAACGGGTGACCCAAAGGTGGCGCGGTTGTTTATCGTTCCCAGCAGATGCTCAGCCACGGCAGCGCTCACAGACACACCCACTTGCAAATATATCCAGTTACATTTGAAAAAATATACACATGAGAGAGCACACACTCCCACGGTATTCATGTGTGGAAAAACTTTGGAGCAAACTATGCAACACACACACACATAGGCAGCTCATCGGAATGGAGTTCGATAAGAGACGCAAGAGTCAACAGCCCCGCAGATAACCTGCTGATAGCGTGTTCCCTTGCTTCCGCTGACCTTTTGTTGACCTCACCGTCCTGTGGATGTGCACTCGCACTCGTTATGCACATATGGGAAGCTTCAAAAGCAAGCGAAAATCAAACCAGGATGGGGCTGAAGATGGATCCCTGAGGGACCCCGTGACCTCTCACGCTAGTCGCACATTCACAAACGAGCCAAACAAAAATGCAAAACAAGCTAAATGTGTGTAAAAGGGGGGGGGGGGATCCCAACCTGGCTTACAGCATGGGGGAAAAAAAGTGGCGCTCCACATGCGTGCCCGCGCTCGCCAGCGAAAGCTCATTCACATTGTCAAACACCTGCCGCATTCCACAGACAACAAGTCAGCTACTGATGGAGCTACAAATTCATCAGCCAGCCAAAAGGCCAAGCAAGAACTTGAAACATATTTAATGAAATCTTTTCACGGGACAACCCTGAAGAATTGACACCATGAAAAAGTGTACAGCTTATGGAGCAGTGTCAATAGATTGTTTTCTTGAAAGAATGCATTAATAGCAACAAAAGTGAGTTAACCCCTAAGTGAAAAGGCCCAAAGTGTCAATATTTTGTGTGGCCAGCACTGCGTTAACTCTCTTGCACACCACAGCGTCAATATGGCACTTTGGTGACATCCTGTACATGCAGAACCTGTCAGGCAATTACGATTTTTAATCATAATTAATCGCATGACTTCAATAGTTAATTCACGATTAATCGCAATTTTTATGTTATAAATGTACAATAAAATGTACAATAATTTATAAGAATAAAGTTTTGATCTTGTTAAAATAAAAGTGTTAGAAAAAAATATAGAAATATGGCTGCATCTTTTAGTTATTGATAGAGTAATTTCATAATCATTCATAAAACAGTGAAAAGTAAAAGGATGTATTGTACTGGCAAAAACGAGTCTGATATCGATTTGTGTTGAGGTCATTTTTCTGCCACTAGATGGCATAATTGCATTTGTAAGACATTGGTGACAGCTCAGTACATTTTTCTTTTTATATTAACTCATTCACTGCCATAAATTCATTGAAAAAAAATTATTAAAAATTAAGGGCAAGAGGGGATTAAAATGTTTTAATTGTAATTAATCACATGACTTCACTAGTTAACTCACGATTAATCACAAATTTTATATCTGTTCTAAATGTACAATAAAAAAAATTCTAGGTTTTTATACTCTTGTAAACAAAAGTGGAAAAAAATATGAAACTAATAGAAATAGTTCAAATGAATTTTTGACGTTTACAGCCGTCAACGGCAGTGAATGAATTAAAAAAAAAAGAAAAGAAAATATTATTAAAAATTCGGGGCGTCAGGTGATTAAAGTTTTTTTAATTAATCGCATGACTTCAGTAGTTAACTCGGAAAATAATGGTTATACATAGTTAATGATTTTTTTAGGTTTATAGCCGTCAATGACAGTGAATGAGTTAAGAGCTATCTAATCTTTAACATGAAGTAAAATCATGTGAAATTGTGCACATTTTTACATTTTAAAATTCAACTTGACCTCAGTATCCACAAATATACACATTATTAATAAATTTATTGCTGCTAAATTTTGACGGCGTGTCTGCTGGAATTCCCCTAGTACAGGCTTTCCGAGTAAGAGGCGGTCATTAATCACCCGGTAAAAAAATGTGTGTGATTAAAGGAACTTTAAATTAACTCAAAACGAACGCACTAATTTTGACACCCCTAATACAAACAAAGCCGACGATACATCCAAGCAGCCTGTACGGGACGAGTAAAAGGTCATGAGGTCACGACCAAGGAAGCCCTCAGACGGAGGCCATCGGAGCAACATGGATGAGTGGAGCACTTCAAAGCAGGAGGAGGAAGGGGGGGGGGGTCTTGCATGTTCAAGGGGAAGTGGGGAGCTTACAGGGTGACATTAGGCAGGTCCGGAGGAGGGGGAAGCATTTATGTGGACAAATCTGATTATGTTGGATTTGTTTTGATGACGTGTCGCTTTACAAAAAGTCCAAAGCCAAACATTTGAAAATCTGCTATTGACAGATGTCGAACACGATGGCCTAAGTTGCCTCGGATAAAAAAATTATGATTTTGCAAGTCGTCGACTGTCCCCTTTTTATTTTTCTTCTTCTTCTCTTTTTACTGTCCCCTGATGTGATATCAAGTTTGCAACGTATGACATTATATTGTCCTTCCTAATCCATTTGGATTTCCCTTACGATGATTTCGCACCACTTGCTTCCTCGTCCTCGTCCTCCTCGTCCTCCTCCTCCTCCTCCTCCTCCTCCGCCTCCTCCTCCTCCTCCTCCTCCTCCTCCTCCTCCTCCTTTCGGCACCTGTGCCCCTGCGAAGGAGGAGGAGGAGTTCCGGAGAGGAGGAAGCCCCCAGGGGTCCGCGAGGCAACTCACAGATGGTTAGCAAACGACAGCTTCATTACCTGCGCTTGACGACGACTCGCTCTTCCTGTCACAAGTCAAACGTCTTTGTTTGTTGCTCGCCATTTGATCTGCGTACGACAAATAAGTAGGAAGATTTAGTTGAACGTTAAATTACACACTTGACGGATGAGCAGAAACTGCAGTGATGCCATTAACTCATTCACTGCCATTGACGGCTATAGACGTCAAAAATTCATTTAAACTATTTCTATTAGTTTCACTGTTTTTTCCACTTTTGTTAACAAGAGTATGAAAATTGTATTGTACCTATAGAACGGATATAAAATTTGGGATTAATCTTGAGTTTAAATAATTAAGTAATCAAACAAAAAAATATTACAAAATTAGGGGCGTCAAACGATAATTTTTTTTTAATTAATCCCATGACTTCAATAGTTAACTCACGATTAATCACAAATTTTATAACTGTTCTAAACGTACAATACATTTTTTATATATTCTTTTATTTATTATTTATTTTGTTCAACACAATGACAACAAATTGTAAACGAAGACCTTTCTTTCTTAACAGATGATGACTTGCCAACGTGTCAAATTTCTGCAGTGTAGTGCCAACAACTGCTGAGGAGTTATTCAATGTCAGATTATTTTTCCCAAAATAAGTATTGGTGACTGGTATCAGCAGCCTCCATGAGTATCCAATACTTAAAAATAAGGCTGGTATCATCCCAATACCGATACATGTTTTTTGGTACTTGCCCATCCCTAGCAATTCTAAACCTTTTGATTACCAAACATAAACATGCTCACGCACCCACCATTCATCCATTTTGGTCACTCCAGCATACAAAGCAGGAATCACAAAGACAACAATAACAAAGCAAACGGTCAATAAATAATGAGAAATTCTGAAGCCGAGCTGCGGTTGGTCGTTACCTAAGCCAGCCTGTCATTTTCAGTCCACAGCAACTGGCAAAATGGCCGCCCTCTGAAATTGATCAAAATGAGTGGATTTTGCTGCTTCATTCATATTTCACACATGCAATATTTAAAAACAAAAAAAAAAAAACAGCTTCTTCTCTCACACACTCTTATTATTAATGACACAACAGCAATAATGGGCATGCTATTGCCAGCGGACTGTTCAACACATTGAAGAGTTGATTTAAGAGTGCTCTTGTTAGCTCAGCACAGTGGCAGGAAAAGGCTTTAAACACGTTGAACAAACTTAAAAGACGAGAATTTACCAGTACCACAGTCGACAAACAGGCTAGTTTGCTAGCTAAGCAGGAAGCAGCGGTCACATGGCCACAGTCCACAGGATCAGAAAGTGAAATCAGGGCAGAGTCGCAGGTTTGCTGTGGGGCAGCTGTGTTCAGGGAACTATCTAATGAAGAGTGATTTATTTATTTATTTTCATATGGGAAACAAGCACCACAGTCGCCATCAGGGGGCAGTACAAAACATTGAACGTTCAACAACCTTATATTATTTGTCCACATGTTTGCTTGACTGTTGAAATATCTGTTCTAAAAGCACAACTATTGTTGCTAGCTGTTAGCATGTCAATGGGGTTTGCTGTTTGTATTAAGCTAGCAATGGCAAAGAAGTTTGGTTGTTTTAACTAGTAAATGTTGTGTAATTCTCTATGTTTAGTCAACTTCAACAGGGAAGAGTTTTGACGCTCTTTTTTAATGAAATAGCGATCACGCCGTCAAAGAAAACATATTGCCATGAATGAGGAAACGGACAACCCACAAAGTCAGCCAGTGGGCGTGTCCACTGGTACAAGTTACAACCATGTACACAACACAAAACAACCATTTTGGTTATGAAAAGGAACATTTGTTGTTGAAATTTACAAGCGCGTACCATACCAGCGGCTAGGAAAACCAAAAAATATGGTGGATGCACGACGTGCTGTTTTTAAGATACTGTTGGCAACAATTCGTTCATTGATAACAGAGACCTTCCACACTTTGCTTTCTAACCACACCAGTACATAGCAACAAGTATGTCTACTAATTGAGGACGTCCTTAACTATATGATGTCTTGGAGTAGCCAACCTATGCCAGGTATACCTAATGAAATGTCTAAGGGGGAGGGCGAGATGAAGAAGAGCAGCATGATGGCCTCAAGTGGTGCGTTGCAGCAACGTCACCGGCAATCAAGAAAGAAGAGCGAGAATGAGTCATACGCAAGCCCCGCCTACAAGAACCCCCCTCCCCCCTTGTAGCCACCTTACGTCCGTCCTGACTCATTCATTCGCGGCGCAGTCACGCCTACTTTTTCACACGGGCGATCATTCACACAAAAAACACACACACAAAATGTTGCTCATTCAGAAAAAAGAAACCTGCCGACTTCTTTCTGCTGTGGTGTGGCGAGGCGGTCAGTGCTTGCCAGGGCCACCCACACTGGAAGTGTGTGTGTTTTTTTTATTCCCACTTCCTCCTCGAGCTGCTGCATCTTCATCCCATGTCTTCCTCTCTCTGGTTAGCTCATCTCAAGCCCGTCTGCTTCCCAGGCAGCTAATTATAGGCCACGCTTGCTTGGAGGGGGGCCGGATGGGACGGCTAGTGTGTGTGTGTGTGTGTGTGTGTGCGTGTGTGTGTGTGTGTGTGTGTGTGTGTGTGTGTGTGCGTGCGTGCGTGCGTGCGTGCGTGTGCGTGTGTGTTCAAGTCATAATATGACACAAATGGCCTTCCTATTATTTTCTCTGATTTCACATTTACATGCCCACTAAGCTTTTATTTATTTATTTATTTATGATTTAGTCAAAGTGTTTGGTCACTGTCAAAGTGTGTGTTTGCGTGTGTGCCACCAAGTGGGATACTCAACCTCGGGCCCCTCCCTCACGGTACTGCAGCTCTGACTCATACAAGATGGAGGCAGACACAAGCGGGGTTTGACCATCGCCAACCAGCGTGAACACGCGTTCACGTATGCAACATACATCCGTATCTGATATGTCGCCGATATTGCCGGACAAGTGGAATTGTTTTTTCAACCTAGGAAAATAGGGGAAAAATAAATAATCTGCCATACAAGTGTCGTGAGTGTAAAAAGTATGGTGGAAGTTGTAATAGGGCAAAGTGTGGAAAAATATTCAACAGCCTTCGCTGATGCGCTTTCAACTGCTGAATACAAATACAAAATGCAACCACTTGCAAGAATATGCTGAAGACAAAAATAGCCGATTGGAGTCCATGATGTCACTCACTAGGCCACGCCCCTTCCAAATATTCATCAAGATCAATACTCACTCCAGCGTGTATGTGACTTGAAGCTGAAATAACTTAATTAATTATCAAAATAAAATTAATGAATTCATAGAGCTATTAGAGCTATTATTTAAATGTGTTTATTTTTTTATTAAGAAAGTCAAACAATTGTTTGAGAATAATAGGTTCATTTACTTTATCACACAATACTTAGTGACCTTTTTTTTCTTTTATCTTGCACTCCACAAATTCTCAATTTTCCCAAGAAAACAACAAAAAACTCAAACTAATACCAAAACTAATAAAAACTAAACTAAAACGAAGCATTTTAGGGAAAAATGAAAACTACACAGTAAATTTCGTAAAGTCAATTTTACTCTAAAAAGATTATATTCTGTCCCACTCTAAACAGAGTACTTTTACGCCTGGAAGAGAGTAAAATACTAAAAACTAAACAAACAACAATAAAACGCTCAAGGATTGAGGATCGATCCCACAACGTTGAGCATGGAAGACAGCCACTCTACCACTTGAGCTATGCTAGATGAAGTGTATGGCATTCCTGAATTACGTGATGACGTCATTGTATGACGTACGCAGGAAGAGAAAGAATGAAAAAGGCGGCAAGGAGGCTGGTCTGCTCAGTGGTGTTAATAGTTTCCGAGTATAAAGTTGATGCTATTTAGCTGGGACCGAGTCAAATTTACTACACAAAATGTATTGTGTAATTTTAGAAAATCAGAAAATCCGCTAAAAATAAACTGAATTATAACTCTTTGACTGCCAGATGTTTTCAGAAACGGGATGTCGCCAGTGCCAGCCGATTTAAGCATTTTGACGGATCTTTCTTTCTTCTTTCCCCAGCCATTGTCCCCTCTAGCTCCGCCTCACGTCTTCTACTGACGCCTACCAAATCTTGTCAAAAGAGAGTCATTGCTGCCATCTAGGGGCCAAAAATAGTCATTAGGCTAACTAGATATGCTTGAAACTTTCACCACAGCTGGCCAAGGCTTTCCTCCACCCGTTTAAAAAAAATAAATTAAAAAAATTGGATGACGTCTTTTAACGTCATTGGCGGCCCTCCGTAGGTTTTTACTTGACGTCTTTTAACGTCCGTGGCAGTCAAAGAGTTACAAGCAAAAGTCAAAATTAAACTAATATCATAAAGCCTGGCATTGGGGGGAGATAAAGGTTTGAATCTCTGTGTTGGATTTGCATGCAAGTGAGGCTAGGCTCAAGTTACTGTGGCCCTATCGGCAGCTTGGTTAAGCTTGAGCGCAAAATGGACGGAAGGAAGTTGACTTGCTGTGATGAACAGCTCACCTGCATGACATCACTGACGAGGACAGGCAAGAAAAAAAAAAGGAAAAGAAAGAAAAGAAAATTCTTCCTCTTCCCTCCATCGCTCGCTCCCCTCCCCATCCAGACGGGATGAGTCACAGACGGGCCAGTTCCCTTGATGCACTGCAGAAGCGTCATGTGACGTCGCCGCTGCCGCCTCCTCCCGCGCGCGCGAGTTCATTCATCCTTTCACACAACTTTCATTCATAAAAATAAAGAAGGCCAATGTTACCGAAAATCTCATGTATGCAAGAGTTGAGGGTTTCTCATTGATAAATGTGTGTCATGGCTTTGCTTTCAGCGCGGATGCCGTTTCAGGTTTTAGAGTTGCCATGGTTACAGCATGCCAGGAGACAAAAAAAAAAACACACACACACTGGCAAGACTCACAATGGTGCAGTTGGTTACATAACACGCTCAGCGGACATTTCATTAGGTACACAACCAAGACGGGGGTGGGAAAGCTGCGGTCCGTGGCTCAAAAAGGGCTCGGCACAAGAGCTGCAGCACATGTGATATTAATCAATCGAAACTGACCAATCGTGATCAATATGTCCAATGTAAACATGCCATAAGGGAGAAGTTGATATGCCCTTGATGGGAAGATGTGACATCATCATTCAGGGACACATGATAACTGATAGTTTGGGTTGCCACGGCAACAGAGCCAGTGTCGCTCCGATTGAAAACGGGCAAGTGAACTCGTATGAGTCACAAGCTTCTGATCACGTGCAATATGAAATCAATGCTCATCTTTTACCGAGTCAAACACAATATCATTTTTCCAAAACATCCAGCAAGAAAAAGAATGCTCATTTGTTCATCCATTTTCATTTTAATATTTTCATTTTAATAATCGAATAACTAAATAAATTCCATCCAAAAAATTTAATTCTTATGACATGGACAAAAGGCTTATTATTAAAAAAAAAAAAAAAAGTTTTACTGTGCATTTTAGGTATATTAGGAATGGGTGAGTACTGATTTCAAGGTCAATACCTTGAAATAATAACATCTGTAAAAGCAGAGTAGAATATTTTTACTTTATTCAGAACTATAATATAAAATATAAAAAAAAAAGCTAGCATTTCAACAGGGGTGTGCAGACTTTTTAAATAGATTGTACATAGAAAATAGGACAATGGTCAGTTTTGAGTGACACTATTCAGAATTCAATTTGTTTTATTATTATTATTAGTGTACGATTGCAGTGTTTGTAATATTTTGAAGTGTCAGGAAGATTTCTTGTCATGTGATGCATTATGAACACGTTTTTGTGAATGAACGCTGCGACATTCAAGTTCACCCTGAGAACAAGACGAGAGAAAAACGTACAGTATGAATCACCACAACAAAGTCGGGGAGGGGGGCGAGGGGGGGGTGTTGATGATGTCATTGATGATGGTGGGGGAGTCGGTCGTGAGTCAGAAGGAGGAGGTGGTGGGTAGAAACAAAAATGGGAGCACATGGGAAGGTGCATGGCGCACCTGCTAACATGCTGGATGACTCACCACTGCTTTACACACGCACACGCACGTGCACGCTGCTTTTAAACATACACACGCATGAAGGGCCAGGGACGGGGGGCAGGATGACTCACACGTCAAATGATATCATCATCATCATCATCTTCATCATCACACATGTCATTCCCAATTGGAGCAAACTCCACTTGATCATACATTGGGAATGAGCAACATTTTTGACAAAATATTTTATCGGCAAAGGAGAAGTGCTGACACGTTTTGTAACATTTGACAGAAACTGACCTTTTTGCGTATATATACTTTTTATTTTGCATTCATTGAAACTTCCATGATTGAAATTAGTCAGGAAATATTTCGTTATTGCAAGGGGAGCTATAGCACCCCCTAGTGCCGCCTTGTTGGTATCACTTATGTTGTGGAGGGCAGCGATTCTTGGGCTCCCTCTAGAGGTTTTTCGTAGAATTTTCCAAGAATGACACGCTATTAATTTTTTTATACAATACCTGTATGTGTATTTGTGTACAGTGGGTATAAAAAGTCTACACACCCTTGCTGAAATTCCATGTTTTTGTGATTGACAACCTGCGCAAATGTTTGTGCAGTGTTGAGCCATGTTTTTGAAGAATTTAGCTTTTTGTTGTTTTTTTTCAAGCTTTGAAGCATAGTTTCACAGTTTTAAGGCTTTTTTGGGGGGCATTACATGTTTCAGCTGTTTAGAGGTATGCTTTTGCAGTGTTGGCATGTTAAAGTTTTTTTTTGTGGATGCATTTTGCAGTTTCGAGATTTTTGGCTTTTTTTTCTTTTCTTTTTTGCGGTTTATGCAATTTGGGGACTTTTTTCAGTTTTGAGGCATTGGCTCACATTTTCTAATGATTGATTTATCCAGGTCTTTTTTTCCTTTCAGTTTTGAGGCAGACATTTGCTGTTGTTTTGAGACAATTTCAGCAGCGTTGAAGCACTTTGTGCTGTTGTTAAAGGAATCATTTTTGCAGTCCGACCAGCCAATTATAATGTGTGAAAGTGACATTGACTAATACGAAACATACAGTATGCATTACCGTAATCCTATTTTGGGTTTTATGTAATTCTAGCATAGTATTACTTATGCTATCTCTGGTCTCTGCGATTTCTGTGACTACTTATCCATTTTATAATTAGATGCCATTATGCACATTGGTGAGGGGTGTGGCTTTGGTCAGAGAGAAGTCTGGGGAGAAGATTAGCAAAGAGGCTACATTCAAATCTTGCTGGCAGTCTTAATAACATTTGCTGTTTTTGCCTTCCCCCGCCGGTATGAGACAATTTGCGCAGTAGCAAGCCATGTTTTGCCGTGTTGAGCCTTTTTGTGCAGTTTGAGCGTTAAATTCAGTTTCAAAGGCTTTTTAGGAATTTTTGATGCAAGTTCTTGAGGTTTTGACACTTTTTTGTGGCATGTCCTTTCAGTTTTTGCTGAAGATTTGCATTGGACAACAATAACAATGACTTTCCCAAAGCAGGGACTCTTTTATGGCTTAAAAACATTGTTGAACTTCCACACAAATACATCAAGTGCTCATTAATGACGTGTACATTTCATGGATGCTTAAATCCATTGTTTTGCTTGTTTTCATTAACATTTATAAAACACGATAGACAGGAATACCGGCGTTTGGCCCATTTAGTCACAAGAACCAGCTCATTATCATTATTACCCCTTATACGACCTGCATAATCAAACAACATATTGACTTGAAGAAGAAAAAACCCAAAAGCAATTGAAATCCATGACTTATGCGCTTACCTGTGAGCCCAACATCAGCCACAAGCATCCATCAACTTGTGAGCTGGCCTGAAATCATACAGGCAAGTCTACTGCCCCCTGGTGGATACTAAACAGTGCAATATCAGCCACTAGGGGGCGCACAGCAGAAAATAAGGCAGACAGTACATTTCACTTGCCAATCGCAATCAGCACTTTGACAACACTAAAAACGAGTCAAGGTCAATTATTTTGATACAATTTGCTATTTTAAACCAAGAGGACAAAGTGGTTGTTTTTTTGTTGTCCTTTTTATATTAAGCTGAGGAATGACAGTAAATATTAAATAGTTGTTTTGTTTTGAAAATGGAAAGGTGTTAGCTCAGTAGATGAAGAGGACTCGGGTGCGGGGCAATGTTGAGAAGGTGTCGGCCATCTTGCGGATTCGGGTGTAGTTGATGAAGCCTCGGAGGAAGAGCAAGAAGCCTGCAGGGGAACGCAGCCAAGTGTTAGCGTCAAAACGCAGGACTTTTGTCAATTTGTCTTGACCAAGGGTGGGAAGTAATAAAATCCAAACAGTTTGTAATTGTACTTGAGTAGTTGCACTTTTGCGGCTAAAACGAAGATAAACTCACCCAGCACCAGGAAGACCCACCACAGCCAATATTGGCCATCGAAGTAACCAGGAAAGTATGTGGAGAACTGCAAACACAAACATGCGCACTTACAACACATACAACGATTCGGCTCAGCTCGTTCAGGAAGCGTGCATACCCTGACGATGAGGACCCATTTGATAAGGGACAGACCGAAGCCGGAGATGGCACCGTAGCGGCCGGCCGCTGACGTGGTCAGACAGAAGGACAGGAAGAAACCGATCCAGTTGAACAGGAAGGCCACTGCACCAAACAAAAGGGACGGTCATGGAGTTCAGGTGTTTAAAAACAAACAAAACAGATCTGGGAGGTTTAAGTATCACTTCAGATGGCGTTGCAAAAAATCATAATAATCAGTTGCAAGCTCATTTTAAAGACAAAAGTCGCAATCGGCTTATTTTAGGAGAAAAAAAAGGTCATCATTTGGCAAGTCCTGGTTTGAAGAGAATTTTAGCAGAAATTAGGAGGATAAAGTCTCAATGAGGGAAAGTCATTTCAATTTAAGGGAATGAACTCGTTACATGAGAAATCTGCAATTGGGTGGGGGTGGATAATAATATTGCGAGACCAAAATGGGGATAAAGTGGCAACTTTGAACGGAAATGTTTGTGTTCCTTACTGAAGAAGGTGAGCATGAAGATGCCGTCGTTTCCTATCCTCAGCTGATCAGCATCCTCAAAATCATCTCTGGTTACAAAATCTTCATCCTGCATGACGAGAGGGCAACAATTGGAAACTTCCTTCAGCGCCGAGCTGCGTACAGCTCGTGATGTGAAAAACATGCGAGTTAAACCAATGCGCGGCTGAAGTACAACACACACACGTCACGTACGCCAGCCACAAAACAACAAAGTCAGCACAATATCCAAAAGTCTTGCACTGAAAGAACAAAAAGACACAAAAAGGGGGCGCTGTGGTGCGCAATCACGGTCACTACCTCACAGTCTCGCTCGCATGCGCGCACGTTACCTCCAGTGAGCTGCGTATGACATCATCCAAAGTCTCCAGACGCTCTCTGTTGTGAGGCTGCGGCCGAAACGGCGGGAAACACAACAGCGAGCGGCCGGTCAAACATGGCGACCACTCGCACTCAACGCAACCACCGCTACGTGACTAGCAAGGATTCTCTCCTTCACTTTTCATGTGTTGGATGGAATCCATTTGAACAATAAGGCCCTTTACATTTGCTGCATTGAAAACGGGACGCGGTCTGACGAGGCGTGACGGAAAGGAAAAAGCGTGCGAGACTCACTCGTACGGTCACCAAGGGGGCGCTGGTCTCCATTTTGGTCCTCTCCGCCTCATCATAGGAAGGTAGCGTGGTCGCCACGTTGTAGGACGGCGGCTTGGGGAAACTGCCGTCCTCCTTGCACTCAAAATACACTGAAACGTTGACAACACAAACACATTAAGTCAGGAAGAAAAACTACACAATTGAACATTCGAAGAAGGCATTTGTATTACAAGGCATTCCCACAGGTGCAACATTTGAAAAATCTCACAGCGCACCATCAAACAATGGTAGCTAAGCACTACTTTTGTCAAAAAAGCTCTTCAAAAGTGTGTCAGAAAAGTTCCAGGACTAAAGTAACACTTATTGTTTGGGAGCATCGCCAATAAAAGCAAGCAGGACGAGTTGCGATAAAGCCGCCGCAGGGCGCACAGTGGAAGATTAAAAAACATAATAATAGTCATTTATAACAATAATAATGATACAAATGATTGTCTTTATTCAGACTTTACTAATACACTAGGGAAATTGTCTCCAAAAATTAGGTGATCAATAGGCCGCCCTATAATCGTTGTTATTAGTAGTAGTATCTATTAATATTCCCAATGTTGCTTATGGATCTTCATCCAGCATCACGGCTGTGTGGATCGCATTGTGAACGTTTATGACAAACTTTGACACGCACGTTTTTTTAAATTTATTTATTTATTTGCATGACAAAAGCCTATAATTATTTATATCAAGCTCCATAGCAAATATTCTTGTACCAGACTATTTTTCTAGCTAATTTTTATCCTTATTGTCTTGTGTCAATATAGTTTTATTTAGCCTTTCATGGCGGCTGGTGGGTGAAATTAATATCGGCGTGTATTGCTGCGTGGCGCGATGATGTAATGCGTGCAGTATGTGTCCACATTAGTTGTTATTAATATGATTCGATGCGTGAGGTTTTTTCAAGATAGGTGATCAATGAGAGAAGAGGGGCATTTAGAATGTTTAAGTTCATTCGCTGCGTGCTTGTGACATCGGAGCAAGTCTGGAGCAAAACAAACATTAATGTGACCCAACATCCAGCAAGCATACATGGCGTTTGAGGAATCGAAGTGCACCACAAAGCTGTTTGTGTCACTCTTTCCCCATGTCTTCAGATGTGCGGATTGCGTTCGGTAGGTACAGACATCTTATTTTATATTATTATTTTTTTAACAGGTGTAGCAAGTGATTCATTCTACCTTTTGCCATCTTGTGGAAGTTCACAATTGCCCTGCCTGTCACTGGCACAGATCGATCGATCAGCAAAGATGCATAATTTGTGGGAAATTGCAGACCTGACATGAAGTGAAATCGGATCGCACACCTGACCATCAATGCCTGTTGAAGTCACAACGTCCACTAGGCGCCCTGTCGTGCGTCATTCACAGGCTCGCCTCTCTGTTTCTTACCGGCATTGTCCTCTGTGACGCTGCTGTAAGGAGGCGGCGCGTCCGTGGCGATCTGCTGCTGCTCCCTCAGTTCCAGCTCGTCCGCGTTGGCCAGCTGCACACACGAAAACAAAATACACAGGCAGACATGATTAATCGCACACGGAAAACGGAAAATGAACTTCCTGGTTTAGCCGTATGCTAGCGACAACAGCAATGAGTTAACTATATAACTGAACGCGAACCTATTTAAAACGTAGCAACTACGTTTTAAATAGGTTCGCGTTCAGTTATTGAGCGTCACGTACAATACAAGGTTATACGGAGGTAAATGAGTTAACTCGCATCGAACGAACTGAACTGCAGCGGCTAATGTATGTTTTCCATCCATGTTAAGAAGCACTTAGCATGTAGGCTAGTCGTGATGTGTACGGGGAGCGATGCATGATACCTGCTGATATCTGGCGCTCGGCTCGGCCATTCCGATTTGAACAGCGAACAGAAATACCAAAAGAAAAGACCCAAATCCTCAAGAAAATGATTAAACAAACTGTCAACTCGCCGTAGAGGTGGGGAAAATCGGGTGGTTTCAGAATGTGCGATACTGTACACGGATTGTCAAGTTAACAAATTGTACGACCACTTCCAGCAGAGTCCCGTTGAGTCAAAATAAACGTTTATGGTTAAAAGCGGCGTCAATGCAATTTGGGTGACATGAAGTCAGCTATGGCATGCAAGTATATTGTGAATGTTTTCACAATACGCATATTGGGTCGTTTGTGCCGTGGTATACATTGTTGTGATTCTCAACCACGCCCCTTAGCTTTTACTTTAAAATTACACTAGGAAATCGTTGTTTACCTATTAACTAACTTAACGCTGCTCTTCCCGTGCCAAGCAATTGACGTCATTGGGCACTACAACCCTCCCACGCCCCTACCCCCGCCTTGTGGAAAAATGTGATTCGTCAGACCAGTGGCTATTAAAAATCAAATACAAACATTGATGATCACAATAAAATAAATACAAAGAATAATGATCAAGTAGAATGAAAATGTATTCACTCAAAGGAAGAGAAAAAGATTAAGATGATGCTTTCAGTGAGAAATAAAGATGCAATGTTCTGAAATGCTCATCCTCATTTGACTGAAATGCACAAAAAAATAAAAACGTGTTTAATGAAATGAGTTAAGAGGATGCTTTCGAGTGGGTGGGTCGTAGCAATAAATACTAAAACGAAAAAATATATATGTGTCGAGTCATTTTTTTATGTAATAAGAATATGGAGTGGGTGACAAAATTGTCATTTGGAGATCATGAAACAAATGCGATAAATGAAAATAAAATATTTCAAACAATCATAACATCAAATGTGCAGAGACAAAAACAACAACCAGAACAAAGGTATTGTAAGGTTTTATTGTATCTTCAATTAAAATGAAAAAGACAACAGCACTACCTGTACATTTTTGGCAAGTCAGCTCAAGCCGTTTATGTAAATTAAGTGTTTTTGTGGTACTTAAGGAGCACGGGGTAAGTGGTGCCGATGTGCTTCTGGTTGTAGTGGTGGCACACGATCTCCACGTCGTAGAAACTGAACTGAACTTTGACCCGCTCGTTGGGCGAGCTGAGGAAACACAAGGTGTAGAGGGCAAACTCAAACTCTGGACTGACGCCGATGAAGATGCTGCCTTTGGGCTTGATGCCGTTCTTCCAACTGAACTGCAGGGCCAAGATGTGCTTGTTCTCATCCGGCTGCAGGGAACACACGCACACAAATCTCTACATGTCACACAGGACCAGGGTGATATATTTTATTTAGATTTAGATTACAAAAATGTTTTTATTTTTTATTTTAGTTATTTCATTAACTACTAATACTAATAAAAGCTTGGGTAGGATGAGAATCAGAATATTGCCATCTAACAGTCACTTCTTGCGTCCTTTTATGTTAAAAACAATTGTGGGTGTCCCACAACTATTTGATACCACACTAGACCGCTCCATTCTTTAATTATTTGTCGAAGAATGTTGTGTACCTGTGGCGAGTTGGCGTTGACGCTGTAGCCTTTGTAATCGATGTGTCCCAGCTTCTCCTGCAGGTACAGCTGGATCCAATTGTGGAAGCCGATGACTGTCCGCCCGCCTCTGGTTTCTCCAACAAACACGTGTTCGAAACCCGACGAATCTGGCCTGGTGGGAACCAGACTGGGATCACAAACGCCGCCTTACAAATATTATTAACTCATTCACTGCCATTGACGGCTATAAACGTAAAAAAATTCATTTGAACTATTTCTATTAGTTTAAAAAAAAATCTACTTTTGTTAACAAGAGTATGAAAACCTAGATTTTTTTTAGAAATACAGATATAAAATGTGTGATTAATCGTGAGTTAACTATTGAAGTCATGCAATTAATTACAATTTAAAATTGTAATTGCCTGACGCGACTTAAAGATTATTAAAAATTCGGGGCGTCAGGCGATTAAATTTTTTAATCGTAATTAATCGCATGACTTCACTAGTTAACTCACAATTAATCACAAATTTTATATCTGTTCTAAATGTACAATAAAAAATATATAGGTTTTCATACTCTTGTTAACAAAGGTGTAAAAAATTTGTTAAACTAATTAAATTAAACTAAATTTGTGATTAATCATGAATTAATTATTGAGTCATGTGATAAATTACAATGAAAAATTGTATTCACCTGATGCGATTAAAAAAAAAAAAAAGATTATAAGAAACTTGGGGCGTCAGGCGATAAAATTTTTAATTGTAATTAATCGCATGACTTCACTAGTTAACTCACGATTAATCACAAATCTGTTCTAAATTTACAAAAAAAACGGTAAGTTTTCTCATTATTGTTAACAAAAGTGGGAAAAAAATGTTTAACTAATAGAAATAGTTCAAATGAATTTTTGACGTCTATAGCCGTCAATGGCAGTGGATGAGTTAAACAAGGTTACCGTATATTACTATTTACGTATTTCACGTGAAACATGCATTTAAAACTGAAGAATAATAGTGCTGAAAAGATTTGATCACACAGCACAAGATCCTATTGACACATTTGTTGACACCTGCTGGACCCTCTCCTTGCGTAGAGTTCAAACCAGATTCTGTACAGCTGCTCCTTGAACTGCGTCTCGTCTTGAGGGGAAAGATTCTTCTCCACCAGGTATCTATGAGCTATCTGAAAGAAAACAAGACAAATCAACATACCGTCTATAATGCGGTAAAGAAAAAAAGAGAGAGCATGTATGTGGCAGTACAATGGCGCTTCCCCACCGTGTAAGCTTACCTTCATAGTGGGAGTCTTCACAATGGAGTCCAGGAACTTGTGGTTCTCGGCCACCTCCTCAGGGGTAACAATTTCTGGCTCCCCGGTGTCACTCACATAATTATCCAACAGGGAGATGAAGGCTGTCCATGCAAACACAAACACATTCTGTCAAATTCAACCTAGTGGGGAGAGAAAAGCTTTTTTACATCCATCCATCCATCCATTTTCTTGTCCTCATTGGGGTCACAGCTGACTTATGGAGAGAACCGGGATACACCCCGGACTGGTCGCCAGCCACTCGCAGAGCAAGTCTTCTTTCCATTAGGACTGACTGAATGCATGCATGCATGAAGCGACCAAGTCAGAGATGACAAATTTGTCATTCTTCTTCACTTATTCCAACAAACCGGACGACGTCATCATATCATGCAAAATTCCCCTTCTGGGCAAAAATATGACAACCGTCAGATTTGAGGCCTTTAATTCTGCCAGACTTGAGCTCAGGAAGCATCAAGAGTCATTAGTTGGTTCTCTCTTCTTGTTGTTTCTTTCGGTTTGTGACAAATACTCCAAAAAGAAGGACAAATGATAGGGAAGAAGAGTCCGAGATGAAAAATAAGATCGGTTTTGCACTCAAACATTCCAAACACATGCAAGAATGAAGTTTATTGAAGTCGTGCTAAACTGTCCATAGGTGGGAATAGAGAGAAGTGATGGAAGGAAGCATACATATATATATTTATTAAATAAAAAAATAAAAAATAAAAAAAAAGATTGGGCAAAAGACGGCGCCATGGGGCATCCCACAACAGCATTTCATGTAAATGCCTGAGAAGTGGGACACTGATCACCCCATCGCAATAAAGAGGCCTAAACACAACCACATAAACAAAGCGTACGTCTTGATTGGCAATTTCTGCCCATTTGTTGCCAGGCATAGTGAACTCTGTTTGCTCTGCAGTTATGCAACATGCCTGTCTCTTTGTCATAAGGAGATTATGCCAGTGGAGGGGGGGGGGGGGAGCTTTGCTGTGAGTAAATGAGATTGGGCGGGTCAAAGGGTCATCACCGGAGCAACTTGAACTGACTTCAAGATGTTCACTCACCCAAAAAGGTTTCCTTCTGGAAAATGTTCTCGTCGACAAATTTGAACAGAGGATATCCCGCCCCGTCGTTGTCGTCGTCGTTGACGGCCATGTTGTCTCCAGCTTTGCCCTGAAACAAAACCCACAAACACATTTGCAAATGATGTGTCATTTGCATGGCATGAAAAGGGTTTCGGAGCGAGCCAGCGTGTGCGCGTGCGTGCGGGCCGTTGCACCTGCAAGGATATCCTGTAGTCCTTTCCGGGTTGCAGCCTGTTGACGTCGTTGTCCCACAGTTCCTGCACCATGGCCGACAGCTCTCGCTCACTCTCGATCATCATATGGCTGATGGTCTCACTTCTCCACGTGGCGGCCACGGGGCTTGCTGCAGATGATCTTCGCCGATATTTGGCCTGAGGATTTTTTTTCTTCCACATTTGAAATGAGGAGGAGACGTTTACATGTGTGAAAGTCACAGAGATGCTCATGAACGTTGGAAAAAAATTAAAAGCTATTTGGGTGTTCGCATTGTTAAATGGGAAGACATCACAGTTGCTTGTGTAGCGACGAATCGCAACTCAGCTGTTTTCTGAAGTTGAGCCTGTGATTGGTCCCTACCTGAGGAACTGTGATGTCATTTTCAGTCAACAGAAAGTGGCAAAATGGCCGCCACCGGAGATGGATTAAAACTGCTGGATTTGGCTGCTTAATTCATATTCCAGATAAAAGGACATTTTTATCAAATGTAATATACATGTGTATTATATTCCTATATTTATATAGAAATAAAATATTCCTCAACATAGAAACTCCAATAAATAGACTTAGCTGAAGTTGAATACAGTATAATATGAAAATGTGTTTATCATTTAAAGGCATAATGTTTTTTGCGTTTCTATTTAAATAATCGACAACACATTTGATCATAATTTAAAAACTTTTGTGACATTTTCAAAATGAAACAGGTCTTGAAAAACCACAGGTAAATCAAACGATAAGCGACTTTGATTTTACATCTAAAAGAATTACGTTCAACATTCTTTGGTTGATCCATTCATTGATTATCGGCCTGCTGCTTTTAAGCACATGTTGCACATCTATTTGGGAACTTTCTGTTGAACCTTTGAGCTCCAAGCCTTGCCCCATGATCACACACTGACCTTTTTTCGAGAGAGGCGATCCCGCTTGTTTGCCAACGTTCGTCGGTGGCCTTCAGGTGCTGCTGCTGTTGCGTTCCTGTGTTTGTGAGAGAAGAGATGTCTTTAGGGGCATAGTGGCAATCAGTCAGCCAGTGTGCGTTTGTGCGTGTGGATGGGAGGGGGGCACGGCAGGAGAGAGGGGGGGCCATTTTAAAGGGTTATCCGCTGTCAGCAACTCTAGCCAAAGGGGTGACACAATGTTGTCGTCTCTTTTCAGTCTCAGGCTCCAACGTGTGCTCTTTTGTTTCTTTAGTATTTCATTGTTGCTCCCTCGCGGGCCACACGGCAGCGCCACCTGGATGACAAGCCCAAATATGGCTCACGTCACGCCGCAGGTGACAAGACGACCTGTGGGTTGACGGACACGTACACGCGCAATGGTTACTTTGAAACCAGTGCAGTGGGACCCAAATGTGCTCAAATAAAAAACACTCATTAGGATGGTCGGAAGTCGGATTTCTCCCAGTTCCGACCTGAAAGCATTAGAGGCGAAAGTAAACAACCAAAATGGCTGACAGTGATAAATAGTTTTTATTTTGGTACTCAAAAAACATTTTGACCTCCAGCAAACTTGCCCTCTCGCACGTTTGCTTCATTTATTGTTTTTATCTTATTTCATTAGCATTCCATACAGTTCAGTAGTTCACCGTATAATTTCATGCAGGGAGTTGGCGGCATACTGTCATGTACGTTGTGTTACGTGAAGTTATGTCGAATATTTATGAATGAAGAAAGATACCTAGTTTTATACTCGAGTAAATTGTGTTTTACCATTCACGGGCTGTTTCCCAAGTGACCGCCATTGAAGTGACGTCACATTGTAGTCCATCGGTGAAGTCGGGGTGTTTTTTTTTTTGCCTACGGTGCAGGTTGGCGTGAGTTCGCTTCCCCGCATGGGAGACACAAGGGAGGAAAAAAACAGGACACCCCCCGACTTCGTAAGTGGGATTTCCGAGTTTAAGGGGGCGTTCCCGTACATACTTCCTTGTTTGTGGTCGGAAAAGTCCGACTTCCGACCATTCTCGAATGCAGCATTACTGGTACATCAAATTCCGATAAAGCACGACATGAATGTGCCAGCAGTTATTTTAAGTGCATCGCACATCCGTTACATTCTAATCCACTCTCTACTGTCTGTTGTAAATATATAATCCTATTAGAAATAAAGAAAATTAACTAGTTGCCTTATATTTAAAAGCTTTACCAATTGGACAGGCATGTGCAATCGGAAGCTTGAAGTTAATGAGTGTCAAATGAAACGGCAATCAAGTACTCATCCTTTGAAGACGTTGAAAAGAGAAGGGACAAAATGGCAGATGCAGTCTTCAATTATGTTGCATTTTATGTGAATGGAAATAACTGTCGGCTAGCAGATGTACGACTGAAAAGCTAGATGGGGGAGTGGGACATTTATTTGGAAGCTGAAGAAAGATGATTTGAAGAATGAAGAACAGCTTTTTGTTTCTTTTCTTTTTTTGCTTGAACATTATTTGAAACAAAAATAATTTCCACTCTGTTGGCTATTCAAAAATGATTCATTGTTTGGATAGTAGCCTTTGGCAACATGCTACAAACGACACCTCATCACATTTGATTAAGTAGGAACAATGTTTAAAATGAGACTGATCTAAAACATGTGGTTTTTGAAAGCAATATCATCTTCAACTCAGCTGATGAGCACACATTGAACAAACAGTCAAATTGTGCTAATTGGATTCTGAACAGACCTCCAGACGAAGACCCTCCCAAAATGGACTCCCCCTTTAACTGCGTTACTCATTGATGTTTTGTTTTGAGACAACTATCTTTTGTGGCAGTAAAACTCAACATTGTCTTTCGTTTGAACTCCTTCCACTTGTATTTATGTCAACAAATGACATTGAAAGGAAATCTATGAGCGGGACATTTTTTTGTAGCACACTCAGTCACTTCACTGGACACACCACTGTGGCATCCCGATATTTGAGAAGCGATCCTGAAAGCGTGATAATTAATGGTCGGTTTGCAATCTTGCACATTTGATTCCACTCGGCAAATCTCATGGGAAAGTCTGACAAAAAGCAGATAAAGCCAAATATTCTCATCATGTGCAATAATACATTAGTTGTATTTTGGGGGCTCAATTTAGGAATGTGCTTTATAAAGGCAGCATAAAAAGGCTACCACAATAAAGGCTAAGTGCTTTCTAAACAACCGATTGGACGTCATTATGCGGTGTACCTAATGAAGTGTCTGATGACGCAAGACTCAAAAGATGAAAAACGACTGAGGTGTAGGATTAAAGTGCATTCAGGCGGGCGGGAAGCACTGCAAACAACAGCCGTCAGTCTTCTTCGTCACTCCACAAAGCCTCGTCTTCATCCAGATCCACACCGTGGAAGAGTCTGCAAACAAACAAAGATTGGGGATCGTGTCGTTAGCACAAAATGTTGGCAGGCAGGCGTGTTGGCGTGAGGAGGAGGACGTGACTCACTGATTGTAGCAGGGCGAGTGTGGGTTGTTGAAGTGACTGTACGGGTTGGCTTTGTTGAGCAGGCCCAGACACAGCCAGCAGAAGTAATGGCGGCATGAGGTGCACGTCATTTTGTTGCAACCGTCCACTTTCTACACACAAAAAAGGATGTCGCAGAATCTGGAGCAAGTGTGGTGTAGTAGCAGCCCGCGACCAACAGGGGGAAGCGCCACCCCTCACCTGGATGTTGGTGCCACAGTAAGGGCAGCATTTGGCATTGTCGTTGAGCCAATCTCTGCTAAAAGACTCTTCCACCGCTTTTTGGATCACCCGCTTGCCAAAGCGCTGCTCCAGAAACTTTTTGGCCTCAGCCGTGGCAGACAGATACTCGTCTCGAAGGCTGCGCAATTCCTCTGTGCCACACCCAGAAAAAAAAGAGAAGAGACATTAAGTGGAAGCATTCGGAGATCAACACCAAATTTCGAAAAATAAAATAAAAAAAGATCAAATCAAGTGTGATGTGAGGAAATCTTGTGAGTCATAAGCTTAGTGAGCACGAGTGATAATAAACATCAACAACACTTGTTTGATCAAGCAGATGCTCATTCAGCATGGCCTATTAAACTCAAACAAATCTAGCAGTAAAACTTAGTAAATACGCCATCTAATGGTGAACTAATTTATTTATTTTAACAACCGACTACTGATCTCCCAAAAGTGTTTTATCACACCAACGCACGTTTGTTTTATATAATGGTAGGTGCAGTAATGGCTAATTATATCACAGAGGTGGTGCTGTGTCTTACGGGAGGCTGACATGTTTGGCCGACCATCTGTTTGCTACGGATACCCGAAGGCAAAGAAGTTGGCGAACGTAGTTAGCCCCAGTGGTGCTTGCAGCTGCTGTCGGAGCCAATGGGTCGACCGCCCGCCGCTGGTGGTCGTCAGCCGAGTCCCGACATTCGGTCTCCTGCCGCTCGTCTCCCTCTGCTTTGCTCTCGCTAGCTTTTATTAGCCTCTCCGGCTCTTGTTAGCCGCTCTGGCTAACTCCTCCTGCTCGCTCACGCCAAATAATAACTGGTAGTAATTGGTGGTTGGCATGCAAAAAAGCGTCCTTGTAATTTATTAGTTCACCATTAAATAATTTACACTTTTATGAATTTGTATAAAACAGTGACTTTTAAAGTAAACTACAGTCGGGATTGAAGTTTGGAGAGCTTGAGGGTGGATGAGGATTGCAAGACGGATGTGAGCAAATGTTACCTGCGGGGATCTTGCAGTGCGAGACCCCGTGGTAGCCCATCTTGCAGAGCGTGCAAAAGGCGTACTGGCAGACGGAGCAGATGCCCATGGTGCTGTCGGGCTCCACCATGACGGCCGTGCCGCACGCGTGGCGGGGGCAGTACACCACGTCGGCCATCAGATCCAGACTGGACTGGAGCAGCAGGCGGTCGTAGCGGGCAAACAACTCTTCGTCCACCAGCTGCTTGACCTAGCGAGGCGAGGCCGGGTCAAACGTTTACAACCGACCGCATGTCCGGCGAGTAGACGGCGGCGTGCTACCTGCATGGGCGTGGCCACGGACGAGCACTTGGGCTCGGGGCAATTGAGGCACTGCACGTTGCCGTCTCGTATTTGGATCTGGAAGTATTCCGTCATGCAGGATTTGCAGTAGACGTGCTGGCACTCCTTAAAGCAGAGGCAGGTGGCGCCGCGCTTCTCCGTCAAGCAAATAGCGCAGCAGAAGGGCGTGGCGTCAAAAACTCTCTGCCGTTGCGCCTGGTCAAAGTCCAGCAGATGAGGTAGGAGGTCGGCGCGCGTGTCCAGCGACAGCACGGCCCGTGGGTCCGGCGGGGTCTCACACTTTTTCTTCTTCGTCTTCTTCTTCTCCCAGCTATCGCAAGGACTTCCCACTTCACCTGAACAAAATTGCAAAGAAAGAAAAAATTCTGACCAATCAAGTTTGGCAGTTGTTAAGAAGCACTAGAGCTGAATGATTTTTTTTTTTATTGCATTTATTCTCCCTCAATATTGTGTTTAATATTACTTTAGGGGAGTCAGGCAATTAAAATGTGTAATCGTAATTAATCGCATGACTTAAATAGTCACGATTAATTGCAAATTGTACATCTGTTTTAAATTTACAATAAAAAAATCTGAGTTTTCATACTGTTGTTAACATAAAAGTGGGGGAAAAAATGTTAAACTAGTAGAAATATATGGCTGCATAGTTTAGTCATTGCTACAGTCATTTCATAATTCATAAAATTGAGTTAAAATTAAAAAGATGTACAATAAAAATGAGTGTGTTAAGGAAATGAAACTAGAGACCTCAAGGAAGTTATTTGCCGAGAAATCTCAAAATCGACAAATAATGTCCAACTGTCTAATATTGTCCACATTCATCCTCCTGACATGAGGACCATTTTGCCAGAGCAGGTCAAATTTTTATTTATTTATTAACATTTTAAAATAAATTACACCTATTGATTTTTTTTAAATTGCATTCAAGTTTAAATTTGAACAGTTCTGCAAAAAAAGAAAGAAAGAATTTTTAGGCATTTTCATACGTGCAGCCTTCCATTCATACCTGCGACGGCGTGGTCGGCTTTCCTGCTGCTCGCCTTGCTTTCATGCCTGCTGACCAAGAGCGGAGACTGAATGCTGAGGAAGTCCAGCACATCCTCGCTGAGAAACTGAATCCACGTGAAGAGAACCACGCAGCCTTGGTTCTCCTCCCATAATTCATCCAGACGTCGGCACAGAGCGCTCATCTGACGACAACGAATAATGATAAATAAAATGGTCTGCCGCCATATTCTCATTATGCATCACACCTGTCCTCTGGACATCCATTTTGAGCTGACGGTGAATATTGGCGAATTTGTAGATGGATAGTCTTCAGGAAGCTCAAAGTTGAGAACCAAAGGCGGCAAGAAGCTGATTTTATATTCGATTTGCTTCTCCCCTGCAAAAGATTGGAGAGAAGCGGAAGCATAATAACATTTGAATGTGATAAGTCCATTCTTGTCATCATTCATTTTTCCTCAACTTTCATGAATTAAAATATCAATATAGATTTTGACAGACAGGTGTTTGGACACAACATAAACATTTGCTGAAAAATCCCACTGTAGTTGTCAGTGGCTCAATTGAGTCAATCGTTTTGCTCTCACTGTACCTTTGACGACAACTTTGAAATCGGGGGGAAGCTTCACGCAGAGTTGGATCTCCCCCCCCTGGGCAGAGTCCGCTCGATGGAACTCGTCCTCATAGATACTTGCTAAGGCAAGGAGCTCATCCTCCTGGTCTGCCTTGTCCTGAGACATTTACATTCCTGATAAAACAACAATAGTAATTAGGACTGGCTGGTTAATCTTTTTTTTTTCTTTCAAAAAATGTAATATTTCTTTTTCTCCCTCCTGACGTGCACGGCTTAAACTAAGTACATGGATGCAAACAAAGAGGAGCTTGTATACAAACTTTGGGGACTTTTTGACTCCTCTAATGCCTGTTTAAAAAAATGTGAATACCAAGTTCAATTACTACAAAGGGTCAGGATAATGTTATAGCTTATGTACATATATGTTGGAGACTTAAGGTTCATTTTTCCTTTCCACCTTGTCCTCATCTATACAGATCTGGATGGGCCACACATCCATCACCTCTTTATCCCCAAAGACAATATATCTAACAAATTTTAGCCGCAAGTCGTTTTTATTAACAGCTCGAATAACAAAAAACACACAGTATTGTTGCGCATGGAAAGTAAACACGGGAAGACAAACCGACAGAGGAGCAATGACGTTCACGAGTGCACCGTTGTCAACTCCATGGCAGCCGACGTCATTCTCACGTGACGTAATGTCACCAATTTACTTTATGGTAACAAAAAACAACAACAACTGAAGCTTACTTACCTTATCCAAGTGGTTTAACTCTCACCTAAAGCATAAACAGCGGGCGCGTGGAATTATTGGAGGGGGGGAGGGGGGGGTAAAGATTTGCCAGCAGCTAACGCTAGCCTTCCTCGTCTGGGACTGACGTAAACAGTTGCTCATGCCCGACCTCGGCCAGCGCTTCTCTAACTAGTTGTCATAGCGTCGACATTTTCCCTTCCCACGCGTGTGCGAGACATCAAAAAGTCCACTTGATGCCACGCTGAAAAAGAAATGAGAAGTGGGTAAAACACGTTTCTTACCTTAAAAGTGCCAAACGCTGTACAGTAGACTTGTGCTCCGTTCCGATAGCGTTACTCTACCTGATTGTTGCAGGCAGCGACCCCGCCAGGCTTGGAGGTACCGTCGCAGGTAAATAAAATAAAAAAATGCACAAACTGAACTGTACAGGTGAATTTATTCGTCGAATTTTTAAAAACAGATTTTTAATGTCTTTTAAAATTGAAAGATTGATTTTGATGCTAAAACAACTCTATGATACAAATTGCAATTCCAACTCAGACGGGACAGACGTTGGTCATAAATGGCTGTTTTCCAGCCTCATAAAAATACTCATTAAATAGTGCTTATAAAATGAGGTCTTCATTTTAACATTAAAACAAAAATAATGCATGTGATTTTTTTTTCAGTTGCAATAGTTTGTTTTGGGAAAGGCAAATTGCATGAATGAAAATGAAAATAATAATGAAACTAATGAAAATAAATAGGAATGCATCTTCTTTTTGGTTACAATTAGTCTCCCTAAAAAATAGTATGTCAGTGGGGCAAAAAGTGATGTTTTTTAATTAAATTTATTTATTTAATTGTAGGAGCATATTACTTTTATGTCTTACTTTTTCTTCCACCCTGTTAGACCATATTAGGATAAAAGTAAACTTAATTTTTTTTTTTAAGCTCACAAACATATTTTATTATTTTATTATGTGCAACTCAAAAAGTGAAACTCATAGAATCATTATATACATAGGCTAGTTTTAACCTAGTGGTCTTACGTTATAAATCACGTGTGTACATTTTATTTTCTTGTTTTTTCCTTGATATTCTAATGAATTTGTAATTATGCTTATGTGGATCTCCATGGGTACTTCTCTCACAATTGTTTACATTATTGGCAGTGTCACCCACTCAGTCCAATTTCAGCCTGACAAAAAAATATTTAATTTCGATTAAAAGAACACACCACTAATAACTCATTTTCCAGCATTGTGTAGAAAGAATAAAATTGCAAATATCTATGAAATCTTATTCTCAGAATTTTCTTTTAAACCGATAAAGTATCAACAACAAAAAAACATAACGAGTGCAACACCATTATTCTGGTCACGTGACCGTGATGACGTATCACGTGCGTAGACGACAGCTGCCGTCATTCATTGAATAGGAGTTTGCTGACTTAATGGGCAAGAAAAAGGCCGTCTTCTATCCCAATTACTGCGCCAATTCTGATTAGAGTAAAATCTTTAGCACATCAGGTTTCATGTCATTCCGTGTGGGGGTGGGGCGGTGGGGGCTAAAATGGTGCTTAGCACACAACATGTAGCATGGCCTGTAGAGTAAAAGTCACCCGGATGTTTACCATCCAGTTAGGGACCGTCCACAACTTACATTTCCAGAGTGAACAATGTAAATGGTGACTTGACTGGTAATTTGAGCCTCTGCTACATGCAACTTGTAGACAGTCCCCAACTCCGATTTGCTATGAGCCAGCGGGCAGAATGAGTTGTTATCAGCCACTTTCATCCCCGCTTTCGACTGTGGACACAAATCTTTGGAGAGTCCTCAGTAGCTGCACTGCTTTTGAAGAAGTGCTTCTTTGCTATAGGGTGTAATTACTCCTTTAATGTCCACCGTGGGACGCAATAATTCCTCGTGAGTGTCTTTGTTGTCATTAGCGGCCATGTCATATATGCGTGCTTTACGACAGCAACGCGTCACGTTGATCACGTGACTGTCCAAGATGGCCGATACTGTACTTAATAAAAAGTGCTATAAGATCATAATCGCTCAACATAAATTGCCATTTTTTCCCCCAGGGAAGAGCTCAAATGAACCATTTCCACAGAATAGCCGGATAATTTTTCAAAAGTATTCCTTTAAGGTCATTAAGATGTTACGACTCCTTGGAATTGTCTGAAATTTTAAATATAAAACACATTTTAAAGTTACATTTCTTACACAGTGGTGATCGGAATTTATGTAGCATTAACCAGTTCTAATTTCAGATAAATGAAAACTATGACCATTGTCCTTGAGGTTTATTTTTGATGACATAGCAACAGTCGAAACACCTCGGCGAGCATTATGTAGAAAGAATGCAACCAACCAGTGAAGCATACATCAAAATCCATGAGAAAAGTCATACAACAAATGAAATCCGGCGGGATGATAAACTGTAGGTATTTGAACTCGGTACAAACACGTCTGTCCTTTGAAATCTAAATACCCACCCCCCAAAAAATCACCTTAAAGTGGATTAAAACACACAATACATTCCAGATTCTTCAATTTGACAAGATATACTGCAAACGTATTCACGTATCCCAGTGTGTCACATACAGATTTTAAACTAGTTTGTAGTCATGAAGAAACAGAACAAGTCAATGAGCAGTACTGATTATGGAAATGCTGCCGAATCCTCACAAGTGTGACAAACTCGGGGCAAAAACAGCGCAAAAAGTTAGTCAATGTCCATTTCAGGGATTTTGTTTTCTGACGTTTTCTGCTCCAAGTCTGCAGGTGTGTTTTTGTCCGAGTCGGGGGGCTGGCCCTCTGTCGTTCCGTCCTGCCCGTCGGTGGGCCCGTTGTTGGTCTTCTCCTTTGGCGGGTCCACCTTGGGCTTGGGCTTGGGCTTGAACAGCACAGGGTTGCACGCCGAGTAAAGCTCCTGTGGAGAAAGAATGATGCTGGGCTTCAATTCAATAAAAAAAAAAATCTTTCATTCTTTAAAACAAAAAGAAATGAAAAGGGACAGGAAGAAGAATAACTTGTGATATATGCCTCAAATCAACACACACACACACAAAAACAAGGTCAACACAAAATAAATGACAGCAAACAGTCAAGACGCTTTCAGAGTAACAATTAAACAAAATAATTCAATAGAATGACCTTGTGCTAAATATATTTTTCCAGTAATTGTGCTTTTATATATTTTGTAAAAACACAAATGGACTGAAATAATTTAGTTTTATAATCCAGATTGTTCCACAAACGAACACCTTGAGTTGAAATACATCGTTCTGTTTGTTTTGTACTGTATTTAGGTTTGGAAAAAATATCTGATCCTCTTAATTTGTATTCACGTTTTCTTTAAAAAAAAAAAAAAAGATTTGCATGTTAATTGTTAAGATTTCATGATGGGCTTTGTACATTATTTTAATATTGAATATCCGATTAGTGTGGTCTCCGTATCCACAACCGAAAATGACACAAATAGCATGTTTCTGTAAAACAAAAAAGGGTTCAGTGTAGGTTTTTTGGCTATGCACCCCCACACTTCAATGCAATAGGTCAGGTATGGAACAATTAATGAATTATATAACAATCACAAAGCATTCTTGTTAAATGATTCTTTAACCTTGTGTAAAACGGCTACAATTTGGGATACCTTAGATTTGACATGTTTTATATGCGCTTTACATACGTTACGATACGATACGATACTTTTATTTTCCCGTGGGGAACTTTTTCCTGGACTCCGTCCAGCTGCAGTTTACAGTAAAGAAAATATGTTAAAACATGTTGTTAAATGTTCATCAATAATAATACCTAGAAACTTACACCGGAAAAAAAAAACAACCTTCTCAATTATTTGTTGTTACGCCAGCACCCAAAAGGGAAGAAATTATTTTGTGACCCCCCCAACTCTCCTCCATGTCTATAAATTATATAATTTGCCTATAAAATTGTTGTAAGTAAAGTATACTTCTTGCACATTCTCTGACAACGAGAGCGCCGCTGCCCCCCACTGTATTGGATGTGCAATTACACCAAAATAAAAAGAGGGGGGCTTTATGGACTGGATTAAAGGATAGACGGTCCCTAGTGGAACAAATTGTATTCCACATTGGAGGTTGAAATGTGAAACGGCTCGCGTACCTTGCACTTGGCCTGGATCTCGCTGACTTTGACCACCGGGTCCAGTGTCGGGTGCCGATTGTTTTGCAGGTTCATCTTGTTGTTCATCCAGGCCATGGCGTCGTTCACCTGCTTCTCCACGCGGGTCACTTCCAGCTCGTCTAAGTGCGCGTACTGCTCGTCCTGTGTGCGAGATGACGTGAGTCTTTAATGGCAACGTGACTGCACACTGAAAAACTGACGAGCATTTCCAATTTGTAGAAAAGTCTAATAAAATGATTGTAAACTAGCTGAGCGGTTTGCAGGCATAAGTAAGCTGTGAACAAAAGATGAATTGACCCCGACTTGTGAAGTGGAATCAAGTGACTTTTGTAGATTGTTACCTTTGCCTTGTAGGCGTTGATGATCTTTATGTCCATTTGGACTTGCCTGCCCAGCTCCTCAAACGCTCCGGGTCGCTCCTCAGCTTCCATGGCTCTCTCAACGATTGGCTGGCCCATTTTCTGTGGCCAAGATGACACCGTTTCATTCTTTGATCGAGTAAGCTCGCCGGTTATTAAGCACCAACCCCAAGCGATATCACTACTGACAAATAAATACTTTCAATACCTTAAGCTCTGCCAGTCTGTCAATGTAAACTTGCTTCTTTTCATCCTCTCCGTCCTCATACAACCAAGTCTCGGTGTCCTCCAATTTTAATGAGAATGAATTACGATCCTGCAAAACAGGAAATGTCACGGCTGGGAAAATGGAATGCAAGAAAAGCAGTTGTGAGTTTTTTTTATTTTTATTTTGTATGTTTATACAAAATAAAATAAAAAAGAGAGAGCAATGATGTAAAATTACCGAATGAACAATACTGAGCTCTCCAGATAAAAAGAAAGAAAAAAAAAAAAAGCAGTTGTGAGATGTATTAATTTTTTTCTACAAATATTTTCTTACCGCTTCAGTGATAAACTTCTCCAAGGGGCCGAACAACTTGTCTCTCATTTCGTACACGTACTCCTCCACGTTGTTCTTAGAGTCGTTCCTCTCCTTCTCCAGCTTGTCCTGCATGATCATCTTGCCCTGCAGCCGTGACCACAATCACACGTAAGCAACCAGTGTGTGATGAAAATGGCCGTTTCCAATTTTGTCGATTAAAGCCGTTCTACTCGGTTGTATTCAAAGTGGTACAATTTTACAGAAAAAAAAAAAAACTTCACATGGTTTCCGAAGTCAAGTCTTGTTTTAAAATGAGAAAAAACATGAAAGTAAAGTTGGCTGTACTGCAAACTAAAACACTTAAACTAAGAGCGAGCATGACGTCGTTTGAGTGCATGTTGGACGTGCCCGGGTGCTTTTTCAGAACCTTACCTCATTCTCCACAAACATATTTAGCACGTCAGCGGACAGCTGCCAGTACAAATTGGTCTCGATGGGCAGCTCCAGCGTCTTTGTTTTCACTTTGGGCTTCTTTGCCTGAGGCTCGTTCTTCTTCTCCTGCTTGCCGTCCTCCGCGGCCGTCTGAAAATCAGCCGTGGGGAAAGAACATCAGAGCGATCCCCACACGCTTACGCCCTCTACAGGCTGTACATGGTATACGAGCAATCTGATCGGATCCTTCGTCCCAATTGTGTTTACTTTGGAGCGACTTTTACCTCCATCTCCTCTGTGTCACCTTTCTTGTCTACCCCAGGGACTGCTTTTGGATCTTCCTGGTCTACTTGCATTTTGTTCTGGGGTGGCGACAAAAACATGATGTAAACATGGGCCACCTCCTCCACTTATTGTGTTGTCGATACGTAATTGGCCAAAAGAGATCGTTTTAGCTGCACCCCCGATCGTGATGTCGCTCGTACAGTGTACACGCGAGGCACAAATCAACACGTAATCTACTATCAAATTAACTATTTTAATAATTGGGTAATCATTTGGAGCCTTTTTTATTTTATTTAAATCCTCTGATTTCCAGTATATCAACAGTAATTGTTCACCGAACACGGTTTAGGGGTAGAGTTCGCCAGTCGGCGAGCTGGCGAACTTAGTAACAGGGTTAGTTTTTCACTTAGATCGTTGGGGTGACGACCGGGGCCTCTCCCCGCTGGGCCTGGGGTTCGGGGATGCCGCCCGTCCTCCGGTGCCCCCATCTCCCCTTCTGCCCCTGGTGTTCCGTCCCTCCGCGTGGTGGGGTGGGCGCGGGCGCCCTCTCCGCTCCGCTGCCCGGCCCCCTCTTCGGCGCGGATGCCTGGGTGCGGTGTGTCCCCGGGGTCTGGGGTCGGGGGCTGGGGGGCTGTCGGTTGGTGGGGGTGGGGGCGGGGGCGGCTTGGTTGGTGGGGGGGTGGTGGTGGTGGTGCCGGGGTGGGGGGTGCTGGGGTGGGGAGGGTGTCTGGGGATTTGGGGACCTGGGGGCGGTTGGGGCTGGGTTGGGGTGGGTGGCGGGGGCGGGGGGGTCGCGGGGGGGAGCGGGGGTTGTGGGCCGGTGGGGTGCCTGGTGGGCCTGCAGTGCCCCGTCCTGCTGCGTTGGGTTGGGGGCGCGGGCCGCGTTGGGGTGGGGGGCGCTCCTGCTCCGGGGTTTGCTCTCCGGCCGGTGGCCCCTGCGGGGCCCGGGGGTCGTCCTTTGGCGCGGCCGCGGCCTGGGGGGCCCTGAGGTGTTGCGCTTGCTCTGTGCTGGCGGGGGTCGACGGCTCCCCTCTTTGGTGGAGATTTTCATGCATGCTAGATCCACCACACCAGCATCTATCGAGACTCAGACACAATTTGTTTCTCCCTCAGGTCATTGATTCGGTGGAGGCTGGTGTCTGTGGATCTCACTCTGCTTCGTCTGTCCTTTCTACCTTTCCTCAGTTTCTCCTTTGGGCCCTTGAGGTTTCCCTGATTTGTTGGAGTTTGGATGTCTTTGGGGTTGGTGAAGGTTAGTGGCCCGGTGGGTGGTGTCTGGTCGGTGCTGGGCTTCGCTTTTCTTTCTTTTCTTTGGTCCCCCTTTGGGTCTCCTGGCGGCCCCACGACTCTGGCTGGATTTTGAAGTGTTCGGTTTAGGTGAACGGTATGGGAATTCTTATTTATTTTTATTTTTTTTCGCACGCACGCACGCACACACACACGCACGCACACACATACAAAAAAAAAAAAAAAAGGGAGAACAATGATGATGACATTTCAAATGATCAATACTGAGATCTCCCAAGAAGAAAAAAAAAAAAAAAAAGAAAGTAATTGTTCACCGATTTCTGTAGTCCTTTTTGAAAGAAGACTGATTATCTTCTGTGTTAAATCAAAATAAGACATTTGCAAACATCTGTTTTTAGTTTAATTTGAATTTTTTTTTAATCACTATACAAATACGAAGTACGAAATAAACACCAATCAACAGTTAATAAACAGCAACAGGAAAAAAAATGCTTTCGTAGTACGTTTTAATGCAAAATGAAAATGAATCCGATTAGTCGATTGAATAATCGATATATGAATCGATTCTAAAAATATTCGATAGTACTACTTAAATTATTGATGGCCGCAAGTTGAATGATCGTTTGGGCAATATACAATGTCAAGCTAATATTACTACGGAATAAGGCCATGGTGAATATTAGCAGGACTGAAAATATATATTTTTTAAGCAATTGACTTTCAAGTAATATAAAAGAAATAAAAACTGAGTCATTTGCACACAAAAAGTAGCAGGAATTATAGTACAGGAATAATAACATTGGATAGTCCTTGTGTGAGACTCCGGCCGCGAGCTGTGGCTAAAAGCAGCTCCTGAGTGTGTGTGCTTGTATTGATGCATTCAATAACCATCTGGAAACGGCATGGATGACTGTGGCTCTCCCTTCCCACATGCAAGCAAGGTATCACAAGAAGTATACCGTGAACCTCCACATATTTACAACCCAGCCTTTGCTAAATTTGTGGATTTTTTAAAATCTTTGGTTACTTGCTAGAAAGCAGACTTGTTTTGCTTTGTGATGTCTATTATAAATTAGTACTAAATTAGAGTGTTCATTTTATCAGCCATTTTAAAATGTAGTCTCAGTTTTAGTCCAGTTTCAATCACGTTTGTTAGTTTTTGTCATAGCTTGTCAACCTCATCTGTTTTTTATTCAATCATTTTTACCCTTGTATATTTTTTGTTATTATGTTGAACATTTCGGATCTAAAACTATTTCACATCAAAATGTATCTTTTTTTTTGATGAAAGACAATTTGACACACAATTACAGTGGCTACTATGGCTCATGCTACGAGCTAGCAAATCAGCTAGCATTAGTTAACGGTCGGTTTAACATTGTTGTTGGAATGTAAATAGCCATTTGATTAATGCTACGCTACTATAACTATTTTTTTAAACCTTTCGCCGTGAATCCACCGACTGTCTGTCCCATGTATTTGCGCATGTTGCACTCGCTTGCTAGCTGCAGATTTTAAAGGGAGGGGGTTCTCAGATTAGCAGTGACAGATTAGCAGAGACAAGATTTTACAAAATTATATAATTTTTGCCTCGCTTTTGTTCATGAACTAAAATGCCCATAGATTTTAGTCCAATTTTTAATGAAGTGAAGTACATTTTTTATCTCGTCTTCATTAGTCGACGAAAATACATACTGATTTAGTTATTGTTTATTAATGAAGGTTTTAGTCTAGTCTAGTCTTAGTCTAATATTTTTGTTTAGTTTTTGTTGAGGAAATTAACACTACTAAGTTACTACTATTGCTTGGAGCAATGGAACTATGCTGAAATGAGAGGAGGAGCTTCATTTAGTATACTGTAGAGTACAAACAAAAGAATGTGACTGATGAATCGCGATATACCAAAAAAGTGCAGCGTTCTGATGGGTCAATTCTGTGCGACCTTTCGTCAAAATCAACACACCTCGTCATCCTTCGCCGTCTGCTCGGTCTCCATCGGCTCCTCTCCGTCCGTCGCTTTCAGCACCTCAATGAGGGAAGCGCTAGACACGCTGAACACGCCGTGAATGTTGACTCGAACTTTGACCTTCACCTTGGCACTCTCTCCGCTCGTCTGAGGGACCACGTTTTGGATCAGGAACTGCCCTGTGGGGGGAGGGGGGGGGGGGGGCAGTGAGTTAGCCAGCATTTGATGAGAGTCCCAAATGTGAAGTGTTGCCAATGTGGGAAGATAAACAAATAAAATGAACACTTTGGAAGTCATTCGGTTCCACTTTGGAGTTTCCACTGGATGGCAAACACGACATTTGCAGACATATTGAATCGTATCCACATCAACGTTCTCATCGTCGGTTCGTGTGATTGCTGAAGCAACCCGGCCGGCGAACTTCACCTATGGAGGTGTTGGGGTAGGACAGCTCCTTGGGGTTGTTGTAGTACGCGTCGAGAAGGAAGGCCTCCTTCCGGTAGAAGGTCAACACTTTGGAGAAGGGAGCGGCGTGATTCTTGGGGAAAACCTCACAATCGCTGTCAACGACAAAAGCGAGAGCGGGTCAAGGCAATGAAATGTAAAAAAAGAAAAAGGCAGAGATCCTATTGAAAAATAACTAGAGGATAAAGTAGAAATCCGTAGCTGATGACAAAAGTAGCCACTCCATCTAGTTTAACAGTCTGAACTTCTACGTTTCACAAATCAACTTTGAAGTTGATCTTTTTCGTTTGCTTGCTTCTCACTTTGTAATGGGAAAGTTTTTTTTGTGGGTATGGGTTGAATAATCGGGCTTGATATCGATTCATAAAACCATGAATCGATTATTTTAATATATTTTTCCTATAAATTTATAAG
Source organism: Vanacampus margaritifer (assembly GCF_051991255.1). Classification (NCBI taxonomy): domain Eukaryota; kingdom Metazoa; phylum Chordata; class Actinopteri; order Syngnathiformes; family Syngnathidae; genus Vanacampus; species Vanacampus margaritifer. The sequence goes on along the minus strand of NC_135447.1, from coordinate 11,242,534 downwards.
AGTAGAATTTTAAAGGCCAGTGTATTTTTTTGTATTTTACTATTCACATGAATTTAAAAGTATTTTATGAAAGACCTGACTTATTGTACTTTAATTGTACAGAATCTTTTTTTACAATTATTGAATTAGAATTATGAAAATATTTTCATCTCATCCATGCCAATGTTTGTGTAACATTTAAGTGATTATACGACTAATTTATTTAACCAATTACTTCCTCCGCACAATTTCATTTGGAATTTAACGTTTGTCGAGTTTTGATAATGCCCTTGATATTTAAAAAGACTTGATGTTTCATAAATAATTAATATCGGATTGAAGTAAAGCCAATTGATAAGAATCGAAATGAAATCGATTGAGGAAATTAGATTTGATACCCAGCCCTATTTTTATGCATTTTCTTAATAGATTTGTTTTTCATGTATGTAACCTATATACAAGTGTGCATAATTAAAAAAAAAAAAAATGCTGAAAAAACTGCCAATAAAGGTTCCTCAGTCAAATTGTAAGCAACCATTTTCTAAAGCTTTACTTTGTTCCATTTCAATGATTTTTTTTTGAATATCAACGAATGTCATAAAATGGTCAATAATGGAGATGACATTTTGGGCCCATGTCCTGAACGTCCAATTGATCCAACTTTGGTGACCTCCACCCTGGAACTTGTTGCCAGGCAACAAACATTCATACTCAAAATGACACAATTTCATCTTCAATGAAAGTGAGATTCCAACGCACAACCTCAGAACTGTGAGGCTAAAACGCTAACCACTATTCGCAATAGGATGTCCACGTGTGAACATCATCAAATATTGGATGATCCCGAAAGCAGATCAACTTAACTCTTTGACTGCCAGACGTTTTCAGAAACGGGATGTCGCCAGTGCGAGCCGATTTAAGCATTTTGACTGATCTTTCAAGGTCCACAGAAAATGTTGTGTTTGGACTATGGAAACACACATACTACCAAATGAAAGATTGGACTCTCATCTTTCATCAGAAAAAAAAGTTTATTTCCTTATTCCGTTCTTCAGTAATCAACAATAGAAAATGGTTAGTTTCACCGAAATGCTCTGTTTTGAAACAAAAAGCGGAGAAAAAGAGCTTTTTGTGAAATGATGTTATTTCATGCACTCTAGTGAATTCTACACTTCTTTTTGTCCATGAATGATGCCACAAACACCTAAATAGTGCTTTACTTCTGTAAAACGCTTTCACCAACAATGAAAAAGTGTTTTTTGGTTGCAAAATACGTTTATTTCCATTCAAGAGTGTAACAATTTGACAAAACAATTTCGCAAACTATTTACAAATGTGTGCAACTGTGGTACTATTTACAATTATGTGGATGTTTCAAATACAGTTTTTCTTTTTGTAACACTGCCCTGCGTGCAAGGAGAGGGAGCAGGATTTGCACAACAGAGTAGTTTCATTTCGATTGTCCGTTTCGCGTGCAGACGTTACACTTTCTTGACGGCCTTTTTTTCCGGGGAATAGCAAGTAGCAGACTGTACCCACTCCTCCGATGAATATGCATTGGACTCGGGGCACTCTTCGTCATCCGATTGAACGTCCGCCTGAGCGTGCTCGGTTGTGCTCCGCGTTTTCCGGTGTTAGCATCGCTAGCCCGTGAACCTTTATGACGTCGTCATAGCCGCCGCGTCAACGCTTGCAACTTCGCCGTCAACCTCGGAGTCACCATCATCATCATCGATGATGATCATCGTCGTCATCAATGTGCTCTTTAGCGTTGGTCGATGCTTTTCGTCTTTGAAAAAAACTGCTCTAGCGTGAGCTGCTTGCAACCGGTCGCCATGTTCTCTTCCCTTCCCCAGCCATTGTACCCTCTAGCTCCGCCTCACGTCTTCTACTGACGCCTACCCAATCTTGTCAAAAGGGAGTCATTGCTGCCATCTAGGGGCCAAAAATAGCCATTAGGCTAACTAGATCTGCTTGAAACTTTCACCACAGCTGGCCAAGGCTTTCCTCCACCCGTTTCCCCCCCAAAAAAATAAAAAAATTGGAGAACGTCTTTTAACGTCCTTGGCGGCCCTCCGTAGATTTTTACTAAACGTCATTTAACGTTTTTGGCAGTCAAAGGGTTAATAAAAAAAAAGAAAAATCTTACCTCAATCCTTCCTCCGCTGCCGAGTTCCATTTAATAGAGATGGAGTAAGGGACAACGTCAGTGATGGAGAACTCTCTGACTTTGAAGGCTGGAGACAAGATGGCACACTGTGGAAGAAAAAAAAAAAAGGCTTGTGATTCAAAGAGCACGGCAGGACGTGAAATTTATATTTGTGGCGTACCTGCAGCGCGCAGCCCCTGACCACGGCCTCGTCCGCATTCAGCGTGGTGCTCAGCTCTTTGCCGAAGAACTTGCTGATGCGTTCTTTGATGGCGGGAATTCTGGAGGCCCCGCCCACAATCTCCACCGCGTACACATCTTCTTTCCTCAACTCTGGCCACAGGAAAAACAAGACCAACTTGCACCTCAATTCTTGACTGACACCAATGTACTAGGGTTGGGTATCGATTCTAATTTCTTCAATCGATTCGATTTCGATTCACAAGTAGGGATGCACGATAATGCTATTTTCACCCGATACCGATAAACCAATCATTTAGAAAGTGCAGATGCCAATAACCAAGCCGATCATTGTTTGCAAAATTAACTAGAATACAAATCCGAATCCTACTATAAGTCTAACATGTGCAAATACATTGAAACATTGTGTAAAGCACCATGAAGCTGAATTTGATTGATATTTCTGCTTCAAAACAAAAAAGTCATGTTTTAAAAATGCAACAAAAAACTGCGAGTGTAACATTTTGGGGAGTGTTGTGGAAATTTCAATAGTTAGGTGAGATTAATAAAACAACTTGTCCTTTGGGTTTCGTTATATTTGAAGCTTCAAATATACACAAGTCTTACAGAGCATTCGGTAAGAGAAAGGGAGGGTCAGCTAGACAGGAAAGCAAGCAGTCTGTATCGAGCAGCCTTATCAGTCAAGGTCACTTCGATATTGCATCATGTGCAAGAAGTGAAAAGCACATTGTTAAAGAAAATGTGTTATGTTAATACGTGTTAAATGGTTATTTTCCATAACAGGACGGTAACGAAAGCCCACACTGGCGACTGCAATGTCGCCATGATGCACATTATGATGTCACAAATATGCAGCATTACCATAGGAGGGAGGACGGGTTGAGCAGTTGAGCAACAACAGATGGGCCAATGTGGCATGTTGATTATTTTCGGCTGATTTCTATATTATCTGGTTTATCTGAATGATTTAAAATTGGTCGAGAATTGCCGAGAATTATCGGCCATCAATATTATGGTGCATCCCTATTCACAAGAGTTCAGTTCGATTCGATTTCGATTATTTCCAATTCGATTCACTTCAATTCAATCCGATATTGATTAATTATGGCACATCAATTCGTCTTAAATGTCAAGTACATGATACAAACTCCACAAATATTCAATTCCAAATTCAATTACAGTAGCAGTAACTGGTCAAATTATTTAAGCTATTAATGAAAGTAACACCTGTAAAAATCACCATGTGTTACACAAATATTGACATCAGCAAGGATGAAACGAAAATATTTTTATAATCTAATTCAATAATTGTAAATATCAAAAGATTCTCAATTGTCCAAAAGTACAGTAAATCAGGTCTTTCATAAATGTAAGAAAATACTTTTAAATTCATATGAACAGTAAATTTCAACAAAACAGTAAGATACCAAAAAATTGGCCTTTAAATTATATTTTCTTTAGAAAAAAAAGAAAAAATATATAATAATCGATTCATGGTTTTATGAATCGATATTGGGCTTGAAAAGGAAAATCGAATCGATATTGATTATTTGATTTTTTAAACCCAGCAATCCAGCTACGATCAAAGTGATATTCACTCACTGGCTTGTTCCATGACACTGCGAAGGGGGGCCTCCACTTTGGCCAGCAGCCCCGCACACTTCTCCTCAAACTGACCTCTGTGGACACCAAACGCAAAGGTCATTCATTATTAGGGATGACGGTAACCGCACGGTTAGTTTTCTTTGCATCTCACCTGTTGAGCTTACTGGACACGTCGATGTCATTCATGAAGCACTCGATGTTTAGCGGCAGGTCGGACGAGTTGGCGCTCATCAGCTTCTTGAGCTTCTCGCACTCCTGCTGGAGGCGCACCAGCGCGCGGGGCTTGGACCTGACGTCCAGCTTGTACTTCTTGGCAAAGTCCTGGCAGAAGTGGCTGACCAGAATGTCGTCAAAGTCCTTCCCGCCCAGCTCCGAGTCGAACGCCGTGGCAAGGACCTGGAAGGACGAGCGGCTTCATATTGGAGGGAGCGGCGCAATCTGCGTGACGGCGCACCTGCGATATTTGAATAGTCACCTTCAGCTTTCCCGTGTTGAAGGCACAAACGGACACTTGGTAACTGGAGTGGCCCACGTCAACAAACACGACGATCCTGGGTTTCTCTTCTGGACCTGGCAGGTCCTGCTTGTAGATGCCGTAAGCCAGAGTCACTGCAGTACACAAACAAATATCCCGCACAAATATCATCACTCATTGCTCACAAGGCAAAAAAGGTGGTGTGTATGGAAAAGCATAAATCAAGGTTTCTGCATGTCAGCGAAACTATGCGGTCACACCGGAGTGGCGTACATGACGTGGTGACTCATCTTCAACAGCAGCATTTAGCCGACACGCTCAAACATTTGCTCTCATTACAGGCGAAAATCACATCAGCCATTCAGGCCTTTGCAAACCATTTTCATCCACTTAAAATAATGAAAACTGAAATAATCCACAGTCAGAACATTTGGAACTCTTAACTGCTACTCGACGAATAAATATATAATATATCTTGGCTTTCACGATGAATTACAAAAGTGATCCCTGTTCATCACAGGGGTTGCAGATCAGACCCATTAAGTGAAAAGAGCCTGATATAACGACACCATATCCAAATCGCAACACTTTATAAATCCGACTTAAAATACCTTTACCACACGTTGGAATTACATTACACATTTTTTTTTCATGTTTTTAGAAATCTCTTGGTGGGACCATGATCCGTGAAGCCTAAACCCAAATCAACATCAATAACACAAACTTCAAAACACACATCCTTCTCCTCTTCACACATTCTTCAATTTTCTAATTGGATTATACAATTATAATGCTATTATACTTAAATTGGAGTATATGACATTTTTTTTTTATTATTTGTATTATTTTTCTTTTTTAACCCTGGAGAACCCACGGGTTCAAATTTGGCCCCTATAAATTCTGCTACTCAAATATTTTATTTCTTTTTTTTTTTTACAAATTTAACTTCCTAAGTCCAGAGTGCCACTTCTGACCCCTGCATGGGGCCATCTAGTGGATGAATATTGCACTTACATGAGCCAGAGTGGTGGTGACAAGATGGCTGGCAACATGCTGTTTTGTTGAGCTGGAAATCAATCCAAACAAAACCATCTTCTCAGCAAACCATCAGATGGTAAAATTGTTTTTTTTTTGTTAATCTATTTTATATCATGTTGCAGAATGCCTAGGAGTATGTTATATATATATATATATATATATATATGTTTTGATAAATGAGCAACTCCGAGCTAGTTAAAAAAA